>NC_024327.1:1494295-1513883 GCF_000523025.1 Cynoglossus semilaevis
ACACACCCTGGGGCTGGCAACCCCAGCGGGGCCTTCCTAGGGGGAGAGTGTCTAGTGATAATGGCCGAAACACTCGATGACCCCAAGGTCCACTACTGAAGATATGTCTCACAGTAAGATAATACAAAGTAATATTCAGCTAATCCTAAACAGCCATAATTAGGTTATACACCCCATGCCACTCAACCTCTTACCACAGCCCCTTCACCGCAAAGTTAAGTACAAGGATGACCCCAACAATTCCCCTGCCGCAGCCCCAATTCCCACCCCTTGGTCAGGACAATGGAAAATCACCCTTGAGGTAAGTTGGCACCACGAGTGACACTAAGACACTAAACCAAGCTTTGGCTTGTCCTTCCCTGAGTATGCGTTAGGGATAAATCTCATGTGGGCAACTCAGATAAGCCTGGGAGTCATAGTGGTGCATCTGCAATCCACCAGGGGAGGAAGACAGCAGAGAGCAGCAGGAAATAATGCATCTTTATGGATGCCAACTGCAATAAAACTTTGAGAAGAAACACACAGGCTGGAGGACACATGAACACAGAAGAAAAAGAGACAACAGTAATAATCAACGCCAAAAAACAACAAACAATGGCTTCATAAAGACATGACAAAAACCAAATGAGTAAAGAAGTGGGTAAAAAGAAGTGGAAACTAGAAGAAATATATAAGATAATGTGCTGGACAAAAACGTACAGAGCTTTTATTGGTTTAGATTGTTCTATAGCAGTGATACCTAACCACTGTGTCGTGGCCCATTAGTGTGACAAGAGAGATCATCAGGTGTGCCGTGCAGAATTATTCAAATTTAATTTATTCGGAGTACTGGAGTACAGCATGTAGTCTAGTTGCTGTCAATCAGGATAGCACTTTGCTACTTCTTCTGTGTTTCAGGGACAGTGGAGCACCCTCCCCTGGCCAGCAGAGGAGAGGAGAACAAAGACAACAACCGTGATGATTTAAAAAAAAATTATTTTCTTTAGATCACTGTGTATGATCCCAACTCAACATATTCAACTTTACAAACAATTTATTGACCTTTTTTTAAAAAAATAATCATTACATAGTTGCTTTTTGCATTTATAAAACAGATTACACTGCATCAGCCCAGACCCAGACTTACTCTACAGACCAGAATCTGGACTTCGATAACCCTGACTTAAAATGTTCTTATTTGGCCAATTGTGCACTAATGTTAATACTGACCCAAAATGGCTGTCTCAGTAAATCTAACAAAACCACTGGTCAAACTATTAAATATCAAAAGTGTGCTAAAATTAATGTAATCTTAAATAATTCTGACAATTTCATTCCAAAAATAAACCCCTGAAAAAGAATGTGCCGAGGACACCATCAGACAGTGGACACAAGTACACACACACAAACAAAGACATACACACGCAGTCTGTAATTCATTGAACAATCCAGCCAATTGGCTTCCCTGAGGTTCTGCATTGATTATTCAGAGCTGCAGGTTGAGTACTGATTTCTCTTAATCAGTTTTAAATGAACAATTATGGCAAATATCAGCAGCTGTTATTTGCTGTTCCTGTCATGTCTGTCTGCCTGCTTCCTGCGTTGCCCACACGTGACAGTTCCTCCACAACAGTTGGCCTTTAATCTATTGCTTTATGTTCTCTATCATAAACACTCATTTAACAGTTATATTCTTTTGATTATTTACATAATGTGTTTATTCCTCTTCGTCTGGTTTTTACAAATACAAATTAGGACGCAGACTGTAACTGCTACGTACAGTTGAACATCCTTTTAATGGAGATACATTCTTAGTACTACCTCCTCACAGTTGAGTAGGTCTGGGGGGTAAGCACTACTTTAGTTCAGACTTGAAACAGATTTGAGAAAGAATTAAGACCTTGGACTTTGAGCAACTGAGCCAGGCTTTTCACCTTTACCCTGACTTTTGGTAGAAGATCTACGCAGCTCATGGCTGACCTGATGTCAAATGATTGTTTCATTATGCCCTGTTGGCGTTTGCCGTCCCTCAACCTTTGGGTGGCGGGACCCAACACGTCCCGTGTGCGTGTTTCAGGGACACAGTCAATGCAGACAATATTAATGATAAATCACTACAAAGGTGAAATGAGCAAACAACTTTAATTGTGTCTCCCTCTCTAGATGTCAATACTTACAAGCAGTTGCATGTGTGATGTCGACGAAGCAGAAGGACGAATGAATGCCCTCACTGTGTTTAGTGTCTCAGACTCTCCTTTCTCAGACTGCCCCCTCAGTGAGCGTATCTCTGTTACCAGATTAGGAATTGTTTTCGAAACTCAGTGTGATTCAGTGGCTAAGACAGGGTGCAGTGTCCACAGCTGGCTGAACATGGTTATACAAAATGGCGATTAATACAAAATGGATATATTTTAACAGTTTAACAGTCCCTCTCTTGGCGTAACGAATTTACGCCACAAGTGACATATAAGTAAACAGCAGTATAAAATAAATCATCATCTTCAGAGAAACCCTTAATACTTAATTTCTGTAGATGATTCTCTACAGACATAAAAACATAACATTCAGATTAAATGTTTCAGCATAGCACCCTCATCATTGTCAGCATCGTTGGCTTCACCCTCAATAACTAACATCTGCTTAGCTGGATCAGTAGGGCTCACGGCAGTGTCAATGGCTCTAACACAGAGTGATCTTATGCAGGGAATGCAACAACATCCACAGAGAGCAAAAATAGAAAGCATGGTAAGCAAAGCAGTAAAAACACCTAAAAGTATTCCCTTCCATTTGCCAAACATTCCAGTAAACCAATCATCTAGGAAGTTATTTACACTTGAGTCTTCATGCATTTGTTTTGACAAGATTCTGAGTCCCTGGAGAGCCTTTGTAACAGTTCCATCTGGAGCAGTATTGTTTGGAATAAACGTGCAACACGTCTCCAAACAAAGTGCATACTCCACCTTTTTCTGCCAAAAGCATGAGGTTGGTCAGACGAAGGACATTGAAGTGTACATAATTGATATAATCAACATTCTTATTTGGTTGAACTGGGAAAATGGCCGATATTATTAGGAAACTGGCAAATCCAGCTGCTACTGGGTCTTGTAACTTATACTCAACTGGAACACTTCTAGGTACCCCAATGCTCTTTGGTCTCACCCACAAGTCTCTTCATTAACTCCAACTGGTTCAGAACTCAGCCGCCCGCATCATTACCAGAACCCCTTCCATCCACAACATCACTCCTGTCCTGCAACAGCTTCACTGGCTCCCGCTCAAGTTCCGCATTAACTACAAAATCCTTCTGCTCACATTCAAAGCCATCCACAACTCTGCTCCACCATACATCTTCGCTGTTCCCTCCCGCTTCCTCAGATCATCCTCCTCCATTCATCGGACTCTCTCCTCCTCCCGTCTCACCACCATGGGGGACAGAGCTTTCAGTCACTCTGCTCCCCAGCTTTGGAACTCTCTACCCACCGTCTTGAGGAACATCAATTCACTCCAACAATTCAAGTCTGCACTTAAAACTCATCTGTTTAAAATGGCCTTCTCCATCTGATATTTCACTGTTGTATTTTAACTTGTTCTTAATGTTTTAATGTTTTATTGTTTCTTTTAATGTTGTGTTGTTATCTTTGTTCGCTGTAAGGTGTCCTTGGGTGACAGAAAGGTGCCTATGAAATACAATGCATGTATTATTATTATAATGGCATCTAGGTAGGTGGGGCTATTCAAGGTAAGGTCAAATGTGGAAGTTTCTCTCTTACGTATGACGTGTCGTCTCCGTCGTCATGTCAGAGCAATGGACAGGGGTTTAATTAATCCTATGGGTATTGTCTTATCAGGGCTTATCAGAGCCAAGGGAGCTCCTAGACGAACAAGGGCGCAAACACCTACAGTTTTGGGTGGGATCCGAATTAGTAATCTTTGGTCTCCACAATAGATAATAGAATGATAGAGGCCTGCACGTCCCCAGGGACCAAGGTCACGTCCATTTTTCACCTTTGTACACCAAGTAAGATCTATGTTTCCTATATTTAGTTTGGCATCAGTGGATGTATGATTAAAACATGTATAATTTCCCTTTCCTTTAAAAGGAGTAAATGCCCCTGTCTTGATTTTGTTCGAAACTGGAGGGAAGATTGATGCTAGAGTGGTGCAGTTTATTGGTGAGGCTTCATGAGTTAATCGTATCATACAATTATATCCCCACGTGTCATTAGGATACAATGGAGAAGGTTCTGTAAAGAGTTGTAGACGAGCAGATGCACTTGCTATGCAGTTTGAGGCATTATGTTCTTTAGCTGTATTCATTATCCATTTCAGCCAAAGATTTTCAGTAGTATAACCCGTAGCTAACTGCATTATGTCCTCAGTGGTGAGTTTAGTATAGTCTACTGCCATGACTTCTATACCTTTAGTGGGAATGGAGAGAGTCGCTATGGAGGAAGTATTTGATGCTGCAATTGTGGTTTTCTGGGTTTCATTATATATAACTAATCTGATGAGACCTTTAGGATCCGTTCCACTCTGTTCAACTCCTAAAAATAGATATGCTTCAGTCTGATTTCGACCATTAACAAATCTCCAATTGTTTGGACCCCATGGTTCCTCGGTCCAATTTAAGGACATAGTTATGAGGTTCTGAGTAGGGGAGAAGTCACATTGGAAAAGTAATTTCTCAAACACTTGTCGCGTATTATACACATCAGTGCCTGATAACGTCAGGGACCAGTGACCACTGGTGTACCCAACAACCCCATCCCAGGTTGAACACCATGGATCACTAGTTAGTTGGCCTTTTAGGCATCGTTTGCGGATGAGTGTGTGTTGGCACACATAGATGTCTCAGTAAGGGGAGTTGTTTCCACCACAGTCAATTACTGAACAAAGGTCAAAAGTGAATGCAGTAGTACTCCCTAATGTATATTCCAAAGTGATTCCACCATATGTCAGATTCACTTGGAGTCTTGGCAGCTCGTTTAGGTCTTGGTCGTGGAGGGGTCAAAGTAGATAGGGGAGTTGTTTCATTATCATTAGTGCTATTGGTGGGCTGGTGATTTAGTCTGTTTTGCGCCTCCCACCAAAGAATTGTAGACAATACACGTATAGTTACAAAAATTAGGATCAGTGTGGTTCCTCTCAAACCGCACAGTCCTGGATGTCTAAATGGATGCCACGGTAGTGGTCTTTGGATGTCCCTTAATTCAATTCAATTCAATTCAATTTTATTTAGAGAACACATTTCATACACAAGGCAAACTCAATGTGCTTTAAAGTGATTTAAACCATTAAAATATCAAGAGAGCAAGAAACAAAAAGAAAGAAAGAAGTGGTAACAGTGGTAAGTGTCCCCTGCCCTTATGGAGCCTCGCATCGGCTGAGGAACAACTCCCAAGAAAAACCCTTAATAGGGTAAAAAAAGGAAGAAACCTCAGGGTGACTGACAGAGGAGGGGATCCTCACCCAGGACGGGCAGACGGGCAGTAGTAAATCAATCTACAACATTTTTTACAGTTCCAGTTTTCAATACAGATGATACAGATGAGGCAGGAGTATGGAGGGGGTCCTCAATCCAGAACAGCATCCAGTGTATTCGGCATGGGTAATTATAACAAGTAGAAACAAACTATATATCTTTAAATAGTTTGTTATATATATATATATATCAATCTTTATATCTTTGGTTGATGCTTCTCACATACTGTAGCAGGTGGTTAAGAGCTATCTGCTCTTGTGGACTTAGGCTTTCAATTGATGGCTTTATCATCTGGGCCACTTTCTTGTTAGTTGGCCGCTTAGATTCGTAAAGCTTCATTATGCTTTCTTTGGTTATGATTGTTGGCACAGCTTTGTGAATGGTGGAATGGAAACAGTCAATTATGAACTTTGGCTCTTGAAGAAGAGCTTTGTGTGCCATTGTTAAAATGGCAGCCCGTAGGTTGTCTTTAGAGGGCAGGCAGTGTGAGCCCATTCTTGAGAAGATGTCGAGTAAATCATCTTCAACAGTTTCATCAATGTTGCCCTGTAGTGCTTTTTCAAGTGATGCACGCTCATTCTCTGAAAGAAATCTGGCAAATGACATCATCAAGAGCTCCTCATCCACTGAACCAAGTCCTTGACAACAGGCAAAAACAAAAGCTGGTGACAGTCTGATTGGTATGATTTTGTGGTCCAGGTATCCTTTCAACCACACTCTTCCAAGAGCTTGCCATGACTTCTCAGAATAGTCTGGTCGTAGTCTGGGTACCCGTTCATCTTCTCCCTCACACTGTTCCAAGAAATATTCCCAGAACGCAGAGTATACTTCTCTTGACACACCATCACTGTCCACAGCTTTCTCATTTATAAACTCCATTTGAAGATTAGCATTAAGTAGTTTTGGTTCCATGACGGGCAGTAGTAAATCAATCTACAACATTTTTTACAGTTCCAGTTTTCAATACAGATGATACAGATGAGGCAGGAGTATGGAGGGGGTCCTCAATCCAGAACAGCATCCAGTGTATTCGGCATGGGTAATTATAACAAGTAGAAACAAACTATATATCTTTAAATAGTTTGTTATATATATATATATATCAATCTTTATATCTTTGGTTGATGCTTCTCACATACTGTAGCAGGTGGTTAAGAGCTATCTGCTCTTGTGGACTTAGGCTTTCAATTGATGGCTTTATCATCTGGGCCACTTTCTTGTTAGTTGGCCGCTTAGATTCGTAAAGCTTCATTATGCTTTCTTTGGTTATGATTGTTGGCACAGCTTTGTGAATGGTGGAATGGAAACAGTCAATTATGAACTTTGGCTCTTGAAGAAGAGCTTTGTGTGCCATTGTTAAAATGGCAGCCCGTAGGTTGTCTTTAGAGGGCAGGCAGTGTGAGCCCATTCTTGAGAAGATGTCGAGTAAATCATCTTCAACAGTTTCATCAATGTTGCCCTGTAGTGCTTTTTCAAGTGATGCACGCTCATTCTCTGAAAGAAATCTGGCAAATGACATCATCAAGAGCTCCTCATCCACTGAACCAAGTCCTTAACAACAGGCAAGAACAAAAGCTGGTGACAGTCTGATTGGTATGATTTTGTGGTCCAGGTATCCTTTCAACCACACTCTTCCAAGAGCTTGCCATGACTTCTCAGAATAGTCTGGTCGTAGTCTGGGTACCCGTTCATCTTCTCCCTCACACTGTTCCAAGAAATATTCCCAGAACGCAGAGTATACTTCTCTTGACACACCATCACTGACACGTAATGAATGGAATGTAAAACTGCGCATCGAAGCCCTGATGCGAAAACAAAAGCGGACGTTGTGGCTCGTGAGACTAAAAGAGGGAGCTCCTGTTCAAGATGTGCGTCGTACGCATCGGAGAGACGCGCAGTCTAGCTCTGGATAATGATGTACAAAGGATCCCTGGCTCCGCCAAAGTCAGTGGTATATACAGAATGGGTCCTGTCTGCCTAATTAACATGATGCTTATGTGCTTCCAGAGCCAAACGAACATGGGTTTACCGAAAGGCCCGGAGTCCGATGTTCTCGCCGTTAAAAATTAGATGGGTTGCTTGTGGTACAAGAAAGCGATCCTGAGGCACTTCCAGGAGCACGTGGCTCTGGGTGTACAAAAGAGACCTGATCCTAACGCTGAACTTCCCAAACATACAGTGTAACCCAGATACGAGATGCCATGTTTGGAGGCTCGCTGATGTGCGCAATCAACTCCTCGGAACCCGGCGTCTCTGTCTCAACCACACATGGCCTCTCCACCAGGGTTCTTGGGCAGACGAACAGCTCCCAGTGGTTCCCGTGGCACTAGATCACCAAGTGCACCAAAAGGGAATTACATGGTCATCTGCCTCCGAATACCATTGATAGAGATAAGCTACGCTTGGACATCATGCAAGCTCCTTCCTTGCTGCCCACACGGTGAGAGATGTTGAATTGTTGACACTGGACTCCGGTTTCTCCGCGGTCTCCGTAGCGCTTGTCCCGACACGAGTGGGTCCCGGCTACTGCGATACCCGTAGTTTCGTAGTGTGAACCCTGTACAAGGACCGGACGTACTGCATAAACCACGTGTTCTCCCGAAAGCAGGCCATCCTCAGAGACCTACTTGTGTGCAAAGCCGCTGAGCTCATCGCATCCAAGATGGCGGCAGGGTTCTTTCCTTGGAGCAGTCTTGTCAAATCCTTGAAAAACAAGCACTTTAGTAAACAGACGTTGGCTCGCTTGAAAGTGGCTCCAGCGTGAAAACCACCTACATGGAAATCATGAAGACGTGGCTAAAGGAAATAATGGGACTCTCAGTGAAGCCTGTGGAGTGCAACGAGTTTCACAAATGTAACCCTTGTGAAGCTGCTTTCTACAGGTACCCCTTGAACCTCCAGGCCAACACCGGCTGTATCACGGCGTTAAAAATTAGATGGGTGGCTTGTGGTACAAAAAAGCGATCGTGAGGCACTTCCAGGAGCACGTGGCTCTGGGTGTACAAAAGAGACCTGATCCTAATGCTGAACTTCCCAAACATACAGTGTAACCCAGATACGAGATGCCATGTTTGGAGGCTCGCTGATGTGCGCAATCAACTCCTCGGAACCCGGCGTCTCTGCCCCGAGCGACAGCAGGGCGGACGTCGAGTCCAATGGGGAAAACGAAACGCGTACCTCAGACAAACAGCATAGGGAACCGGAGATCGAGCCCCTGCGTTTACAGCCCGAGATCGTCCCTCACCCTATCAGCCTCTCAACAAATGTTTCTCTGGGTCTAGGGTGTTGATAGTTCACGAAGCAGACAGCACCCTGGTCAACTGCTCCGGCAGGCTTGTTGTGCACTGCATTGTAGACTGTCTGCCTCGCGACATGTACAGCAGGGCCCTGGGCACGCACCGCAGCCTGACCGTTTGCAAGAAGCACCTGCTCACCTACTCTGCCTCCATCAGAGAGAGGTTGGAGCGCGCCAGCGCAGCCTTCAAGGCCGTGATGCCCCAATTATGCATTACGAAAGAAAAAACAAGGAGACCGTGATTCGTATGCCCGGTGAGAAAATTTGAAGCCTGTCTCAAGGTGATTGTGGAGGACATGTCCTTGCGGCCTCGCGAAGTCTACAGGAACCTAAGTGCGTCGCTCGGGCGAGAGCTCTCCAAGCAGCATCGAAAAGCGTAGTCTCCCTGGAAGGCGAGGACTCCTCGCTTCTCCCCTGCTCGGATGTGTCCTTCTCGCTTTCGGTGCCCTACGTCATTCTCACGGATGCAGGGCTTGCTTTGTCTACTGGCAGGCTATCCGTGCTAAGGAGCGAGCCCTGTGAACGCACTCTACTCGACCTGGCCAGTCTCCTGTATCAAACTGTACTCCTATTGCAGATATGTGCTCCTGAGGCATTTGACTCTGCGGCCGCCACGTACCCAGACTCTGTGCATTGTGCCATACTCCTGCGCAGATACGAACCTCTTGAGAATGTGGATCGAGGCTTTCAAAGAGAAGAAGTGGCTCAGAGATGCCTCTAGCCGACTGCAAAGAGGTCATCTACCATTGCGTGGGCTGTAAAATGTTTAACAGTGTCCTGTTTGCAAACAAGGTTCCGGGAAACAGGTTGATCCAATGCGTGTATGGACCGGACAAGAAGAGAAAGATAAGACATAAGTGCGTCAGTGAGAGACTGTGGCTGAGCTGAGCGTAAACTCTCACCCCTCGGTGCCTCCCAGGCATGTAGTATCACGGTACACACATTTCACCTTCTCTTTGTCCGTCTCTCCTCTAGTAACGGTAACGGTTCGCTAACAGATTGCTCCTTCACACTGGGTCGCACTCGCGCTCATTCCAAAATGTCTTTCAGTCAGAAGGAGTACCTTTTCTCCCACACCATGACCAAAGCCACTCAGGCAAATCAGCCCGCAGTGTTTAGAATAGATTTGAGCGAAGTCATACCACGCTGCGGGTGCAGCCCTTTGTTTGTGATAGACAACATGAGCGTTACTGCCCACAAGCAAAGCACCTTGGAAAAGATTCCAGTAAAGTTCACCGTCCTCGATGAAAACAAGAGAAGGGTCCTGACGGATGACCCATGCAAGCTTTCGTCAAAGTGGCAGGTCGATACGCTTTGCGGATCCTATGTAAAGATTGCCATAGGATCTTGTTGTTGTTGTTGTTATTGTTTAATATAGACCACAACGTTCGTAATCTAAATCTCGCTTCCGAGAGTTGTTAATGTAAACAAGTGTGTTCTGTGAAAATGGTAGATTGAATGTGTGGGTAATAATCTAGCACTTGTGTTTGGGGGTGTGGGTGGTCAGTGCGTGTACACGATGGATTCGGATTGTGATTATCTTGTGTATAAGACAAACAACAACAAAACCAAAGAAAACTGTAAAGAAGAGGATCCCGGTCGTGCCTACACTGTTCCAAATACTCGAAGCGACAGATTATTCCGCTGCGATCAACAGTAAAGCTTTTAACAGGTCCGAGACCTCACTAAGGTACGTGAAACAGCAAGATCATATCCCTCCAAGGTCAACTCCACAATCCTCAGGGGTGTCATGCCAAGAAAGTGTTAGAGGCGTTGACTGAGTCCATTGTGTTCCGCTCCTTAAGCTTCCAGGAGTAAAAAGCGGACAGGAGACCTTGTGACTCGGACTCTCATGGTAAATATTTGCTAACGACCACCTGCCCGTATTGTCCGAGACCGTGCCCTTGAATAATAATAATAATAATACATTTTATTTCATAGGCGCCTTTCTGTCACCCAAGGTCACCTTACAGTGAATACAAAGATAACAACACAGCATTAAAAAACATCAGAGATGTATGGTGGAGCAGAGTTGTGGATGGGTTTGAATATGAACAGAAGGATCTTGTAGTTAATACGGAACTTGATCGGGAGCCAGTGAAGCTGTTGCAGGACAGGAGGGATGTGGTGGATGGAAGGGGTTCTGGTAATGATGCAGGCGGCTGAGTTCTGGACCAGCTGGAGCTTATGAAGAGACTTGTGGGTAAGACCAAAGAGGAGGGAGTTGCAATAGTCAAGGCGGGAGGTGACAAGGCTGTGAACCAGGATGGAAGTGGTATGGGTAGTGAGGGAGGGGCGGAGGCGGTTGATATTGTGTAAGTGGAAATAGGTGGATCGGGTGACGTTGATATGAGATTTAAAAGATAGTGCTGTCGAGGATGACACCCAGACTCTTAACCTGTGGGGAGGGGGAAATGGAGCAATTGTCAATATCAAATGAGAAACTGTTGGTTTTGGATAATGTTGATTTAGTATCAATGAGGAGAACCTCCGTTTTGTTACTGTTTAGTTTAAGAAAATTTGAGGTGAACCAGGATTTTATTTCAGTCAAGCAGTCTAAAAGAGAAGGGGGAGGGAGGTTGGAGTCGGGTCTGCTGGCTAGGTAGAGCTGGGTGTCATCGGCATAGCAGTGGAAGTTTATGGAGTGTTTGCGGAAGATATTACCAAGGGGGAGAAGATAGATGATGAACAGAAGGGGACCCAGGACAGAGCCCTGGGGCACACCTGAAGTGACAGAAGAGGGCTGGGATGTGAAGGTTTTTAGCTGGATGAACTGAGTGCGACACAACAGGTATGATTTAAGCCAGTGTAGAGGGGTCTGAGTGATACCAAGAGTCTATTGAGGAGGGTGGAATGACAAATGGTGTCAAAAGCTGCAGTTAGGTCAAGGAGGAGGAGGATGGAGAGTAAAATAGAATCAGCTGCCATGAGGATGTCATTGGTGATTTTAATAAGGGCAGTTTCTTTACTATGAAGGAAGCGGAAGCCAGATTGGAACTGTTCATAGAGGTTATTGTTGGAGAGATGGGTGGTGAGTTGAGTTGCTATTATTTTCTCGAGGATTTTAGAGATGAAAGGCAGGTTGGAGATTGGACGTAGGTTATTAAAATTAGTGGTGAGTGATGAGCCCACGAGCGATCGGGACCTGGATTCTGCGCTGCTCGCTGCCATTGTGTCTAACACTAGGTTCACGCCTCCTAAGCAGGCCCCCGCTGTCCTCTGCCCTGGTGGTGCAAAATTGGTGGACGAGTGCAGCATTTCCACCTCTGCCTTAGATGCCCTGACTGAGGCCGCGAGAGCCGCAACAGAAGCCAGGGCCCAAGAGCCGGACTTGATAGCACTAGCTCTAGTCTCGTGTTTCCCCAGAGTTGCGGTCTCAGCTCTTGACGAGCTCAAGCTGAATGTGCCAGACTTGCGCAAATTCTCAGGTAAAATATGGCCCGTGTTTGTCAACCCAAGCAGGGCCTGTTACCAGCTGTACAGAGCCCTCGCTCTCTCTGTGTCACCCAGCCCGTTGTACGCGCTCGAGCTGCTGGCAAGAGCATGGAGACACGTCACGCCTGAGGTACTGGCGAACTTCATACCCACAGGCACCGTGGGCTTTGTCAAGGTTAGCGCTGACCATTACGCGAAGCACCTTGTGGGTGACAGATTCAACCTTGTCCAGCATGCGAGCCACGTACGCCCTGGCCTCGGACAAAGGCTCCCCGTCGTTGTAGCTCGTGCCCGGTCTGTCCCCGGTCATACCTTGGTACACATCTCTCACCGCACCTCTATATACAGTGGCTTGAAAAAGTATTCATACCCCTTGAACTTTCCCACATTTTCTCACGTTCCGACCACAAACATAAATATATTTTATTGGCATTTTAGATAAAAGATCAACATAAAGCGACACACAATTGTGAAGTAGAAGGAAAATTATACATGACTTTAAATTGTTTTTAGAAATAAAAAACTGAAAAATGTGGCGTGCAAAAGTATTCAGCCCCCTTTTCTCTGAGTGCAACCAGTTGCCTTCAGAGGTTGCCTGATGATTGCTGAATGATCAGCTGTTGACCTACTGATTAAATAGAGTCCACCTGTGTGTAATCTAACCTTAGTATAAATACACCTGTTCTGTGACAGCCTCAGACGTTTGCTAAGAGGACACTGGTCAGTGAACAGCATCATGAAGTCAAAGGAACACACCAAACAGGTCAGGGATAAAGTTGTGGAGAAGTTTAAAGCAGGGTTAGGTTATAAAAAGATTTCCCAAGCTTTGAACATCTCACGAAGCACTGTTCAATCCATCATCAAGAAATGGAAAGAGTATGGCACAACTGCAAACCTACCAAAACGTGGCCGTCCACCAAAACTTACATGCAGAACAAGGAGAGCACTGATCAGAGACATAGCCAAGACACCCACGGTAACTCTGGAGGAGCTGCAGAGATCCACAGCTCAGGTGGGGGAGTCTGTCCATAGGACGACAATTAGCCGCGCACTGCACAAATCTGGCTTTTATGGAAGAGTGGCAAGAAGAAAGCCATTGTTGAAAGAAAGCCATAAGAAGTCTCGTTTGCAGTTTGCCAGAAGCCATGTGGGGGACACAGCAAATGTGTGGAAGAAGGTGCTCTGGTCAGATGAGACCAAGGTGGAACTTTTTGGTCTAAATTCAAAACGTTAGGTGTGGAGGAAAACTAACACTGCACATCACTCTCAACACACCATCCCCACTGTCAAACATGGTGGTGGCTGCATCATGTTGTGGGGCTGCTTTTCTTCAGCAGGGACAGGGAAGCTGGTCAGAGTTGATGGGAGGATGGATGGAGCCAAATACAGGACAATCCTGGAAGACAACCTGCTGGAATCTGCAAAAGACTTGAGAATGGGGCGGAGGTTCACCTTCCAGCAGGACAACGACCCTAAACATAAAGCCAGAGCTACAATGGAATGGTTTAAAACAAAACATATTCCTGTGTTAGAATGGCCCAGTCAAAGTCCAGACCTAAATCCTATTGAGAATCTGTGGCAAGATCTGAAAATTGCTGTTCACAAACGCTCTCCATCTAATCTTGCTAAACTTGAGCTGTTCTGCAAAGAAGAATGGGCAAAAATTCCAGTCTCTAGATGTGCAAAGCTGGTAGAGACATACCCCAAAAGACTTGCAGCTGTAATTGCAGCGAAAGGTGGTTCCACCAAGTATTGACAAAGGGGGCTGAATACTTTTGCACGCCACATTTTTCAGTTTTTTATTTCTAAAAACAATTTAAAGTCATGTATAATTTTCCTTCTACTTCACAATTGTGTGTCGCTTTATGTTGATCTTTTATCTAAAATGCCAATAAAATATATTTATGTTTGTGGTCGGAAGGTGAGAAAATGTGGGAAAGTTCAAGGGGTATGAATACTTTTTCAAGCCACTGTATCACACGTACAGATTGACGTACTGCCGGAGGACCATCCCGAGCACTTGTTGGCTGTCCGTGTAGCAGGTCTTCAGGGCCTTGTGGACCGAAACAACGGCACCATGGCACGCGTTCCCGATCTCGTCCTCTACGGGCTCATTTTCGGCCACCTCTCGTACCTCTGAAACACAAAGCGGTCTCGGCAGATGAACTTCGGAGAACGTTTTTCGATCTTGAGAATATGTCTTCGACCACCTTAGTCAGGGCGTCCCCGAGAGAGAGGAAATGATCAAAAGCGTCACGTCTCTTCCAGAGTGAGGCGAAGATGTCCAGATTGCCCTCTGTCTTCTCCGTTCTCATGGAAAACAAGACAGTAATTGTGTTGAGACACATATTGAGAGATGCCGTTGTGATTGTACTGAAGACGAGTGCTTGTATAACAAATGAAATCAGATGCACTGCTCAGCTCTACGACAGCGACGGCGCAGCGCCGAGCGCGTATCTCACAGAATGGTTCCCGTGCGAGTACTCTCTGTTGAGAGTCGAAAGGGGTCTCTCGGGTGTTCCCCTAGCCCTGGCGTCTTACAACTTCGACCCAGCAACTGCAGAGCAGCGGTGGACTGGGGAAGGGGGTTTGTAAGGAAAGGAACAGAGCGGGCCATGTGCCCACACTACGTGTTCTGAGAACTGTCAAGTATCCCGGGTTCCTACCAAGCGGGTACAGGACAATAATAATAATAATATATTTTATTTAGAAGCGCCTTTCTGAACACTCAAGGACACTGTACAGGGTATACATTGACAAGCGGTCACATCTTCAACCAATCCATGTGCCTGATGCCTCAGACCATGGACATCGTTGCCCCGAGTACGTTACATTTTCTGGGTTGTGTTGCTATCACGTACGCATTTGACATTCACATGCAGCTCAGCGTCCAGGCCTCGCTGGGCTCCAGCAGCCCCGTGGAGATTACGGTCGTGTCAACTGCTCTTGTCATACCTGTGCCTGACCGGATCCCTTCTGGCCTTGAAGGAAAGCTGTTTCAGGTTCGAGGTGGGATCTCATTCAACCTTAGCGGAACTCCGCAAGCTCTTTGCTGCGAACCCCAAAGTGTGCTCAAGGCTCGAGGCGGTTTTTGGGTAGAGAGGAAGTCATGTGGCAGGAGCTAAAAGACGATATGTTGAGCGTTGGACGAGGGTCACTACAAGACATGCACAAGAAGAACGATGTGGACACAGGTCGTCAGAAGAAGAGCGAGGCAGACGTTGGTCCTGAGGAACCCAAAGGGCTGCAGAACCCCAAGTCCGAAGGGGAGGGCGGTTACAGGTCCCAAGAGGCATCCGATCAGGAGGAGGCGAAACACAACGAGGAGAGAAACTGAACTCTCGGCGAGGAAGAAAGACCGAGTTGGGGCCGCCACGGCGACCCTGAATATGACACGGACAACGAAGATCGGGTCATAGCAAACGTAGCAAGAGTCATCAGGAGCGTTCCGAATAGAGGACGGAGAACGGGACACCTGGTCCTGTTTGGACGCGGTCGAAGTTGCCATTCAAATAGTTTCAAGTGGCCCAGGGATACGATCGCTGGGCGTGGATGACGTGAGAATACTGAGAGCGTGCGGTGTCTTCCATTCCAAGCACGGTCACAGCAGAGCCGTGTTGAAAATCCCGACCACAAGCGGGGTCCTCCCCAAACCCAGGTGGTCAGGGGTTCCCACGGCTCGGGCGCACTGAAGGCTAAGCTGCTGGGTCGCGGAGGGCTCCCTGAGGACTTTGTTAATGATAGGAGACGGGGTGTTCTTCCCCTGTATCGAGGCTGCAAAGAAGACAATATGGACGAGAGCGAAGAAGACACACTGTCCTACCCCTTGTCAGAATACAGTCTCAACCTCACGATCAACTCGTCACCGCACCGCTACTCCATGGTCAGGGGGGACAGAGCCTCTGGAGAGCTCTGCGTACAAAGCATGCTTGGACGAAGCGGTGCTGCTGGGACACTGCGTCAGGGTCTTTGTGACACGGGGCACTAAGAAGGACTTTGACGTGAGCGCCTGTCTGACCTGGTTTTACAGGGCCGTGCACACTTGCGTGCCTGACATGAATGTCGGAGACGTGATGCTCAACTACGTTCGCCCTGCACGGCAAAGGTGAACATTCACCCGTATTCGCACTCTTCACTTGGCGGAAAGCTGCAGGGTCAACAGCTTCCCTGAGTGCAAGTTGATCACACTCACCAGACACAGAGGTTCATCCATGTGGACCAGGGGCAGGGATGTTCCGTTTCAATCGGAAAGACTTAGGGCTAACACGATCGGGGCTTTCCTGTGTGCTCAGGATCAAAGGTTAACTCCTCTGCTGTCGAGGTGCTGCGTCCCGAAGCACTTACGTACCTCGGAACTGTGGTGCCGTTGTGAGTTACTGCCTCGTGGAGACGAAGAGGAGCTGCTCTTGCGAGCCTACTCTAGAATGCTTGGGCCCGTGTTTGAGTTTGAGAAGGTGGACAGTTTCCACAGTAAGGTTGCAACCAGCCTTGGAAATTGGACGCTCATGCGTCTCGTGAGCAGATCCTCCGGCGTGAGCATCCGAGTCCCCTCTGTTCTACCTAAGAGGCAGGGGTCCGCTTGTGCAGAAGCTGGAGTCTGTCGACAGCGGTTCACTGTACAGAATAAACTTTCTGAAGGAAGAGGACCCCGAGTGGCCCCTTGCCGATCCGATAGATGAGTGGGAACGCATCGACTGTAAAAACAAGAGAACCGTGATCGAGGAAATGTTCATGCGACCGGGAGGTCGTGATCCTTTAGAAGGACACGAGGGGACCGGAAGGTCTTGGAAAAAGCTAACAGCTTTCCGGTGGACGTTCAGAAAAGCGCCATGCATGTCATGTCAAGATCGAGATTGGGAAACGGAGTACCATGTCTCCGAGAGCTTGACCTGCATAGGACCCGCTCTCAACTCAAAGTGCAACACTGTAACTGTGAAGTGGCTCTGCCACGCGGCCCCCGTCGGCCTGTCTTTGAGACCAGATAGTATAGGTGTAGTGCTCGGACGTGTAGAGATCGAGACCAGGACGGCTTGAAACCGAGAGTGTGCAGAGGGTTCGATGTGCTCTGCTCTCGCCTGCTCACGTGCACGAGCGAAAAGGTGTGGACCAGAGGCATTTGTAGAGTGACCAACAAAGGGCTGCTTGATTTCGGACGTGAGGCTTTGGTGCCGATCGCAAACCTGATTGTGATAGTCGAGCCTGGGGAGTGGTGCGCCTCCCCGGATCGCGACGTCCCCACCCAGCAGAAGGAGGAGGAGAAAAAGGACCCGATCGTCCATTGAGAGGTGTCCTCGGCTTCCGAGTTCATCGCTGCCCTAGCTCGCAGTATGCTCTTGGGGAAGGTGCACAAGGAGATACAAATAAAGTGCCTGAGGCGCAGGCTGTACAATTACCTACAGCGGACTTTGGCTTGGTTTGCAGGCGCCACAGGCCCATTCAGAATGCGAACCGTCACTGTCTTTACGCCCGAAGCGGACTCCACTGCAAAACATAAGAGATGCTCCGACGGGAAACTGATACCCAGAAGAGCTAGGTTTTGGTGTCTGATCGACTACAAGGCATCCTTGGCTAAGATGTGTGAAGCCCAAGCCTCGAGCTGTCACAAAAACACACTTCAAATGTGTCGCAAACAGAATGGGAACAGAGAGGCAGGCATTTTGAACGAGCACGTGTAAGAACGCAGCCAACAAAAATACAATGCACAAGAACAAGAAGAAGAAGAAGAAGAGGAAGAAGAAGAAGAAGAACAGGTAGGAAAAACGAAAACCATTACTGTGAATTGCGAGTGGGGTGAAAGCAGAGCCAAGTGTTTCATGTTGCTCAATGCCCACCTAGAGATTGAATTCCTACCTAATCTCCCTGAAAAAGAAGGACACGTGTTCTTCGAACCCGTGCACAACGAAGACCACAAAACTGTGGTGAGATTGGAGGACGACGGCAGGCTAGTCAAGTATTACAAACCTCACAACCTCTCACTCCTCATGTATGACGTTTACACCGTGTTGCTATACGGGTGTGGACTGACACCAGTGTTCGAACATGGCTCTTCAGACACTACCGGAGACAAGGTTCTCAGTCTGGCCTTGGAAACGCTGGCGCTAGCCAACAAACTCTCTCCACAACTGCAGCCCGTGCGTCCCAAGATTGCGATCGTGGTCCGCCGGGGGCGAGACAAAACGATGAAATTCACTCGCGAGCTCAGCGGCTGCATCGTTGTGGCAAACGGTGGCACTAACAGAGCAGTTGCCCTGAAATACATGTTTAGGGCGTTACCTTGTAACCTAGAGAGACAGGTCTCCCGCTGCCCACGTTGGACAACGGACAAGAGCCGGCCGCTGCCACTGCACACTACGAGAAGCCCGGAAACTTTATCGGTGAGACTGGTGTATTTGAACGACTATGAAGACGGTCAGTCTGTACGACCTAGCGTGCAGAGCCCGGATTCACGGTGTGGTGGACTCAGAGCTGCAGAAATTTCTAGATACGTTTGAGGAGCCCAAATGATCCTCGGTGACACCCAGAGACTTGCCAGAGGACAAGGACAGATGGTCAGTGACGGAATCTACGTGTTCGATCGAGACCACGTGGGCTTCAGGTTCTCCCGAGCTCCCGGGGTCTCAGACACCGTCGACACTAGTGATGTTCACATGTTGTACTGACCACTGATATGTGGACTTCTGTCACTACAGAGGCATATCTAACTGTTACCTGCCATCTCATTGAAAACTGGCAAATGAGGGAATTTGTTCTGGAAACCCATACCTTCCCTGGGCAACACACAGCAGATAATATCTGCTTAGCACTGAAACGCATCACCGGAGAATGGGGATAACTGAAAAGGTTGTAGCTGTTGTAACAGACAATGGTGCAAATATGGTTGCTGCAGTGCACAAGGCTGGATGGAGGCATCATCCGTGTTTTGCACATATGCTGAATTTGATCGTAAAGGACAGTTTAAAATCGGTCCTAGAAGTGGTGAAAGTGCTGGAGAGATGCAGTGCCATTGTGTCCTTCTTTCACCACAGCACACAGGGTACGCAGAAGCTCAAAACTATTCAACAACAGTCGAAAGTGGCAGAGCATAAGTTAATCCAGTCAGTAGCTACTCGCTGGAATTCAGTTTTTTACATGCTGGAGAGACTCTATGAGCAAAATGAAGCTGTGACCACAGCCCTCTGCCTTTTAGGGAGGAATACATTGTGTCTAAATGAGGGAGAATTATCCCTCATCAAGCAAACACTTGATGCACTACAACCATTTGAAGAAGTGACACGGGAAGTTTCAGCTGAAAAATATATTTCAGTCTCTAAAGTGATTCCACTCGTGTCACTCATTCACACAGCTGTAGCAAGCTGTGAACGTCAAGGCAGTCCCCTCGCCACACAACTGGCACAGCA
>NC_024327.1:1514725-1515871 GCF_000523025.1 Cynoglossus semilaevis
ACATGTTTTCAGAGTTTGAAACATTGTTTTGACATATTTTATATGATTGTGTTCTCAGGTTTTTCTATTGTTGTGTTGACTGTATAGTAAATGAGGCAGCTACCTCAGTCCACTCCAGTTTAAAATAAATAAATAAATAAAAAACTCTGCCTTGGATTTTTAAAGAAGCTATGATTTGAAATACACATTTTTTTTATTCAAAAGACAAATGATAAAATATCGGTATCGATATCGGCGATACCAGCCCAAATTGTACTCGGTATCAGATCGGAAAGGAAATTGGTGGTATCGAACATCACTAGTCGACACTCAGGCAGCAGCAACAACGGCTGCTTCACCAGCAGCAGCAGCAGGACCCGCATCGGCACCAGCAGCGCCAGCAGCATCTGCGTACATGCCGTTCTCACATGTCTTGGAACTGCTTGCACTGCAAGATAGCGTCAAAGAAAGATTTCTTCGATAGAGTGGTGAGAGCCAGACCGGAGGAGTCTTACGATGCGCAGGTGCAGTTCGGTAATGCTCCCATTACAGGCATTGTCAATCTACAGTGGAAACGCCAGGCCCTGGATAAATACAAAGCAGAGCACTGGAAACACTCTACCGTGACCTACGAAAACCTACTCAGGGAGTACACGGAAAACAGACAGAGAGGGCAAAACATGTACTCCAAGTGGAAACCCAGGTCCAAGATTACAAGTGAGTGGAAAGCGCCCATCTGCATGCAAAAGAAGAAGAAGAAGAATAGAGAGAATTCTTCTTTTTCTTTCGGCTTTGTCCCTTTTTTTCAGGGGTTGCCACAGCAAATCATTGATTTCCATCTCTCCCTGGTCTCTGTATCTTCTACTCTGACTCCAACTATCTGCATGTCCTCCCTCACTGCATCCATATATCTAACATTCTTCTACCAATGTATCCACTGTCCCTCCTCTGCACATGTCCAAACCATCTCAATCTGGCTTCTCTAGCTTTTTCTCCAAACCTTCCTGTCTGTGTTGTCCCTCTAATGACCTCATTCCTGATCCTGTCCATTCTTGTCACTCCTAAAGAGAATCTTAGCATCTTTAACTCTGCCCCCTCCAGCTCCGCCTCCTGTCTTCTGCCTATTGCTACTGTCTCTAAACCATACATCATGGCTGGTCTCACCAC
>NC_024327.1:1518158-1525504 GCF_000523025.1 Cynoglossus semilaevis
CATGATAAAACAGTTTGTAGCCTCCTCCAATGTTTCTAGCCTTGCTGCCCTTCCACCTGGTCTCCTGCACACACAAAATATCTACTCTTCTTCTCTCCATCACATCAGCTATTTCTCTACTTTTCCCTGTAATTGTACCTACACTGTCATTGTACCTATAATAAAGAATAATGTGGGAAATAACAATGGAAAACGTGCAGTGACTCAAACACTCCCGGAACCTCTACAACGTAGACCCGTATCACCTGACCGGTGATATCCGAACCGGGATTAATCGCGTCTTGTTCTTTTCTGGTCATTGATATGTGTGCATAAGTGCATGTCTGAATAAAACATCTTGAATAACACCAAACCCCACGATCCGTAGCGCTCTCACTCCCACAGTTGAGTCAAAATCGTTATTGTGTTCAACAAAAGATTTTATTGTGTTGTACTTCATATAAGTTCACATTGTGATACGTAGACACGTTAAAATAGCTGCTAGGGGTAGGGAGAGCCTGTACCAGGTGTAGCATTGTCACAGTCCTTATCCTGTTCACAGTCACCGCTCCTCTCCTCTCCGTACTCGGACTCATAGTCGTATAGGACTCTCTGTGGTGTTACTGTGGTCCACGGTTGCTTCCTGTTTATTCTAACATAAGTGACAAAGTAACAACACAAAGACGTCTGGATCTTTTTCTTGCAAGGGGAGAATGCAGCTTGCTTTTCTGGCAGCTTCCTCATCAACTCCGAGTTGCTGCACCCTTCCTCTGCTCTTTTATTTAGTTTACAAAAGTATCAGATTACATACCATTTGATTTAGTGTGAGTATATGGAGTAAGAAGCTGGATGGGTGTGAATGGGGGTGTGACAAGGAAAAGATGGGAAGCAAGCAGTTTCTTAAAGCGACAGTAACACACTGGAGTAAATATGGGAAGCAGGCAGTTTGTTAAAACGACAGTACAGCATGAAGCAATGATAATAAATGCAATTCTTCCAACACTTTCGAACTGATGTCAACTGATGATTGTTGTAGCTCTCCTCTCCTCTCCTCTTGTGAACCTTATCCCATTCGTTATCCTATTACTCCCCCCCTCCCCCGGTTAATAAATAAAACAGAATAAATAAAGTGACTGTGCATCTTCAACTAGTCCGTGATGTGTCTTTGTTTACCCTTTCATTATGCAGAATTATAGCCAAACGCACATGCCACACACGTGGTCCTGAAGAATCAGAACGCTCTAACTAAAGGGTCCGTTATATATTAGTAGTTTGGCCAGTGGGACACACTGGTACATACATATGTAACAATGACACTATGGGTTCAACACTCATTCAAGACAAACAATGGAACAGACACTCTAAGAAGCGATCTAATATGGTAAACAGTTAGTTTATTGTAGACAAGTTTAACAAGTTCTGTTAGGCAACTGGATGTGAATTTTCTAAAAGAAGACGTTTCACCTCTAATCCAAGAGGGTTCCTCAGGTCATGATGAAGAAAATTCACGTACGGATTCCGCGTGCACGAGGGGCTAGTGTGCTTTGACTCAATCCTTGTGTTCCCCTCCCCGACCAGAGAGCTCGGGTTCTGCGCTCCCCTGGATGCAGAGCTCAAGCCCGTGCATGCCCCTCTCCTGGACATTGCTTTTCTGACCGGTGCACGGAGCTAGGTTATTGAACTGACAGTACTACAGCTGGGGACTCCCGTGAGATCTAGCCAGGCACAGCGTTTCAAAAATGTAATGGACCACATTTCCACCTGCATGGCCTTGGGCTACCGTGAACTCTAAGCTGTCCAATCTCCTCTGGACGTTGGAGTCTAACAGGAACCTAGACTGAAAGGTGTGGTACAGAGACCCCCTTATCCCTCCGTGGTACAGGTGCCTAGTCACTCGGTTCTTAAAGTCAGCCTCGCGGCGCTGTTCCAGAATGAACTCGAAAGCATTGTGTTGCTCCCATGTGGTTACCAGCAGGTGCTCGTCTTCAACGGAAATGTCGCAGAGCGCCCTGAACCTATCCAAACTAGACCCGGGCTCCAAAATTGGCAGCTCCCAGGGGCCTCGGTCAGGAGTGGCGAGCAACTCTCCAAAGAGTGATTCGTGCATGTCTCGATCCTCTCGGTAACTCTTGTTGTCCATCCTTAGAGTGATGCCTTCCCTACCACAAGCCGCCAGTACAGCCACGATGTCGGAGTCTCCGGTGCACACCGTCACTCTGCCTTTCAGAATGTTGGCCAGCTCCACAAGCAGTGTGTCGGCCTCTGTGCTCGCTCACTGGATGCACGCCCCGAAGTCCCGCTAGGGTTCGCCAGCATTGCGTGAAGCGCATGGTGTTTCAGTCCCATCTCAATCAGAGTGCAGAGTATGCAGGTGTTTGTACACAGTACTGACATTTATACTGAGTCACCCGTGTGTGCGTGCGTGCGTGTAGGGCCACTTAGAGTACTGCTTTGGAAACTGTGAATGATCGTTATCTCCGCGATCACTAGGGAGTCTGCAGTCTCTCTTTTCCTTGTTTACTGTATTTCTTCCATGTGTCTGCTTTATGTCTGACCTCCTTCTGTTTGTGTTCTCCAGGTTAAAAAGTATGCTTCTATAACACAAATCAGTGGTGTCTAACCGGGACAACAACGAAGAGGCTGCAGCTGAGGCAGACCTCCTCTCGACTCTCATGTTCACGCACGTGGGAGCCAGACAGTTGAGCACCTGGGGGCAGAAACAGTTCAGCCAGGGGAACGCCTTGCGCATACTCCTGGTGATTGTGGGCCTAAGACAGCTCTTGATAGTAACCTGGTTGGTCCCTGGTCTGACTATTACCAGGTATGCTGAAAAGTGCTCTGCCATGCTCGGGTACGTGAGTGAGAACATTAGCCATGTGAGCTCCAGCAGTGCAATGTTGTTCTTCACAATGTCGTGAGCCACAAGGTCCACCTCCGTGAAGAAGGCCCACGTGGGGCTGATGGATCTGCAGCCTCGCATGCACCCGTTGTGGTACGTGTAGGCTCCCAGTTCCCTGGGCACGCGAGCTACTCTCACGCCTGCTCCGATGGGAGTCAGGTGCAGAGCCTCGAGCTGCGTGAGAATGAGGCAAGACACCGGACCAACTTTGCACAATCTCTCCACGCCGTTGAACACGGCCTTGCACTGCGCATCTACCGTAGTGCCTATCGCGGTGGAAAGGTGACTCCTGTCCCAGAGGCGTCTGCTTTAGATTGGACCAGTTCCAGTAGCTCTCTTTGAAACGCTGAGCCCTTTGTGGTCTCGGGCACTTTCAGGTTCCATACATACTCGGGTACCCACTCGAGCAAGCTCTCCGGGTTTGCGTTCAGATCCCTAATGATCTTAACAAACAAATTCATGCTTATCATGTTGTGACTGGTTGAGCGTCTCTTCCGGAAGCCTGCCAGAGAGTGCAGGACTTTCATGATACCCTGAACCTTGTATCAACGGTGATCCGCTGTAGACTTTGCGTACAACCCTGAATATCGCCTCCTGCGGAAAGCGATCGCAGCTTTGTCGAACTTCATTGTATTAAACGTTCTGGCATTTGCTCAGGTTCGATACATTACGATGACACGTTTCCCGTTATGTGTAAAGCGTTAGGTGCTCCACCGTTAAAAGGTTAAACTTCTGCATCAGCAACACCACTGGCAAAGCCTAGATCTCTCTCTCTCTCTCTCTCTCTCTCTCTCTCTCTCTCTCTCTCTCTCGTCCCCTCCCCCCCCCCCTCCCACAGAAAAACGATCCGGGGAGGTTACGAGTCGCTCATGGCCACAAGCAAGGAACTGCTTCGTGACAAACTGTCACTCGTACCTAACAGACACATCCTCAGCGCTACTCGTTTCAGGGGCCAGCTGGGAGCAACCATCGCTGTGATCACATCTCTCACCACTGGGTTTCTGACAATCCCGAACAACATTCTGTACTTCATTGACAACAAGCCAGAACCAGGACCTTGGACCCCGGGCCTACATCGAGACCCGAATACATGTACACCTACATCCACGCGGGGACGCTCATCACGCTTGGATGTCTGGCCATGGTAGTGAGCATAGTGCTCAGCTACTTCGCTACAAAGAGCAAAAGGAAAATGTAAGCCTCTGTGGGTTCCGAGTCCGCCAAGACCAGCAAAACCGTGATTGCGTATCTCATCGTGATGAACGTTGAGCTGTTCATGTCTGTGATCGCCGGCTGCATGGAGTTGCTGTACCGACCTCTGATCAGCAACATGCACAGGTTGCACAACGTGGCGTTTGCCATTGCTGTGTTCAACATCCTAATTTACGTGATGTACATACTAACCATGGTGTTGACATCGACCATCCTAAAGGCTAAACAAGACGGGACCGTCGTCGACGGTCACAGAGACATCCTAGAGGCTGTGACTGTACCCGTAGCAAGAGACTACGTGAGTGGCAGAAGCACAGACCCTTACAATTCACAATCCAGCTTCATATAACCACCAAATGTGATTACTGCTACTTTCACGTTCAAAACAACAAAAACAAGAACAGATAAAAAATAAACAAGAAAAGGTATAAAATAAACAACAAAAGGAGAGGTAGGCACTACATAAGCAACCAGCCTCCCCTCCGTCTCAGCAAACGACACTAAACAGGAAACATTAACTACTGCACAGCGACCATACCAAAACATGGAACCCGGTCGCCAAGCTGTGCGCTGCACGAGCACCTCGACCCCTAAGCACAAACGGCGTTGCCGGGTAGCTCCCAAGGAAAACGCGGAACAAGGTGCTTGGGAAAAACATAACGCACCACCCAACAAAGGGAGAAAAAGCAAGAAGCCAAAAGCGAAAGACAGTGACTCTGGTGGGGCGCGCAATCCCCACAGAGTACATTTCAATCTACTACTTGATATATGTCCTAAAATTAAAAAAAACAAAAACAAAACAAGAAACGAACTAAACTCAAGAACGATTTCTCAAGATGGCGCTGCACGAGCAGCAGCTGTGTACAGTAGCTCTCCTCGTCTTAGTACTTTTTCTTACTTTTTTTCCTTCTTTCTTTTTAGTTTTGTACTATTTCTTTCTTGTGGTCAAATCATGTGACCGTCACCGTCAGAACAGGACCACTTTTATCACTTTGGTGGTCTGTTTCCTTCTTTTTTCTGCACTTTTTGGAACATCGTCGGCTGAAACGCTCAGTGGGTCCATTGTTTACACCAGGGACCAGCTGATGGCGTTGCGCAACACCACTCTTCCTTTCGCCGGTAAAGCGGAGATTCCGGTGGAAATAAGAAGGAAGAGACGGGGGTGCAGAGCCGGACGGAATGTTCAGGAGAGGAAACGGAGGTACAGACCATTCATTCCGTCTGTTATTATGGGAAACGTCCGTTCCATTCAAAACAAGACGGACGAGCTCGCGGCGCTGATTCGGCATGAGAGGGAGTTTCGGGAGTGCAGCCTGCTGTGCTTCACGGAGACCTGGTTGACGGAGATGACGCCAGACTCGATCGTTTCTATGGACGGTTTTGAAATGGTTCGAGCGGACAGAAATGTGGCCGGGAAGAAGAGAGGCGGTGGACTAATGGTGTACGTGAATGAGAGATGGTGCGACCCCGCGCACGTCTCCATCAAAGAACAACTCTGTACAAAGGACATTGAGCTTGTTGCGGTGGGCATCCGCGCCTACTACATCCCGAGGGAGTTCTCGCACGTGATTGTGTTTACAGTCTACATCCCTCCGTCAGCCGACGCAGCGGCTGCGTGCGAGCTGCTCCACAACTCGGTGTCCAGACTGCAGACACTGCACCCGCAGTCCCTCCTGCTCATCAGTGGGGACTTCAACCATGCCTCGCTGTCCTCCACCCTCCCCACGTTCACACAGTACGTGAAGTGCCACACCCGGGAGAACAAGACGCTGGACCTTTTGTATGCAAATGCAAAATACGCATACACCTCCGCCCCCCTCCCCCCACTCGGCCGCTCCGATCACAACCTGGTGTATCTGCGCCCCGAATACACACCCATGGTGAGAAGGCAGCCTGCACAGAAGAAGAATGTGAGGATGTGGAATGAGGAGGCCAATGAGAGGCTGAGAGACTGTTTCCAGACGACAGACTGGGAGACTTTCTGCAGCACTCATGAAGATGACATCGATGGCCTCACTGACTGCATCACGGACTACATGAACTTCTGTGTGGAGAGCACCGTACCAACCCGCAGGGTGCGGTGCTTTGCCAACACCAAGCCATGGGTGACCCCCCAGCTTCAAGTTCTGCTGAACAAGAAGAAGAGGGTGTTTGCTTCAGGGAACAGGGATGAGCTTAAAATAATACAGCGGGAGCTCAAGCAGGAGATCAGGAAGGCCAAGAACACCTACAAGGAGAAGCTTGAGGAGCAGCTGGGGCAGAACAAGACGCGTGATGTTTGGAGGGGCCTGAAGAACATCACGGGTCATGGACTGAGTGGAGCCAGCGACACACCAGGGGGTGACCAGAGATGGGCCGATGAACTGAATGAGTTCTTCAACAGATTCGATCAAAGGCCCCCACCCCCCTCCTCCACCACTGCTTCCACCTCTTCACAAATTAGTTCCCCCATCTAAACCACCATCCACAACACCTCTCACCTACACCCCTGCCCCCCAACCCCCAGCTGTCAACCTCCCCTCACTCCCCTCTCTCCCTGACATCTGAGCAGGTGAGGAGAGAATTAAGGCGACTAAAGAACAGGAAAGCTGCAGGACCAGATGGAATCAGCCCTAGACTGCTCAGGAACTGTGCTGACCAACTCTGTGGGGTGGTCACGTACATCTTCAACCTGAGCCTCAGTCTGGAGAAGGTTCCGTCCCTGTGGAAGACCTCCTGTGTGGTTCCAGTCCCGAAGACATCGCACGCCAGGGAGCTGAACCACTACAGACCCGTCGCCTTGACCTCCCACCTGATGAAGACCATGGAGAGGCTGATCCTCAGTCACCTGCGCACAGAGGTGAGCTCTGCGATGGACCCGCTGCAGTTTGCCTACAGGCAGAACGTTGGGGTGGATGACGCCGTCATCTACCTTCTGCACCGGGCGCTGACTCACCTGGAGACCGCCGGGAGCACTGTGAGAGTCATGTTCTTTGACTTCTCCAGTGCTTTCAACACCATCCAACCGGCGGTGCTGCGCAGGAAACTGGTGGATGCAGGAGCAGGGGAGCAGCTCGCCGCGTGGACCACCGACTACCTCACAAACAGACCCCCCAAACCTTCCTGCGGGTGGTGAGTCCACTGGAAGATATTAACCGCCCTAACCGGGATTCGAACTTGTCCAGGAGGTGAACCCTGGGGTTCCAGACCAATGACAGAGACATTGCCTCTGGGCCAAAGCGCCACCTATCTATCTATCTATCTATCTATCTATCTA
>NC_024327.1:1526346-1527248 GCF_000523025.1 Cynoglossus semilaevis
ACCCAACCGCTGCACCAGACTGTGGAGGACCTGCGTAGCTCCTTCAGCGGCAGGCTCCGGCATCCACAATGCAGGAAGGAGCGCTACCGCAGGTCCTTCCTCCCATCCGCCATAAGACTGTTTAACTCCCTACATTGATTACCTGCACCCTTCACTGCCACTTTTTTAGTGCAATATGTATATTTTCTTGTTTATAATGTATATTTTTTTCTAAAGGTTTACTTTAATTTTTGAGTGCTCTTTGCTTTTTAGTTCTTTTTTACTCTATTTATTGTGTTAACTCCTCTTCTCTCTTTTTCTGCACTGCCTACTGTACTAGTATGTTTCCCCCAAGGGGGATGAATAAAGCCCTACTCTACTCTAAACGCCATGACTACAGCTGGGTACAACTGTCTACTCCTGAAGAACAGGATGCTCACAGACCACGAGAAGACAAATCTTGACCGCATCAGTGACAGTTCACTCGCGAGGAAGATGTGCTGATAGGACGAGACCCACCATCACCTAAACAACCTGTTGGCCATGATGGCAAGCTACGTGGACCCCAGGGTCAAAAGCGTATCCCACTATCCAGTGAGATATGTGCAACCTGTCCCGTTAGCACAAAGGGAACCAGTCTGCCACCACATCCGACAGGGTCGTGTTACCCAAGAACCTGATAACCTCGGGCTTCCCGCTGTAGCACCTTTCGAGACTCGTGGAGTATAGTTACCCGTAACCCACTTACCCACCCACTCACGCACCCGCATACGTAGTCATACACCTGTAGGTGCAATGGGTCGAGTGCTGCTTAGGAGCACTCGGTGTTATCAACCAGTCTCAAATTAATAACACAACCAGTCTCATTAAAGTTATCTTTAATTATTATTTTAACCTACTAATATAGCAATAATGTATTACTT
>NC_024327.1:1528538-1536260 GCF_000523025.1 Cynoglossus semilaevis
TCCTACGGAGCGAAAGTCCTGAACAGAGAGAACGATACCTGGGCTGTACCCCGGTTTTAAGGGTTGCGGAGGTCACTGGGTGTGACGTCAGTGGTCCCTCCCGGAAGCAGTGGGATTTTGGGAATAAGAGTTTTAACTGGGCTGTGGATGTACCTACACACCAATGTCCAATTAAAAAAACTGAATAAACGTAACAGTAGAAAATATGTGGCTCCCTGTCATTGTTATTAAGCATGAATGCGAGTGTTCACGTACACAAATGTATGCTCCGGTGCACAACCTCTAACTGTACACTTGAACAGCACGGTAGCTAAGGGAGAAGGTTCCCAATGTCGCCACAGGGGAAGAACACTGTCTCCTGTATCTGGGGAAGAAAGAAGAAGGTTCATCCAGGCATGTACAACTTACACACACACACACAAGAGAGAGAAAAGAATAATGGAAAAGATCACATAAACATTTCACGTGACAGCCGTTCTCTATTATCGTAACCGTGCTCTCGGCCTTTGGGTACGGCTGACCCGTACGGTGGCTGAAATGTAACCACGCCCTTGTTACTTCGGGTACGGATGACCCAGTCGCGGATAACACGCCGAACAAGACCAAAAAAAAAAAAAATGAAAGAAAGAAAAAGAACAACAACAACAACAAAGAATAGTGGTAAAGATCACACACACACACACACACGTCATATCAAAATCAGTTTTATTTGTTTCCATTTGTTGTGGTAAGGTTTTACCACCCCGGATTCGTTGATCAAGAACTTTCACAAAGTATAAAGAAAAGACAAAAGTCGTTGCTCGAGTTCGCCTGTGCACAGGGAGGATCCAGCGGAGAGTCAGGGGGTCGACTGCTGAATCCTGCTCTCTCCACCAACTCAGGCTTGTTTTATTGACACACACGATACAGACTTCATTTGTTCTACACACAGACATACATTCTTTTTGGCAACTGCATCTACACCGTTAGTTTCTCATCCTGTTCTTATCGTGCCCAGGTGCTGTTGTTGGGACCTTGTGTTCTAACTATGAATCCAGCCATTGTCAAATTGTATTCTAAAAGTTTCTGTTTCCCATCACACCAAGTACTCCTCTTTTCACAACAAACCTTGGTTTTATCTCAACCTCGCAGCTCCTTCTCTACATCTGCATGTTTTCAGTTCTAGCTTTAAGCAGCATTTTATGTTCAAGCTGGTTATATGTTTTAGCACATCTCTTATGATCTTTTTAAAACATGATTATGTATGTTGCATACTTCTATAAAATATGAACACATGAATACATTTCATCCACACATTCTATATTTTGTTTTCATCGTGCTCTTTGGTCTCACCAGTGAACTCTCTAGGCTTCCATCGGACCTAGCACGTCTCTCACGTTCTCCGCGTCTTCACCTTCGAGTGCTAGATCTGCGATACAGCAGAGCTCTTCGTCCTCGGCGTTCTCGGGCACCTCCTGATCGCCGAGGTTCTTCTCTGGAGGGAGCATGTGCTCCGGGTTCTCCCCGTCGTCGTCGAGGAGAGACTGCTATCCCTGCGTGCAATCTCTCGTACCTCACGGTGAACTCGGGTCCGTAGACGCGGGACTGCTCCGGTACGGATGATCCGGTCGCGGATAACACGCCAAACAAGAACAAACAGGACGCAAAGCATTCCCATGGCTTCCAGGCACTTGCAGAGCAGAGGGTCGGGCTTTTTATCTTTACTCTCCTGGAGACCGTCCCTCGATCTCCGGACATGCTGCTGCTGTTGCTGCTGCTGCGGCTGACCTCGCCGCCGCTGTTGCTGCCGCTACCGCTGCCTATGCAGCCACTTCCTAAACAGCCTTTCCTCCTGCTCTTGCAGCCCCGCGTGCCGTTGGTGATGCCTGTTCTCCTGAGTGACGTTAGACATAGACATAGACTCTCTCTCCGGTGGGTCCTCCCCCTATCTGGATTTCCCTATAGTGGGTTTGGCCGATCAGACATCGAACGACGTTGTCGCTTGTAGAGATCCCTCTTTATGGAACCACGGTTCTACGGAGGGTATTTATTCTCTCTCTCTCTCTGTGGTTTGTAGCTGGACATTTGTTTCCTTTTGTACGGGTCCACGCTTCTCTCAAGAACTCTTACTAACAGTAAAGTTAAAAGAGAAAATAAAAAGGAGCGGACTAATTATTCCTCTCACTGATACCCATGACAACTGCCTGGCACGGTAAGTTCACAGCCACACAACCATGACAGCGGGACGGTTCAACCTTGTACAGTTCTTACAGGATTTATTTTCAAGCTCACCGAGCCAAGAAAAAGCAGAAGAAGAAGAAGAAGTCCGAGATCAGCACGTAACAACCAGGAGATGTCGAAGAAAGCAGGGGGACAGGGATCTGAGTCTACGGAAGAGCATTACGCCACGATGCAAGCAACGGCTAGATGAGAGAAGAGAGGCACATTTGCTGAGGAAGAGCGATCTGTAGCCTCCAGAGCAGAGTGCCTCGCTACCGATAAAACGCATGGCGCCCGGAACCAGGCGAACGCAGTATGGGCGGAGGAACTTCGAAAGAGATGAGGCCGCTGCCACACGTTGCGCTGCCAAATGGGTCCTAAGAGACACCTGGTCTGGAGAACCTAGCTCTCACTCCGAGGAGGATAAACGCCAAGAAGAAGAACAGGAGGATGATGCTGCTGCTGCTGCTGCTGCTGCTGATGATGATGATGATGTTGATGATGCTGCTGATGATGTTTATGAGGAACGGGCAAAGCAAATGCAGTGTGATGAGAGACACGAAGAAGAACAAGAACAAGAACAATTAGAAGAAGGACAATTAGAAGAAAATGTAGCATCGTCCTTAGAAAACGAGGACTACAAAATGCCAGGAGGACAGGAGAACGCTGGCGTCACACGAGAATCGTTCGTGTCGAGAAACTGGTACTCTGCACCTTGCGAAGGATCACCCACACGGCGGCAGCAGCCCTGCCCTCCGGGGCCCACTGCCTACGTGGTTTCCAACGCTCAGGACATACTTTCTATGTTCTATCTCTTCCTGACGCCGGAGATGGACAAAATCATCCTGGAGGAGACTAATCGCGAGGGTCTCAGGAGATACAGAAGAGAGCGCTGGCGGGGGATGGACGAGGTCGACCTGCACGCCTACGTGGGGCTGCTCATCCTAGCCGGAGTGTACAGGTCACGAGGTGAGGCCACGGCGAGTCTGTGGGACGCGGAGTGCGGACGGGCGATCTTCCACACCACTATGTCGCACAAACTCTTTCACGTTTACTCGACGCTGGTGCGGTTCGACGACCACGAGTTGAGATCTGAGAGACACGCGGCGGACAAGCTGGCCGCGGTGAGAAAGCAATAGGACGCGTGGGCGGAGCGGTTGCCGCTCCTGTACAATCCCGGGCTTCACGTCACTATGGACGAGCAACTTGTTCTGTTCAGCGGTAGTAAGGCTAGTAGTAACTATGTATTGTGTATAATTCTGGTGTATGTTAACGCTCACTCTCTCTCTGGAAAGTTGGAAAGTTCAGATATACACTGGGAAACCCACTGCTTTGGACGGCACCGCGCCGGGAGTACCGGAGTAAATACACGGAGAAGAGGAACTGGAAGGGGAAGGTGAAATAGAAAGGGGCAGGGGCAGGAGCAGGAGCAGGAGGAAAGTCCCAGAGAAAAACCTGGCGACGTGCGTGGTGCTTGATGTGACCGAGGGTCTCATGGGTCACAATGTGACCTGCGATAATTTCTTCACTTCACTTCACTTCATTTATGTGTTATATACAAATAGATCCAGGTGTACTCTTTGTTGTCCAGGCTCTGAGCTGTCTCATGGTCAGTAGGATTACCTATATTCTGGTTTATGTTTTTGTCACGTGCGGGCATTGACTTGGCAGACCCAAATGCAGTACTGGTGCAGGTAGTTTATTTGAAGGTTCTAAATTCCAAAAGCCGGGACTGAAGCATACACAAAGTCGAGCAGAGCTGAGAACATGAAGAGAGTTGAGCACAGCAACAGACTTGCTCAGGAACAAACTAGGAACAGCTACAACAAAAAGCTCGACACAACGCTGGCACGAAGGATACAGCGCTCACAAAGACAGCGCTCATGAAAACAGTCACTAACTTACACACTGATCCAAACTACAATCACAATGATCCAACCACAATGATCCAACCACAATGATCCAACCACAATGATCCAACCACAATGATCCAACCACAATGATCCAACCACAATGATCCAACCACAATGATCCAACCACAATGATCCAACCACAATGATCCAACAAGGGCAGAGTGAGGGAGAGAGGTATATATACACAGGGGGCACAAGTGAAGCTAATTACAGACAGGTGAGTGTGATCACACAGATTACCCCACAAGCTTGAAACTGATGAAGCCTCTTGAATGAGAGGCGAAACGAATTTACTTCAGGTGAGTCCAGTTCCCTACTTTTAAAACTGCTTTTGAGACAGTCTAGAATACACAGAGTCCTTTATTTCATTCCAGTTATTTTATTGGTAATTGCGTTGTTTTCTTTGCACAGGTATTGAACTAAGTTGTACAGTCATGTTTCTCTTACACAGAAAGAATCGAACAACAATATAATATAAAGCAGTGTGTTCTCGGTTTTTACAAATTTTGAGATTAGATATGCAGCAACAAGTATTTTTAGTTCTGTACTTATAAATACACAGTACCACTACGCATAGTATTAAGGTTTCAATAAATATCCAAATAGCTTTATAGGTGATACCTTTATAACAGTGCCTTCTTAAATAGTGATGTCATCACAGTGAAGACACTAAGCAAGAAAATGCTTGCAACCAAAATTAACTACAACTAATTTAAAACTAAACAAAAATATCTATAAACTGTCACTTTCATCATGGTAAACATGATGAATAAAATTAATTTTATTCGTCTTTTTATTAAAACATTTTTACTATTGTCCTTAATTGTATTGTTATAATTTTATAATATATAATTTTAACTTTCTGACAGAAAGTTAGCAGAGCTTTATCCCCTGTAATGCATTTAATTGTAAACATTGTCTTTTGCTTTCCAATAAAAGTGTCACTTCAACCGGGGTTCCACTGTTTTACAATTCAATTAACCAGTAAATGAATTTGGTCACTTACTGTATTGAAGATTCCATAGAAAGTTCCAGACGAGACACAGGAGACAGTCTGCAGTTCACTTTAATACCAGTTCCTGCGTCACGATACCGGTGAAACTGTGGACACCGGAGAATGTGAGCAGACTACAGGACTGTTTTGCCACCACAGACTGGGATGTGTTTAAAGCTGCAGCCACTCTGGAGGACTCTTCTGTCAGCATACAAGAATATGTGGACTCTGTGACTGGGTACATCAGCACTTGTGTGGATAACATTGTACCCACCATACAGGTCAAGAAGTTTCCGAACCAGAAGCCCTGGGTCAACAGCCAGGTTTGTTGCATGCTACGCGCTCGCTCTGCTGCTTTTGCATCTGGCAACAGGAGTGAGTATCAAAACATAATACACTGGACTTTCTTTGCTAGTGCATCTCTATATAACATCTCCTGTAAACATATATCCTGGTTAACATTTTGTAGAACAAGACATAAACATTTTTTTTCCATTACAGGTCGGGGTGGACTACCCGGGTCCCCAAGCTGTGCAGGGTTTATTCTACCCTGTGAACCAAACCACAGCTTTCTATGTAGTCTATAAATTCAGTTTGGTGGTCTTATGGTCCTGCCCGATCTAGTCTCTATGGTAGTCTTTGGAATGACCCCGATGTGAAATTGGTTCCTCCTAAGGGTTCCTGAGGGCAGGTCTCTGTTATAAGACCTGGGTGTCTGAGCTAGACCACTGACAGTCCCTGTTTCTTTTATGTCTTTCACCCAGACCTTTTATCCTTGTTTGAGCTCTGGTCTTGGCTTTGTGTTCTGTCTTTTGCTGAACCAGAAGGCTTGTTGTTCTTTTAAGTTCTGGTCCTTCTTTCTGAATGCTTGCAGGTCAGGCCATCTAGGTTGTAGATTCTCTTGACTGACAGGCAGGGGTGTCCTGATGTTGCGGCCTATCAGCAGCTGTGCAGGGGATGAGCCATGTGGCAAAGGAGTTGTGAGCTGTGGTGGTGGCGGTAAGGTTAGCCACTTCTATGTAGCGTGAGTCGTAGTCAATACACACAATGTATATGGCCTTGTCCCACTGGAAAAGATCCACTGCCACATGCTGCCATGGCCTTTCTGGCAACGGAGTTGTCAGCAGTGGCTCCGGTACGTTGTGAGCTTCACGTGCACAGGTTGCACAGTTTTCCACTCCCGTCTGCACCATGCCTTTCAGTCTTTTGCAGACATCATCTGAGTCTTGTGCTGTTCTGATGTGCACCAACCTCTGCTCTGCACTCTGTCCAAGTGCTCCATTATTGATGGAGACACACATCATCTTCCAGCTGCTTGTCCTCTGGTGTAGGTGGGGCTCAAATTGGTGCTCTGGACAGTGCATCCGCTGTGATCAATTTCTTTCCAGGCACATGTTTAATCTTGTACGTGAAGTGAAGCAGCCGCAGCCTGAATCTCAGAATGCGAGGTGGTAAGTCATCTAGTGCTCTACTGCCCAGCAAGGAAATGAGAAGCGTGTGGTCAGTCTGTATCAAAATCTCCTTCCCTATCAGGTAAGACTGAAAATGCTCACACGCCCAGGTCAGCGCTAACACTTTCTTCTCTACCTGGGCGTGTCTGCGCTCTGTATCCGTCATGCTGTGTGATATGAAGGCAACTGGCCTCCACTGTCCAGACAGCTGCTTCTGAGACAATATTCCACCCAACCCAAAGGATAAAGCATCTGCTGCAACTATTGTCTCTCTGTGCAGGCAGTACTGTGCCAGTACTGTTGGTGCTCATCAAATGCTCTTTGTTGCACACTACCCCACATCCAGTCGGTGTCTGTTTTGAGCAGGTCTCTTAACGGTTGTGTGAGCTCTGCTATCCGTGGAGAGAACTTTCCCACCATGCCCACCTTTTCACATCTGCAGCGTCTTTGGGCGTGGGCATCTCTGTAATTGCTTTAATTTTGCCCAGATCTGCTTCAATGCCCTTATCACTAACGATGTGGCCTGGGAACATGACCTTGTTGACTGCAAACTGACACTTGTCTCCCCAACACTCTGTGTAGCCTTTGGGCATGTTGTTCACGTGTTGTCCCAAAAACGTGCTCCGGTGCTGATGAAATCCCAAACGGGACTCTTGTAGCAGTATCGCCCAAAAGGAGTGATAAATGTGGTCAATGGGACTGATTTTGGATGAAGGGGTATCTGCCAGAATCCAGCCGTATCATCTAGCTTAGAAAAAAACGGTTGCCCCTGCCAGCTGGGCCAGGGTTTCGTCGACGTCTGGCAAGTTGTGTCTCTCTCTGCAGATATACTCATTCAGATGAGTCATATCAGAGCAGATCCTGATCTTTCCATTTAGCTTTGGTGCTGTATGTACTACCACAGTCCTTTTAAGGACTCTAACTCCCATAATTCCACTGCTTCCGGTAAATCCACATACGTCACAATCAGTAACCTCCGCAACCTTTAAAATGGGGGGTCAGCCCCAATTTCACTCTCTCTGTTCAGGACTTTCGCTCCGTAGGACCCCTGATGAAAAGAGAAACCTGCTCATCTCAGAAGACTAAGAATCAACGCGCTTTTGTAGACACCATTGCCCACGGTGATAAATGCTCTAGTAGCGTCTTTTTCTTAACTGAGTTAACC
>NC_024327.1:1536334-1547858 GCF_000523025.1 Cynoglossus semilaevis
GACGTCCCCAACTCTGGCAAGGACCCAAGAAGTGCGGACTTTCCACTACCCTCTAAATACGAGCAGACGTTCACTACAGTAAAGCTGGCATTTGGGCACGTTAGTTAATCTGTAGTATTGTTAAGTGCTATTTAAACTTAGGGACAGTTTAAGTACGCATATTTAATTTTGTTGTCTGAAATCTGTGCTGCTTTTATAGCTAGGCTGTTGCATGCACTTCTTTTCTAACCTCCTTACTTGGTGTTATACTCTTGTACATCATCAGTATTTCAGTGTTAACTTGTAACGTTATCAGTATTGGGATCAGGAAAACTCCGACAAAGTTCTTTGTCTTGAGTAGACCACGCGGTACGCCTCCCTTCCCCCATATACTTTGATAACATCACAAGCACTGTTTCATTGTACCTGATTAACTTGACAGTGTTGTATAAATAAATTTGATTATTTTTGTAAACTGTGTTTGTCTGTGTTGTTACTTTCTTCATTGAAGCCACCCAATTTGCCAAGAACTCCTTCAGATATTTAGTTGTTATTAATACTATTGATTATAGTATATGTGTAATACTCCAAGTAATACATTATTGCTATATTAGTAGGTTAAAATAATAATTAAAGATAACTTTAACGAGACTGGTTGTGTTATTAATTTGAGACTGGTTAACATCGAGTGCTCCTAAGCAGCACTTGACCCATTGCACCTACAGTGCCACAACCATGCCTGCACATCAATCTGTAGGCTCTTCTATGGGCACAATTACACCCATTTTCTCTATTCTTTGGAGCTCCTCTTTGACCTTGTCATACAATGGTAGAGGTACACGTCGTGGCAGTGACAGTGCATAGGGCTTTGCATCTTCCTTGAGGTTGATTCTATACGCCCCTGTTAGGCAGCCCAGCCCTTTGTAGACCTTGGGGTATTGTTTCTTCATGTCAGCCTCCAACTCTGAGATTGCTGGCAGACCCAGCAGTGGAGTTGCTAGCTTTTGTACCACATACACTGGTTGTATTGTTGTCCTGTTCTTATATTTCATGACTGACCTCTCACCTGTAGAGGTTCATTGTTGGGTCCATACAATGGTATGGATGCTCTGGTGAGTGGACCGTGCCATTTCTCTGAGTGGGCATTACTTGGGATGACTGTTATGTCCACTCCTGCATCCAGCTTGAAAGTAATGTCTTGACCATTCAATTTCAGTATTTTTTTGTCCATGTTGCAGGTTTCTTTCCTATGGACACTGCTCCCAGGAAAACTGCATCCTCTTCCTCCACCTCCAGAACTGCACTTACTCCTGATCTACAAACAGCTGCGAAATGTCCTCTCTTAAGACATTTTCTGCATCTCATGCAGCACAGTTGTTCAGAGTGTGTGGTGGCCCTTTTCCACATCGTCCAGTTTTTCTTTCCTTTCTGGAAATCCTTTTTTCCCTTTCTGTAGGACATCTTCCCTGTCTGGTTTTCTCTGTATGACTTTTTCTTGAATTTCAGTCCACATTTGCCTCACTTTGTTCTGTGGTTTTTGTTTCTCTCACTATAGGTTGCTGATTTTAATTTCTTCATGTTGCCTAATTGTGGTAACTGCTTTTTCCAGTGTTAATTCACTGTCCATTTGTAGCTTTTCAGACAGGGTGTGATGCCTTATCCCTACCACTAGCCTGTCTCTGATCATTTCATCCTGCAGAGAGCCATATTGACAGTGCTCTGCTAGTTTATAAACTGCAGAAATGATGGCTCCCAGCTTCTCTTATTGAAACAAGCTCTCTCATAGATGACATTATATTTACATATAAAGTATTTATCAAATGTTTCCTTAACTGCTTTGTATTTATTTTCATCTTCAGCACTTAAGCCTAGTATTAACAGAATATCATCTCCTTTATCTCCCATTGCATATACTTATGAGTTTACCTGATACGCTTCGTCTTTTTTGTCTAGTCTAGCTGCCACACGGAATCTTTCAAACTGTCGAATCCAATTGGGCCAGTTAGAAAAGTCCGAAAAGTCTTCTGGTAGACTTAGGGAGAAAAGTGAATCCTTTTTATTTTCCTCTTTAGCGTTGTCTTTTAACGTCCCGGGAACACACTCCCTCGTGGTTTCCATAACTAGCACTCAGTTTCTAACTGCTGGCTAGCATTAGCTTAGCTGATTGATTTTTACTGCAACTTCACGGGACACCATGTAATGAAGTTCCATAGAAAGTTCCAGATGAAACACGGGAGACAGTCTGCAGTCCACTTTAATACCAGTTCTACACCTGCGTACACCGCCATATATTAATACCACACCCACTTCCTGTGGGTAAGTCACTTAATAGGTTCCCTATACAACCTATACACATCCGCCCTCGCTACATACTAAGGGACTTGGTGAGATGTAAAAGCCTCTTCTATTTTACTGACTATTATTCCTCCCACCCCTGATAAGCGTTTTGGTGCTCAGCTGCCCCTGATCTGAAGAGCTGTAGACATTTAAACACATCAGGACACATCAAGTCTTAAATCCAACTCTTTTTCATATGTTTTCTACCTTTTAAATTTGCACACATCGTTTGGCCTGTTCTTAACTTTTATAACTGCATCCAAAGGTCTTATCATTCTCCACTGAATAGTGTGGTATAGAATTGAATGGGTAGCACTTTGGCTCAGAGGCATTGTCTCTGTGGAACCCCAGGGTTCACCTCCTGGGGAAGTTCAAATCCCGGTTAGGGCAGTTGGCACCTTCCAGTGGGCTCACCACCCGAAAGAAGGTTCACAAGGGGCTGGTACAGTGCAGTGTGATTTGGGTGGCGGTCGTGGAGCCTGCTGCCCCATGACCCGGTAATGGATAAGGGGACAAAAATGGATTGATGGATGGAGAGTTGAATGGCTCTATAATAAAAATATTTGCTCGCTTTTGTGTGATGGCCCCTGTATTGAGGTAGAGATAGAATCTTATTGTGAGGGAGAAGTGCACAGCCCTGTTTACCACCACTGCCAGACACCTGCAGCAGCAAACAGCCATGTTCCATTACTTTATACATGGGCATTAACAGAGGGTGAGAGACAGAGGGGGAGGTCTCTATAGTGAGCAGGAACAGAGACAAGTACTAAAGCCCTTTCTTTCTGTATTCACCTAACTATTGAACTATTTCTGTAGTTCATCCTTGATTTAAAACATTAGTTATTTGTGTTTTGAGTGCAAAGTGTTTGCTCATTGTAAATTTCAACTAAAAAGCTAAGCTAATAGGTGCAATTACAACGTTCCTCACTTTAACTATTTTATTATTATTTATTTGTGCAATTGCAGTTGTGAGGCCTGGGGAAGTGGAGAGTTTTTTGCCTGTTCTGGTTGGTGGAAAGTGTGGGTGTGTGCATGGGCAGGCATTAGCCTGCATTGTGTCTTCCAGGTGCTGAGCTTCCTGGTTGGGCATCACACACCTGCTAGTGATTTCCTCATTAGGGGACAGAGGTATTTAAACGCCACTTCCCCAAGGAACCACCGTCAGAGTGTTGACCATCGTAGCACAGGTCGAAGACTAAGCTACTTCCTTAAGAGTTTGTTCTTCAATAATGTGGTTTTTTAATGTGCGTTCACGGAGGCTACACGTTATCGTTCCTGTTCCAGTTCCAGTTGTGGAGATTCCCTGTAGTCCTACAGTTACCTGTCGTGACAATCCACGGCCAGTCTCATCGACTCTGTGGAGGAGATTCCTCTCGCCGTTTTTTGAGGAGAGTTCCTGCCGGCTCAGCCGTTCTGTTCCTGACTTGGCTCCGCTGCTCCGCTGTCCAGAGGGAATCCGCCGCGTTGACGTCACTCCCGCGGGATTCCCTAGCAAGTAAGAGTAGCTGCAGCAGCCATTGGATCTCCAAGCGGAGATCACGTTTTTTCAAGAGACTTTCTGCTCCAAGCGGAGACTTCCTTTGTTTAAAGACTTTCATTATCAAGACGCCTGTTTATACTCCGTTTATTTGAGAGAATTTCTTTTACTTCAAGTGGAGATTCCTTGGTTGAAAGACTCCTCCAGTTTAAGAAGTATTGGCACAGTATTTATACCGACTGATCCTGCAATATTTTTTTGGAAAGAGCTTCTGCCGTAGTGTGTTGCATTTGGGTCCAAAAGTCTGACAATCCTGACAGAACATGCACAAAAGTCAGAAGAAAGAACTCTGTAAAAGCAAAAAACCAAAACAAATGACAACAAATCTATAACTTTAAAAACTAAAAGCAGCATAAAAAGAGCATGTAGTTTTTTGTGCCTTTACATGAAGCCTTCATGGGCTTGTCTACTTTTGTCATTATCAGTATGGAATAACTGCATAACAATAATGGCTGTGTCTAGGGCTAAATGAGCTTGTTAAAAGGTCTCAAGGACTCAACTTCTTTATTGTCATTACAACACGTTAGACATGGGATGAATGAAATTAGTTTCCCTGGTCCCAGATCAAGCCCAAGTTACAGAGGAAGTGTTCAAAAGAGTACAGAGTTCAAAGAAAGAGGAGTGTCGATTGTGCAAAATGCAAGACAAAAACAACATTGTGCAAAGACAAAAAGAGCAACATATGTGAGAAAGCTGAGAAAAATTGTGAGAAATTGTGCAAGCTGCAAAATATGTACTGTCTGTGGGGTGGTTGTGAGTGGAGGGAGAGGTTGGGGGGTTGGGAGGTGTGTGTGGGGGGGTTTACAGGGGTCCACCAGAGTTCAACAGTCTCACAGCTTCAAGGAAGAAGCTGTTCCTCAGTCTGGTGGTCCTGCCTTTGATGCTCCGTAACCGTCTGCCTGACAGGAGGCAGACAAACAAAGCATTTGCAGGGTGAGTGGGGTTCTTCATGATCCAGGAGGCCTGTTTCCTGCATCTGGCAGTGTAGATGTTCATGGTGGTGGGAAGGGTGTGTCCCACGGTCCTCTGTGCAGACTTCACCACCCTCTGCAGAGCCTTCTTCTCTGCCGCCGAGCAACTGCTGTACCACACGAAGATGCAGGAGGACAGAATGCCCTCCACCACACAGCTATAGAAAGAGGTTAGGACTGAGCTCCCCAGTCCGGCGCGCCTCAGTCTCCTGAGGAAGTAGAGGTGCTGATGTGTCCTGCCTGTAGTCGGACTCGTCGTTGCCTGTGATGTGTCCGACCACAGCTGTATCATCCGCAAACTTCACAATCAGACAGCTCGGATGTAGTGCTGAGCAGTCGTGTGTGTGTGTGAGCAGGGTGAATAGGAGTGGGCTCAGCACGCAGCCCTGGGGGGAGCCGGTGCTGAGCGTGACGGAGGAGGAGGAGATGCCATGGATCCTCACAGACTGTGGCCTGTCTAAAAGTCCAGGACCCAGTTGCAGAGGGTGGAGCTCAGTCCGAGAATGTTGCGTTTCTGTATCAGGGTCTGTGGTCTGATTGTGTTAAATGCTGATGTGAAGTCCACAAAGAGCAGACATACATAGGAGTCCTCCTCTAAGTGGGTGAGGATGTGTGAACTACAGAGGAGATGGTCTCCTCTGTGGATCTATTGTTCTTGTATGCATACTGATGCGGGTCCTCAGTGACGTCGATGCAGTCCTTAATGTGGGCCATGACCAGTCTTTTGAAGCACTTCATGACTATCAGGGTGAGGGCTACTGGCCGATAGTCATTCAGGCCTGTCACTTTGGACGCTTTGGGGATAGGAATGATTGTAGCGGTCTTCAGACAGGTGGAGACTGTCACCTGTTGGAGGGAGGTATTGAAGATGTCTGTCAGTACCTGTCAGTACGTCAACTGGTGTGCGCAGTCCCTCAGCAGCCGCAGGGATGTTGTCGGGACCAGCAGCTTTGCGTGGTCCCGACAACATCCTGATCCTCTGGAGGGTCCTCCTCACCTCTGCCGCGGTCATGCTGAGCGGCTCTTCTCCTGATGGAGGGATGAGCCTGGTACTGGGGGGGTGTTCAGATCGTCGAAGCGGGCGTAGAATCTGTTGAGAGCGTCGGGCAGAGAGGGGTCTCTGGGGCATTGTGCATCTCTTGTGTTAAAATCTATGATGCACTCCCCTCCACATACTCCCCGGATCGTTGGACATAACGTGACCCTGAATCCTCTGTGCGTATGCGGCTTTGGCCCTCTTCACACCGGCGTTCAACTCTCTCCTCGCTGCTCCAAGTGCAACTCTATCACCGGACCTGAAAGCAGCATCCCTCTCTTTCAGCAGAGACTGGACCTTTGTGTTCACCCAGGGTTTCTGGTTAGGATAATCAGTTACAGTTCGGGTGATGGTTATATCCTCTGCACACTTACCGATGTATCCAAGGACAGCAGATGTGTAGTCCTCCACGTCCACCTCTCCTTCATAGACAGCTGCCTTCCTGAAGATCCACCAGTGTGTGTGTTGAAAACAGTCCTGCAGTGTGGGGACAGCACCGCTGGGCCACACGTTGATGGTCCTTTGTGTTGGTGCGTGGCGTCTGAGCAGGTAGCGATAGGCAGGCACCAGCATGATGGAAATATGTTCGGAGAAGCCCAGGTGGGGGTGGGGGAAAGCTTTGTATGCGTCTTTCTTGTTGGTGTAAACGCGGTCCAGCTTGTTATCTCCCTGTGTCGGTATGTTGACATGCTGGTAGAATTTAGGCAGGGGGTCTGTCAGGTTTACGTGGTTGAAATCCCCCGCCACCATGTAGAAGGCCTCCGGGTGCTTGTGCTGGAGCGAGCTGATGTTAGTGTGCAGCTCCGTTAACGCTATGTTAGCCTTAGCACCCTTAGCATCCGGCGGGATGTAAACAGCTATAACAAACACTACCGTAAACTTGCGTGGGAGATTGTTGTCCAGTGAGCGGACATTAGACCGGAACAGAGACGGGATCGGTGGTCCCCAGCATTAGCCTTTAGCCTAGCCAGCAGTTCACCCCGTTTGCCCCATATTTTGGTATCAGATGATGTCAATCAGCAGCCCAGGATCAGGTATCGGAGAACTGGCCCAAGTGAGAATTTACTCCCCAGGTCTTTTCTCAAAACACTAGTTCTGGCCGTGCACGGTCTTCTGTTGTGATAAGTATTTAAAAAAAGAAATATTAGGTAATGGACTTACAAAACAATATTTATCCAGCAAAACGACAAAGAAAACACTGTAACTTAAAAAAATATTTAAAAAGTGACTTCTTGAAGTGCAATCTCGAAAAAAATGTATGGATACATTTTCACACCAATACTAATACTGTCACTGATACTTATTCATGCTGCGTGTCAATAAATATACAACCAACTGAAAATTAACTGAAAGGCAGTGTTGAAGTAAATACCTGCCAAAGCTCAGCAGGACAATTGGTGTGTGGGGAAACTACGGTGAAGACACCAAGCAGCAAAATACAAAGTTTTATTTTCTTCAACTTTAAAAGATGGCAATTTCTGTCCAAATCAAAACAAATTGTCTGTGTCAAACTGTTACTGTCTTCACAATAGCCAGCATTTAAATAAAACTAAGGGAAAAAATGTATTTGAAAAAGAAACCAAAATTAATACTGATAAACTGTCTGCAATTGTCACAGATAAACAGAAAGTGAGCAGAGCTTTTAGACCAATAATGCACTGATATTGAAAACACAGTTTACAGCTTTCCAGTAAATTGTCACTTGAACTGAATTAAGTTATTTTCATGTTTCATTGAAAAATGAACACACAAAAAGTGACTCAGCTTCATTTCTCCACTGTGACATAAAACCAATGAGATGGGGCCAACGAGACACTGAGCATCAACACATACACAAACAGACACAAATTGCCATAATAGGTCATCTAATTTAAATTTTCAAATTGCAGAAATGAACACAAATTTTAGTTTAATTCTCACTCAGAACAACTAGCTTTTTATTATTTTCCCTGCTCCTTAGAGAAGTTGCACCTCAGATTATGAAAAACACTTACTGCTTTATAACTAATGATAACAATCTATTACTGGTTAACCTGTGCATTGAAAAACCATCGGAAAAGTACCTTCTACAGCAGGAGTCACCAACTGTTTTGAAACCGAGAGCTACTTCAAGGGCACTTAGTAATACAAAGAGCTACTGTACCTGTTTGATTTTTTTTTTTAGAACATACCCCCACGGGCACCTTAGGTAGTCCATAGGGGCTACCAGGTGCCCGAGGTGTATGACCTCATGATCTTGAGATGTCTATTGTTGCAAGTATTACTTTGCCACAAAAATAACATAGTTTATTAGTAAAAAAATATATATTTCTGACAGCTGCAATAATTGTCTTTCGGTGAAAAAAATAACACACAGTCACACTCACTAATACACAAACAGAGCAGGAAAGACTTTATATTTATTTGCTTCCATTCTGTATGTAATACTCATTATTAACAGTTTAACTTTGAGAGCAAATTAACCTTGAAGCCAGTGTATCCATTTTCCTGCCATTTGGAAGGTGTTTGGGCCAACACACTCAAATACCTGTTTGTTTATTTGTTTGTTTAAAACAGAAACATTATCGCTGCAGTAATAACACCGTCTCCATTAGAGTTTGCTGATGGATGTTATACATGAGTGAAAGTCTTATCATGCTGAAAGTCTTGCGTCCTTACAGTTAGGGTTAGGGTTATCCATTAACATAGTCATAACTCTGTGGCAAACACTTTCTGTGCTTGTGTTATTATTGCAGTGTAAAAAAAAAGTGCTTAATGAAATTAAACTGTCGACCACTAATCACCCAAGGCCAAGGTAAACCATGAAATGGAAAAAAAAGATCACTCACACAGCAAATTCCAAACTAGTTATAACTACACACAGAGACGAAGAGTTTGATCTTTGCTTTGAGACTGTTTACACACATACTGTGGAATATAAATTAGTCTTACATTACAGACAGTTAAAAGCACGCTACGGGTAAAACCGAAACTCTCAGATTGATAGGAGAAATAATGCGGGGCTAGGAGTAATGAATGACTATGAAGAAGACAGTTTTATTGATAAGGTCAATGTTGGTAGTCGTGCTTGGATTGAGTTTCAGAGGCAGCTGGGAGGCAGGGAAAGATGAAGGATGCCACTCAGTGACACTGAGCAACCCTGACTCCTAACAAAAGTTCCTCCCAGTATGTGTGCTCTGCCATGCCGTCGATTCAACAGAAGCAGAGGCCATGCACCAGAGACCAAAGACTGTTGCTACTCCAAAGGCCTGTTCAGTGTTTAATGGACTGGGGCAGTTAATTAAAACCCTGCTTTTAGTTAAGACCCCTTTGTTGTTTAGGTCCAAGTCTAAATCAAACCTCATAACACTGCACCACTGACAAACGACAGTGGAGTGGGGTCGGAAATCTACTTTGGTTTATAAACAAAAGACAATAGATTTTCAACTTCTGGAGAGATTGTTTTCCTTCTCTGTTCGTCACATGGCCTGGGCTTGGTTAATTAAAAAAGGTGTTTGATATGCAGAGCTCAGACAATGAAAAAGAAAACACTCACACCAACAATCATAAAATCTGCATCATGCATAAACACAGAGGCAGCGTTGTTTATGCCTGGGAATAAATTGTGGACATGAAGTAATACAAAACACTAAATTAAGAAACAATAGAAATATATGCAAAGAAAACCAGCCACTAAGGTGAAACCAGCCACTAGGGTGCACAAGCCAATGTTTCTATAGTGCCGGTCCCAAGCCTAGATAAATGGTGAGGGTTGCGTCAGGAAGAGCATCCAGTGTAAAACCTTTGTCCAAATCAAGTATGCGTATCGCAAAAACGATTTCCATACCGGATCAGTCGGGGCCCGGGTCAACAACAACTGCCAACAATGCTGTTGACCTACAGGGTAGCACTACCTACTGGTGGAAATTGGACTACTGTTGGTCGAAGAAAAAGAAGAAGAGGAGGACGATTGATTCGGACAAAAAGAGAAAAGAGGAAGAATAGAAGTGTTGGTCTGAAGTTTGGAACTCTAAATCTAGGTACAATTACAGGGAAAAGTAGAGAACTGGCTGATATGATGGTGATCCTAAAGGAAGAATATGCAAGAAATGTGGTGGAAGTGAAATGAGAGTCAGGTTGATGTGTGTCAAGGTAGCAATAGAAGGAGTGATGATGAATGTTGTCAGTGGTTATGCCCCCACAGGTGGGCTGTGAGTTGGAAGAAAAGGAGAAGTTCTGGAATGAGTTGGATTGGGTGATAGAGAGCATCCCCAGGGAAGAGAGAGTGGTGATTGGAGCAGACCTAAATGGTCATGTAGGGGAAGGGAACAGAGGCAATGAGGAAGTGACGGGCAGGTTTGGTGTTAGGGATATAAACTTGGAAGGACAGGCAGTGGTAGAAGATAGTGGAAATGGCTGTGGAAAACACCTATTTCTAAAAGAAAGAGGAACACAGGGTGACGTACAAGAGTGGAGGCAGGTCCACACAGATTGATTATATTCTATGTAGAAGAGGTAATCTGAGGGAGATTAGCGACTGTAAGGTAGTGGCAGGCGAGAGTGTAGCCAAACAACATTGGATGGTAGTGTGCAAGATGACAATGGAAGTGAAAAAAAGGAAGAGAGTGAAGACAGAGCAGAAGATCAAGTGATGGAAATTAAGGAAAGAGATATGTTGTGAAGACTTCAGGAAGGAATTGGGGCAGTTCTGGGCCGTGTTGAGAAATTCCTAGATGATTGGGAGATTACAGCTGCACTGATTAGGGAGACAGGTAGGAAAGTGCTAGGTCTTTCCTCTGGGCAGAGAAAGGAGGACAAAGAGACCTGGTGGTGGAATGATGAGGTCCAGGAGAGTGTGCCGAGAAAGAGATTAGCGAAGAAGAGATGGGACAGTGACAGAATAGAAGAGAACAGACTGGAGTACAAAGAGAGGACAAGGGAAGTGAAGAGGGCCAAAGGTATATGAGGAGTTGCATGAGAAAGAGGACACAAAGGAAGGGGAAAAGGAGTTGTATAGATTGCGAGACACAGAAATCAAGTAAGGAAGGGTGTGCAGCAGGTGAAGACAGAGATGGGAATGTAATCACAAGTGAGGAAAGTGTGCTGAGAAGATGGAAGGAGTACTTTGAGGAGTTGTTGAATGAGGAAAATGAAAGGGAACTTAGGAGTGAGGAGCCAGAAACTATTAGGATGAAGGTAGATCAGGTTAGAAAGGATGAAGTTAGAAAAGCCCTGAAGAGGATGAAGAGTGGAAAGTCAGTTGGTCCCGATGACATACCAGTGGACGTATGGAAGTGTTTAGAACTGGAACTAGAAGTGGCGGTAGATTTTCTGACTAGGTTGTTTAACTGAATTTTAGAGACTGACAAGATGCCTGATGAGTGGAGGAAATGTGTTCTGGTGCCAATTTATAAGAAGGGTGATGCACAGAGTTGTAACAACTACAGAGGGATAAAGTTGATGAGCCATACAATGAAGAGTTGGGAAAAGACTGGTTGAAGCCAGGTTGATGCTGGAAGTGGAGATTTGTGAACAACAGTATGGTTTCATGCCTAGGAAGAGTACCACAGATGCAATATTTGCCTTGAGGATACTGATGGAGAAGTACAGAGAAGGTCAGAAGGAGCTACATTGTGAAAAGGCATATGACAAAGTGCGATGGGAGGAATTGTGGTTTTGTATGAG
>NC_024327.1:1547958-1549349 GCF_000523025.1 Cynoglossus semilaevis
GAGGGGGGAGTAGGAGTGGGGGGGGGGAGAGGGGTAGATCCTTCATGCAGTAAAAGGTCTCTGTGACCTGTAGTAGTAGCAATAATGAACAACTGTGTGTGTGTGTGTGTGTGTGTGTGTGTGTGTGTGTGAGTCAGTCAGTCAGTCAGTCAGTCAGTCAGTCAGTCAGTCACACTATGAGAAACAGAAAAAGACATCAGGCAGACGGGACTGTTAACTGACATATGTGTTGGCCAGGCCATACATCACTGACTACAGTCTCCTCACCCTCCCACCTCTCCCTGTTTCAACCCCCCCGCTGCCGCCTCCCCCCGTCCCCCGGTACACTCATTTACCTCCTCACAGTTTGAATCTGTCATTTCCTTCACTCTCAGTTTCTCTTTAGGATCGCGGTTTTTACGATGCTCTGCGGAAGTTTTAGGTGACCCCCGCCCCACACTTTTGCATATTTTTTTTTCCTTTTTAGGTGTTTTAATTAGGGCTGTCAAACAATTACATAGTTATAGTTTTGTCTGTCGATTAAAAGTCGCGATTGTTCACGATTAATTACGATTAATCGTGAACGTATTGATCCAAACGAATCGCGATTGATTCATCCGTCTTTTCACCACTCACTCCGGCTAACATGCTAACATTTTAGCTCCAGTTTAATTAATCACCCGCGCTGTTCGTTAGCCTGTTTGTGTTAATTGCAGTCGTCACGATTCGCGTTAAATCGACGTCTGTGGGTGAATGTGCAAAATGTTTATAAAGAAAAGAAGAAACGTTTTACCCTGAGGAAATATTTTACTTTCCAAATTAATTTTTTTATATTTAATTTTTTTCACTCACGTCTGATGTTTTTTTTTTTCAGCCATGTTTCCGACAAAAATTGAAATGATCAAAAAAAAGGTTGTTTTACGAAAACATCCTGAACTTTATCTTTTTATCTTCTTGGAGAAGCGGGAATTGTTTCTCCTTCTTCTTCTTCCTCTTCTTCTTCTTCTTACTCTTCTTCTTCCTCTTCCTCTTCCTCTTCCTCTTCTTCTTCTCCTTCTTCCTTCTTCGCCTTCTTCTTCTCCTTCTTCCTCTTCTTCGCCTTCTTCTTCTTCTTCCTCTTCTTCTTCTCCTTCTTCTTCTTCTTCTTCCTCTTCTTCTTACTCTTCTTCTTCTCCTTTCTCTTCTTCTTCTTCCTCTTCTTCTCCTTCTTCTCCTTCTTCTACCTTCTTCTTTCTGTTCCAAGCTCCCCTTTTATCTCCGTGCCTCTCCAGGGGGGAGTCAGTGTGAGGCTGGTCCTCCACAGGCACAGCATGAAAATAAAGCATCAGTGAGGTTTTACACCAGGGACCATAGAGAAAGAAGGAGGGGGGAGTAGGAGTGGGGGGGGGGGGGGGGGGGGTCCTGTACGGCGG
>NC_024327.1:1549573-1550293 GCF_000523025.1 Cynoglossus semilaevis
CCCCCCAGCTGCCCCGTTATTATTACCCTGGTCAGGTGTCAGAACTCAGAGCATCAACTGCTTTACAGGTCGGAGTCTGAGTTGTTAGATGGTGGTTTTACGGCCCTGGTCCTGGCTGTAATGTGATACTTCACACCGGACTGTAGTAGTAGTAGTAATGTTCTGTGGCATCTTATCTGGTTTTCCGGTTGAAATTCTTCCGGTGTTAGAGCGTGGTTGAAACAGCGCCACATACAGGCCTGGCATATGTATTACAGGATAGACTGGAGTCATATTCTGCGGCTTTGTTGTCCAACTGTTGTCTGACTGTTGTCTAACTGTTGTCCGACTGTTGTTTAACTGTTGTTTAACTGTTGTCTGACTGTTGTCCAGCTGTTGTCTGACTGTTGTTTAACTGTTGTCTGACTGTTTTTTAACTGTTGTCTGACTGTTGTCTGCCTTACTGTTGTCTAACGGTTGTCCTACTGTTGTCTTACTGTTGTCTAACTGTTGTCTTACTGTTGTCCTACTGTTGTCTAATTGTTGTCTGACTGCTGTCTGACTGTTGTCTAACTGTTGTCTTAATGTTCTCTGACTGTTGCCTAATTGTTGTCTAACTGTTGTCTTAATGTTGTCTGACTGTTGCCTAACTGTTGTCTGACTGTGCTCTGGTTGGAGTAGAGACAGTTCCTCTGGTGTTGAGTTCCACTTGTAAACAGTTCCATTTACAGAGAACAGAGC
>NC_024327.1:1550351-1553376 GCF_000523025.1 Cynoglossus semilaevis
TTCTTATATTAGTTCTGATTTCGTTCTGATTAGTTCTGTTCGGGGACAGGATGTCGTGGTTTATCGTCTTCAACCCTGTGTCATCAGAGGGTGGTGGGTTTATTACCCCCCTCAGCTGTGGTTGGGTAATAAAACAGGCGGCTCTGGTGTGAAAGTTTGATTCATTTAAAAAATAATTTATTTTTTATTTCTTTACTTTAATACCTCTGCCTTACGCTTGGCTTGTTTGTAAAGCGATACAGCCACTAGGGGCAGCGCTGAGTCCAGACTTTATTTCCCAGCTGTGTCAGTTTCTTAGATCCTGAACAAACATGTTTCCTCCTTCTCGCATCTGTGTTTTCCTACCCTATTTTTTTTTATTTTTAGTTTATTTAATTCCTCTTCCTCACCCCTGGTCTTACCCCCTCTCTCCCCCCTCCTCCCCCCGCTCCTGCCTCCTACATCAACCTGCTCTCCCTCATCTGCTCCGTCCGTGGTGTTAGCGTTTCTCTTCTTTGTCTTCAGCTCAAGTTCCGCTCTGATATTCTGAACACGTTCTGTTTTTTTTTTTGGTTTTTTTGGCACTTGTTTTTTTCCCTGGTTCCAGTTTAACGGCGGGGCGTCGACCTACACTTGTTCCTCCGCTGTCGTCTGTCTAAACATCGCAGCTCCAGCGGAGGACTGTTTAACCACGATCCACCGCTGCAGTCAGGCTTGTTTTATATATATTTTAGTAGTCGCTGAATTGAAACACTTCCTGTTCTTCAGCCCAGCTGCCGTTTTGGTCGAATCCCAGAACCGTAATCGATCTATCAGTTTCTGATCGAAGCCCGAAAGACTCTCAGCTTGTGACACGTGTTCTCCTGTGACCTCGTCATCCACAGGAGCGACCTTCATCAGATGGGTTTTAGTCCCAAGTTCATCCTTTTTTTCTTTTCATGCATCTACTTTACTGTTTGGCTGCAGCAGCTCCGCCACAGATGATGCTGGAGAAATGCTGTTGTCCTGGTAACGCTAATGACTAATGACAAGGTTTGATAGGTTACCCTGGTTTTGAGAAAAACTGAAGACGATTTCTGAAGACGATTCTCTCTCTGAGCCGCAGCTGAAAAATGTAGGAAAAAATCTGTTAAAATTAAGGAGGTGAAATGAAAATAATATTTAAAAAATATGACTAGAAGATGACTTCTCCGTTCACTAGGGGTCGCTAAGCAGTGATTGAGCAGATTGTTTTAGGGTCTCGTCCCCTCTGGGACTCTCTCTCTCTCTCTCTCTCCCACCGGGTTCTGGAGTTCGTGCTGTGGCCGCTCCAGGTCGGACTGGAACCCGACCGCTGTGCCGCTGCCACCCCCAGAAATGTGCGTCTTCGACTTTTCTGGAAACATCTCCGGCCGAGCCTCTCCCCAACTCTGGGAGTTATTTTAAGTCGTGTCCCCGGGAGATCCGCGTTATCTACAAAGAGCTGTCGTTGAAGTCGCCTTCCTGGTTCTCGTCCCTGTGGCCATGAAAAAAAAAAAACCCTCGGCCCTAATGAGGAGTCGGAACAATGAGACCCTGGTCCTCGTGTGATCCTCTTCACCGCAGTCCAGACCTCTGAGAGACGGTTCCTGGAGATTAAAATGAAATTTGCGAACAAACCTGGGGGAATGTGATAATGCCGTGTGCGGAACAGAGACGTTGACGGACGTTCGGTAAATAAGCAGTTTTAACGGCGTCCCTTCGTTGTTGGCCCTTTATCTGTTCTGAAGGGTTTGTTTACGGCCTCGCGCGGAAACAATTCACTTTTCTCAGCCAGGCACGAGAAACGGGACGGAGAACATCAGAGAAAATGAAAGGAATAAAAACGCTAACGAGTTTACGAGGTTATTTCTTCGGGGACGTTTTAAAAAGTCGAGGTAATTTTATTAACTGTAGCTCAATTCTCACTAATTGCCAGTTGTTTTGATCGGCTTGATTAGCTTTTAACAGGAGAAATACTCGCACGCACATCGCCAGTAGGGGGGGCGACAGAATTTAATACACACGCCTGTGATCAGTCCGATCAGTGAAGTGTCAAAAACACCGCAGGTCACAAGTTTGATGTGGCCCCGCCCACCTGGTAAACGATTCGGAAATTCCCGTTCCGTCCCAGTTCCCGTTTCGTTACCATCGGTCTCACGACAAGAGTCGGCATTTTGTTCTTTTTCTTTTTAAGGCGACCGTCAGTGAAGCTAACCCTGAGGTTCCGCCTTAAATAATGATCGATTATTTCACTGGTTCCCTAACCTTTACTGCAGCGCCTGCTTTTGTAGAGAGGATTATTGACTCCTGCCCCCTCCCCTCACTCCCTCTCCCCCTCACTCACCCCCCTCCCTCCCCCATGCCCTCACATTCACAGCTTCTACCTCAATTCTCCAACGACCTTTAGTTGAAACACCGTAGTTAAAAAAAACATGGATTTTCTCACCGACAACAAGGAAGTAAAACTACAAATCAATTATTAATTAGTTTCACCTGCTGGGAAACCCCCCCCCCACCCTCACCTCACCCCAATAACTCTACACCCCCCCACTCTAGGGACCAGTGGATCAGTCTGTAAGAAACAGCAGTATAACTACCACAACACCGGTATTTGACATAGACCTCCCCCTCACTAGGTGGTGCCACAGAGACCATCTAGTGATTTGTGACAGTTTTGTCACAGACGGTGTGTCGTGATAATAAACACGAGGGCCACGTGTGTAGCGGTCCACGTTTGTGTCCTAAACGACCCGCCGGAGTGGGCCACCCAGATGGTGGCGCTCACTGTCACACCCTGGTGGGCTCCGAGCACAGAAGAGAAAAAAAAAGGCTTGGATTCTTTCCAGAAAGAAGTGGGAAGACAGAGACAGAGAGAGAGAGAGAGAGAGAGGGAGAGAACGGGAGAGAACGGGACGCCACTACTGGCCAATCAGAAGGCCGGGGTGAAGGATGATTTCTCTGACATCACTCCGTCTTGATTGTGATCAATAACTGAACTGACTTAAGAGCTCCGCAGGGAGAAGGGAGAGGAAGGGGGGGCAGGGGG
>NC_024327.1:1553411-1561170 GCF_000523025.1 Cynoglossus semilaevis
GGGTCGGGGGGGGGGGGAGTGGGGGGGGGGGTGTCGGGGGGGTGAAATATGGTGAGGTATGAAATAAGCTGGAGTTGTAAATGAGAAAGGAAGGAACGACGGGGGGGAGACGGGGGTGGATAATGTGAAATATGGGTACAAATATCCATCTAGTTCTTCAACAGGAATCGGTTCCATGAGGACACGTCTTTAAGTGAAGTGGTTGACCGACGGGGGTCACCGCACGTCCACGATGAGTAACTGGAGTGAACGGGACAGGACGTAGAGGGGGGTGGAGAATACTGATGAGGGCAGGGGGGACAGGGGGGAGGAGAGAGGGGGAGACTCCCTCCCAGGGATGTGAAAGTTCTCCCAGCCTCACCTCGGCTCATTAACCGGAGCCTCTGATTTTCTCCGAGCTCCGGTCACTCATCGTGAGATAGAAGTCGGATGAAACGTTTTTTTTATCAAGAATTTTTTCACTACTTCACCTCGGCTCATTAACCGGAGCCTCTGATTTTCTCCGAGCTCCGGTCACTCATCGTTAGAAGTCGGATGAAACGTTTTTTTTATCAAGAATTTTTTCACTACTTTTTCTTCTTCCGCCGCAGGAGAAAAAAAAAAGAAAAGACTTCATTATCCCTGCAGCTGTGGTACTGTTGGAGCAACAGTTCTACAGTATTATTGTCACTGCAGTACCACAGTACGATACAAATACTGAGCCTTCACTGGTGCCAGAGGGAAGTATTCCACCCACTGATTTACTCCAACGATAAGGGCCCGTCCCTTATCGTGGGAGTAAATCAGGGGGACATAAAACTGTTCAGTACCTGAGTTAGGAACTGTGCAGTATATTTGAAGTACACGCTAGTATACACTCAAGTATATCTATACAATATATGTATGAACCTACAGAGTATATAAGAAATCCTATACTTTACAGAAAATATATTGGCAAGAATCTGGAGATACGATATGTATCGCGATACGGGGACAACGTTATATATTACGATATATTGCGATATGTTTCTCATAGTCTCAGACTCCGCTGCTGTTCCATCAGGTTGCTACCATTGGAACCGATATTCACGTTTTTTTCCCGATATCTGATTTGTGGATATGGTCCAAACACTTTCCGATTTCGACCGGTACAATAGGTAATATCGTCCGATAATATCGGTCGGCCAATATCAGACATCTCTAAAAAAACAAATCCGTACAGCGCTGTAGAATATTAATACGGTATCATGAAATAAAATATTGCGATATTTTAATGTATCTATATATATATATATATGTAAACCAACACATCAGCTCTGAGTTTGACATACACTGTATTACCAAAAGTATTCGCTCACCTGCCTTGACTCATACTATGAACTGAAGTGCCATCCCATTCCTAACCCAGAGTTCAATATGATGTCGGTCCACCTTTTGCAGCTATTACAGCTTCAACTCTTCTGGGAAGACTGTCCACAAGGTTGAGGAGAGTGTTTATAGGAATTTTTGACCATTCTTCCAAAAGCGCATTGGTGAGGTCACACACTGATGTTGGTCGAGAAGGCCTGGCTCTCAGTCTCCGCTCTAATTCATCCCAAAGGTGTTCTATCGGGTTCAGGTCAGGACTCTGTGCAGGCCAGTCAAGTTCATCCACACCAGACTCTGTCATCCATGTCTTTATGGACCTTGCTTTGTGCACTGGTGCACAGTCATGTTGGAAGAGGAAGGGGCCCGCTCCAAACTGTTCCCACAAGGTTGGGAGCATGGAATTGTCCAAAATGTTTTGGTATCCTGAAGCATTCAAAGTTCCTTTCACTGGAACTAAGGGGCCAAGCCCAGCTCCTGAAAAACAACCCCACACCATAATTCCTCCACCAAATTTCACAGTCCCTGTCAGAAGCTGCAGTCTCTGCCTGTGTCAGCAGCTCGTCAGCTCAAGTTGTTCTGACAGCAGCCAGTGTTCCTGCAGCACCGACCGATCGGCTTCAATTGGTGGGGATTGGATTTACTGTTTGTTGATAACCTGGGAGGGAGGGGGGAGTGGGGTGGGTCAGTTATCTCCACACTGATTGGCCCCTTAATGTTTGTGCCATTTTTGCAAACAGCTGTGGATCTCAAAAATGCCGCGTGATGGAGCAGCAGTTACTGCACGCGCCTGACAACTAAAAAAATGTCAGGGGTTCGATGCTTTGTTTCTAACTGTTCTGGGAGGAGGAGGGAGTTCTCCAGGTTCCCTTGGTTCTGGCTCTGTGTGTCAGACGGCGTGGTGCCAGTTTCCTGGTGTGCCGCATGTAGATGAGACCAGATAAAGTCGGTACCTGTCACTGGGACCATGGATCAGCCACGCAGGAGTTCGTGCTCAGAAGGTCAGAGTCATAAATCGTAAACACCGTTCAGAGCAGAGTGGAATAAAAAAAGAGAGGGGAAAAAACCTCAACTCTGTGTACTGTGCAGCGTCGTTTCCCAAATACTGGGTCGCGACCCTCAGGTGGGTCGCAAATTTTTTTTTTTTTTTTGGGGTCGTCTCACATCATCGTTTCCCAGGAGTTTACGAATAATTGACTTGGGTCGCGAAGGTTTGTGATTTTGAAAATTTGGGTCATCCCTACGACCCTGAAAGAACCCCCCCTAGTGTTCCTTCTTAACACCACCATTTTCTTCACCGATCCAAGGGACTTCACGTACAAGGTAAGGTCAAGTCTCCACTAGGGGCGTAAGAAAAAATCATATATCGTGATATTTCAATGTATCAATATATCGTTGTGCCTTTAGTAGTATTGTCACGATGACAGTCGGGATTGTCGTTCCCTGTGTTTCCCTGTGTTTTCCCCATTCTTGTGCTGTGCACTCTTCTCTGTCTGTGTAGTGGGCGTGGCGCATTTCCCTGACTCTGCCTGGCTGGTCACTGGAGCGCACCTGCCGTTCCTCAGCACCTGCCTTCAATCAACCCATCACGCTGACGGCATAAGAACCCTGGCCTATCTACCACTGGTCGTCAGATCGTTTGTTCAGCCACCGTGGCTGCTAACGTCCAGATTGACTTGAACTATTCTTCCTTGTGATTCCTGTCGAAGTTAATTTAGAAAATAAATCCTTGATTTTCATTTGACATCGTCTGAGCCTGCATTTGGGTCATCACCGGTTTAAATCATGACAAGTATAGTATATCGCAATATATCGTATCGTTACCGTTGTATTTTGATATGTATCAAAATCGCTCGATTCTTGCCAACACTTTCCTGGAGAGAGGATGGGGGAGGGCGGGGGGAGGTTGTTGCTCCTGGACTTTTGATCCGTCTGAGCAACTTTACTTAAAAGCTCTAATTAGGTCCCAAAACAGCATCGACCCTGAATAAACAAATATTTTGTCCTTATCTATTAAGACCTGTTAAAGAAATCGACTTTTTTTTTTAACCCTTTCCGTGAAACTCGCTGATTTACTGGAGCTGCACTCAGCCGAGCCGGGCCTGGGATTTAAACCATCGGCCCTTCGATTACCTGCCTTGTCCCTTTAACTGATGGAGCACACACTGTTCCGAGCAAATCATTTCCCCCCCCTCTCCCCCCGACCTCTCCACCTCTTTGTTTAAAAGGTGCTACAATTTAGCACCAGAGGCTAAATTTCCAGGCTAGCGTTGATTCAGTGTCGACAGGTCGATGCTGTCAAATGAAGATTATTTGTCAAAAAAAAAAAAATGATGTGATTTTTTTATTTATTTATTTTTTTAAAAATCCGTCCTTGACTGAATCCTCCGGCTCCGACCGGTTCTTCCAAAATATATACAGTATATATATTTTTTTCATTTCTGACTTTTTCGTGGCAGCAGAGATGACTTTGGTGACGCGTAAGCGAACGGACCCGCCTACGTGAGGTGACCTCTGACCCCACTCCCACACACAGAGATAAAACTGTCATCATTTACTGCCTCACCACACACACACACACACACACACACACGCAAACACAAACTGCTGTGTGAAAAATACACTGCAGCATATTAGCCGCTAATTGCTGTTCCATGTGGGTGTGGAGCCGGGCTGCTTCAGTTGGACGGTTGACAGAGTCCGTCCGTTCTGTGGGCTGTCGCTCCTCGTCGTGGTAACTGAGCTCTCGGCTGACGAATGGGCCAAAAAAAAGGGGGGGTTTGAGTCCCAGAAAACTGTATTGACTGTAGAAGAAATGCTGCTAATTTGAACATAGTGTAATGAGTACATGCAGTAGTACTACAGTGTCAGTGACATAAAGTACAGGTTCTTCAGGCGTACAAGTACATTATATAAGGAAATATTCATATGTAATGGAATATATTCAAAATTCATCAAGCGGGCCAGATTGAACCCCCTAGCGGGCCGATTTTGTTTGGCACCACTGGTCTAGAACCAGGAACCATCATTGTTGTTTCTCCAGGCAGAAGCTGCTGTGAATTCTTCTTCTTTCTCGTTGATTCGTACTGTGGCTTAGAACTGCGTTTTTTTTTTCCATTGGGCGGTAACCGGTCCAAACGTTGTGGTCAAAAAAAAGTTCTGACCCAGTTGACGGGATCAGATTGAAAAAAAAAAAAAGTGATGCACCACTGGGTGTGAATCAACAAGATGCATAATTAGCTCCCCCTACAGGCTGAGGAGAAGAAGCGTTACGCTTGACGAGCACCAGATACCAGAACTGCACCTTTAAATCCGACCTAGTTTGTTTTTTATCTGTTTTTATCACTTTCAAAATTCATCAAGCGGGCCATAATGAACCCCCTAGTGGGCCGATTTTGGCTCGCGGGCCTTATGTTTCCCACCCCTGGTCTAGAACCAGATCATCGTCCTTGACGTCATTGTTGTTTCTCCAGGCAGAAGTTGCTGTGAATTATTTCTTGTTGGTTTGTACTGTGGCTCAGAACTGCAGTAAAAAAAAATTTTTTTGCAGTAAAAAAAAAAAAAATTATTATTTTTTTTTTTACCGTTTTTTCTTTCGTTGGGCGGTAAACGGTCCAAACGTGATGGTGAAAAAAAAGCTTCTGACCCAGTTGACGGGATGTATAATTAGCTCCCCCTACAGGCTGAGGAGAAGAAGCGTCACGCTTGACGAGCACCAGATACCGGAACTGCACCTTTAAATCCGACCTAGTGTCAAGTCGATTTTTTTTTTACATTTGTTTTTTTATCTGGTTGTTTACCCTCCCCCTCGCTCCTTTCTCTCCGGGGGTCCCGGGCTCCTGGTTTTGACCTGTCAGCCGGCCCATCAGGGAGACGTCGGCCTGTCAGCGGGTCACTCGGTCGTCCGTCTCCCCCTGCGGTGGTAAACATTAGCTCAGTGTTAGTATTCCACACAGCCCAGCTCTTCCAGTGTTACGCCGCTTCCAACCAGCGCAGAAAATCAATGACATCATGGCCACATAATTACACGTTAGCCAGCAGAAGCAGCGGTACTGCAGATACTGCAGTACTGCTGCGCTTGTGTGTGTGTGTGTGTGTATTCAACAACAGCGTGGTAATGGTTCAAATCCCTGGGCTGTTGTACATTGTTCTTTGTCGGAGGTGAGCGCTTTGCTAAATGGGAGCGGCATGGAGAGCTAACCCATAAGGCCCGTCTCCACCTGCCAGTCTCCCGGGGTTCTCCGCGTCTCCCGGAGAACACTGCGGTATATTCACGGCGCACAGTGAACAGTGAGTCGGAGGATAAGGAGGGGGCGCTGTAATGACAGCCAGCGGAATGAGCTGCAATGCAGAGAAGACTGACCTGTCTCTGCTAACGTCTTCACATTCAGACCTCATTCTGGGGAAACCCCGCCTCCCCTCCCCCAACACTCACCCCCCTTTTCTTTGTCTCTTATTCTTCTGTACCCCTCCCTCTCTCCCTCCCTCTCTCCCTCTCTTCTCCGCCTCTCTGCTCTTCTTTAATTTCCTAACACTTTGAAGCCGTCAGCAGCTGCAGGAGTGGAGCTGCACCTCCTTCTTCTCCTCCTTCTTCTCCTTCTCCTCCTTCTCCTCCTTCTCTTCCTCCTTCTTCTCCTTCTCCTCCTCCTCCTCCTCCTCCTTCTTCTCCTTCTCCTCCTCCTCCTCCCCCTCCTCCTCCTCCTCCTCCTCCTCCTTCTCCTTCTCCTCCTTCTCCTTCTTCTCCTCCTACCATTTTTATTTCTTTCCCTCTTTTTTACGATTGTCTGCAACAGTTGACACAAGCACATTATCAAACAGTGTGCCCTGGACCACTACTAGTCCATGGTACTGATGACTTACAGTCATGAAGTTTTTGGATCATCAACACGGTGACAGACTAACATGTGAGACTCCAGTCGGACTATTACGATTCTGGGCTTAACCTGAGACACGATGAATGGAATCACTTTTTTTTTTCAGGTGAAATAAAAAATATAAGAAAAAAATGGACTTGACTTGTGACTTAACTAGATTTGTGATTTGTGACTTGACCTGCGACTTGAGTCCTGCTTAATGCTGACCTAATCCAGTTACCCGACTTGTGACTTGATCCTTTGACTTGATATTTGTATTGACTTGACCTGCAACTTGAGTCCTGCTTGATCCCGTGACTTGATATTTGACTTGACTTGACCTGGGACTTGATCCTATGACTTGATCCTGTGACTTGATCCTGTGACTTGATCCTATGACTTGATCTTATGACTTGATCCTGTGACTTGACCTGTGAATCGATCCAGGGACTTGATCCTGTGACTCGATCCTATGACTAGATCCTATGACTTGATCCTGTGACTTGATTCTGTGACTTGACCTGCGACTTGAGTCCTGCTTGATCCTGTGACTTGATCCTGCAACTTGAGTCCTGCTTGATCCTGTGACTCAATCCTATGACTCGATCCTATGACTAGAACCTATGACTAGATCCTATGACTAGATCCTATGACTCGATCCTGTGACTTGATCCTGTGACTTGATCCTATGACTCGATCCTATGACTCGACCCTGTGACTCGATCCTGGTATCTGCCCACTGCCCCAGGCACAGGGACTTGGAGGAGAGTCAGTCAGAGCAGGTTCTTCCTCCCACTCGCAGAACTTTTCAGAAACAAGCTTTTTTTTTAAGTAAGAATGTTTTACCACGTCTAAGTTTTCTCTTAACTGAAACCCAGTGGTAGAAGGGAGCGTGGACACAGGGGGCAGAAAGGTCACGCGTGGGCGCCAAAGACACCATGTGGGAGGAATTAACATGGATTTAATTCCACTCCACTCTATTCCCATGAAATTAGATTCAGGCTCGGGTTGGTTTTTTTTTTTTTTCTGCTGATGGACGTATGGTCGGAGCAGCTTCTCAGTGTGTGCGGATTTACAGGGAATGATTGTGTGTTTGTGTCCACCAGGGGGCAGACGTGCAGCCTTCTGAGTGGACCCTGGGATTGGAAGCGTCAGGATGTGTCAGGTTCTCTATTGTTTCCTGTCGGAGGATCCTTCGGATGACGGTCGGCAGCTGTAGATGTGAGAACCGTCCTCTGATTGGCTGAGAGAAGAAAAGGGAAATAAAGTTTGTCATGACCTAAGGTTTGACTTCCTCTGGTTTCCCCTTGAATCCTTGTTGCCCCCCCCGCCCTCGCTCCTGCCCACTTCCTCAGTGTACCATATTTACATCTTCTATTGTTCTGGATCGCTGCCTTTCGTGTCTTCAACTTTGACCCCCATCTGTGACCCCGTCTCCTGACCCCCGCCCCACGTACCCTGACGTTGTCCACCACCTTTATTTTTATCAATTAGCTACAGTTGCCACTTGACAAAAACCCAGAACATCTTTAATAATCTACGTCTCTGACCCCCCCCCCCCC
>NC_024327.1:1561370-1566235 GCF_000523025.1 Cynoglossus semilaevis
TCCCCCCCTCTCCCCGCCCCCCTCCCTCTTCAGCCGCGGTGACTCCGCCCTATCCAGCTCCTCCACTAACGTCCATCACTTTTAGACTTCCTGTCTTTTATCGGCCCCAACTTCCAGGAATTCATGGGTCGGAAACATCGCCTTCCTAAGTTGATAACACCTTTCCTCAACCGTTTGGTTCTCGTCTCACGTCACGCCTTTACGCGCTGGACCAACTTCGCACTTGCTCAATAAACCAACTTCTGTGTGGGTGTCGCTAACCTGATTGATCGCTGAGAGTCAGGGCTCTCTAATGTGCGTCAATGCTAACCGTCCAGAGTGTTGTTGTTCGGAGGTGCAGCGATGGATAAATATCACTTTGCCCCCCGGACATGTTGTCGGTTCAAATCCCTTCTTGTTTCTTCGGTCATCCGCTGAACCAGTACTTGAAAAAGACAACGTTTGAACCTGGACTTTATTCTTCTTTTTTTTAAATATTAGACAAATATATTCCCAGACAAGGATGAAAGAGAGAGGGTTTTTTTACCGTTTTTATTCAATCAGCAGGTCACACGAAAAAATGTGAAGTCGGAATCAGACAAAATTGACTCCAGTCCTCAGTTTGTCTTGTGATCTGTGAACTCGGTGCTGCCTCCGCTGGTCGTTAAACTGTTGCTGGTGTTTTCACAGGACATTACGTTTTATCGCATCTTAATCCGTTTGTTAGATAAACAGTCGAAAAGGATCAGTAGGGTCTGATGGAGCGCTGTCTGTGCTTAACTGTCGGAGAGTCAGTGCTGCAGTAAACTACAGACGGTCAAGCTACAGATGGTCAAACTACAGATGGTTAAACTACAGATGGTCAAATTACAGCAGGTTAAACTACAGATGGTTAAACTACAGACGGTCAAACTACAGCAAGTTAAACTACAGATGATTAAACTACAGCTAGTTAATCTACAGGCGGTTAAACCACTGCAGGTTAAACTACAGACAGTTAAACTACAGACGGTTAAACTACAGAGGGTTAAACTACAGGCGGTTAAACTACAGGCAGTTAAACTACAGACGGTTAAACTACAGCAAGTTAATCTTCAGCAGATAAAACTACAGCAGGATAAACTACAGACAGTTAAACTACAACAGGTCAAACTACAGCAGAATACACTACAGACAGTCAAACTACAGCAGGTCAAACTACAGACGGTTAAACTACAGACAGTCAATCTACAGCAGATTAATCTACAGCAGATTAAACTACAGCAGATTAAACTACAGTAATCCCAGGGTAATCCTCCGTCAGCGTGAACTGACTTTGATGCTCAGAGATGATTTCCAGGATCGTTTAGTAATGCCTGTGTTTCTGGCCCAGGCTGAAGACGTCCATCTGTACTGACTGTTATTATGGGATGTCTCATAAATACAAAGAAAGTACGAGTTCCGCGCTGAACTTCCACGGAAATGAAATATTAACCACCACAACAGAACCGTGTGCCCTGAAACTGAAGAACAAATATTAGGATCATTTTTCTCACCAGGCCATAAACGTGTCCAGTCAGCTGTTTGCTTCAAATACCCACAATCCCAGTTATTGCTCCTCTCTTTTTGTCGTTCTTCTTCTTGAGGAGTCTTCAGGAGTCTTTAGGAGTCTTCAGGAGTCTTGAGGAGTCCTCAGGAGTCTTGAGGAGTCCTCAGGAGTCTTTGGAAGTCTTGAAGAGTCTTCAGGAGTCTTCAGGAGTCTTCAGGAGTCTTGAGGAGTCTTGATGAGTCTTGATGAGTCTTCAGGAGTCTTTAGGAGGCTTCAGGAGTCTTGAGGAGTCTTGATGAGTCTTCAGGAGTAGAAGAAGTTGTTTTTATTATTCAGCATTTTCAGTGTGACGTTTTGAGATGCGAACTTTTTCCGATGCCGATATTTTTCAGTTGACGACGAAGAAGATGACGATGATGATTGCGACAGATAACGATCTCTTGGCTGTTTATATATAATTACTTATTTATTTTCCACTCCAACCGAGAACAACGTTTAAAGCACCCGTGCGGTGACCCTGACCTTGACCCCTGACCTTGACCCCTCACCTGTTGTCATGGTCACCTAATCAGAGAGTCACGTTGTAACAATCAGTCATCAGTTCGCCGACGCAGGCGTCAAAAACTGGCCAATCAGGACCCTCCGTGTCTTGCTCTCCTGCTGGTGCTGGTGCTAGCCGCCGGTGTCCTTTCCCCCAGTTTTCTCTCGCACTCCTTCTTGGCTCGGCGCCGCCTCGGGAGAACGGCTCCACGGCCTCTGGCAGCGGTCTGCAGATATCTTGAGTAGGATTTCCCAGGTCAAAGGTCGCCTCAGTGCTGAGAGGATATCCTCCCACACCGTCATCTCTAACTACTCACCCCCCCACTCTCCCCCACCCCTCCCCCCTCTCTCTCTGTATCTAACAGAGCCAACGATTGTCAGGCTGGATTCTGATCCAGCTCATGGTAGAAAAAAAAAAATCCCAGTCCCTGAATGTGGTCGCGTAAAAGGAAAGTACTGTGTATAGGTTTAAGTCCCTCCCCCACTCACCTCACCCCCTCCCCCCTTTCTTCACCCCGGAAATCCAGTAGGTCCTTCTTAAGAAGTTAACGATTTCACAGAGGGAAGTTAAAGACATTCATGGGAGCCGTCCAGGTGGGACCGCGCCCCGCCGGTTGGGAAACGAACCTTCATGTCATGTCATTATAAAGATCGTCTCTCGCTCTCTCTCTCTCTCTCGCTCTCTCTCTCTCTCTCTCTCTCTCTCTCTAATCCCGGCCGTCAGCTGAAGCAGAACGGTCCAGAAATAAAACATTAAATATTAACATTTGCTCTGTGTCTTTTTTTTTTTTTTTTTTCGCGGCTCACTGATGTGTCATTTTTCTCCAGATTGCTGCGGGTTCTTTTCCTGGAACTTTCTGTCACTGACAGAACCGGTGTCTTTAATGAGCTCCCAGCCCCGGAGTCTGGAGCACGGGTTCCTTTAAAAGCTGAGGGTGGAGGTCTGGAGGCTGATCAGCGGGTGACGGAGCGGGGTCTGTGATTGAGTGGTTATTGGTTTGAATCCCCCTCTTTCCCCAGGTCTGATCACAGAGTAGTACCATGGTACTGTTGACAGTACTCCATATATTACACTGTTGTTGTAATGGTTCCTGCTGGCTTTTTTTTCACCTCTCATTTTTTTCTCTCCCCTCTGCTGCCTCACCCCCTCCCCCTCTCTCCATCTCCGTCCCCCGTCGGTGTCTTTGTGGAGGCTGACGTCTGAACACCGATCCTGTATCTGCTGCAGGATTCTTCCTGGTGAGTGTAGTTATAATGGATGGGGTTTATAAACTGGGGGGCGGGGGAGCGTTTGTGTACGACTTGAACGTAGGGTTAGCTGTAGCACACCAACATAGTCAGTCACAAACAGAACATGGCTCCTCTGTTTAGATGCCAATGTTTGTCGCTTTATGTAGGGTCAGTGGGGTCAGGGGTCACTATGAGTCCCCTCCCCCGTCCCTAATGCCATCTGCACCCCTCATTTTCAGTACATTTTCTTGTATTATTTTTTCTTAAATCTTATTCTAATGGTGGAAACCATGTTCCTGGAGAAGCTAATGTGGCTAACTGATGTGCTACAGTTAGCTTTCTAAACAGTCTAAGCTTTTTAAACTGAGTGAAGCTGCTCTAAACCCAGGGCATCGTTTTCACAGATGCTGTTTGAGTGTGTGAGTGTGTGTGTGTGTGTGTTTATATGTATATGTGTCATTCCAGTCCTGTTTTTTTTAGAGAACGACCAAATGCAGGAACTCTGATTTGGCACCTGTTACCGTTCCTCTCTCTCTGCTGCCGCTACGCAAACCGCCATTTTTTTTGTGTGTTTCCGACGACGGCGTCGATTATTAGTCTATTAGTCTCCGTAATGACATTAACGTTTGGGTTTTTTTTTTTTCGTTTTAGCATCCGATCAGAACAGCAGAACGGGAACAGGATGTCGCGCTCACAGGTCGAAGCTAATGGGTCGTTAGCTCGGAAGTACTTTACAATGAGCCGGGAAAGCTCCGAGCTCGATGTCTGTAAAGTATGTAACAGTCACAGGTTGGGGGGGCGGATGGGGGTGTCGTTACTGGAATTGTTTCAAGTCTTGATTGGTTCGACAGGTCATGTGATCGATGACAGCAGAGAGGACTTAGTTCTTGTACCAGTCATGTCTCACACGGAAGGTTGTGGGACTGATTCCAGACTGAGTAGGTTAGCTCATTGTTTCCCAAAGACTGGGTCGTGGCCCAGGTGGGTCGCAAAATTATTTTTTTTGGGTCGTTGCTTCATGTTTCCCAGGAGTTTACAAATAATGTCTATTGACTTGGGTCGCGAAGCTTCGCGACTTTTAAAATATGGATCCCCAGAAAAAAAGTTTGGGAAACATTGGGTTAGAGAAGGGTGGTGTGGAACCCCAGGGTTCACCTCCTGGGCTAGTTCGAAGTAATAAGTAAGTAAAGACCAGACTACGACCCTGAGACTGAGAGGATGATGACCAGAGACTGATGGTACTGGTGCAGGTACTCATACTGGTACTGGTGCTGGTACCGATCAGATCACATTTCCTGAAGTTTTCCCTCCAGTCGTCGCAGTCTCTCATCTCTGCACATTAACACAAACATCAAACTTCCTGTCTGAGTCAGTGTTAGTCATCACATCAGTTCTGATCAAACGGTCCTGCAGAGATCGGTACCAAAACAAGTACACACATTCATTCAGTCATCTCAGCAAAAGTACTACTGCGATACCTTATATTACTCCTCCTCTCCTGTGTATAATACAGGAGGAGATGAGAAATAAAGGAGAAAATGCTGCAGACCCAAAGGACGGTGGTGGGGGGGGAGTTGGGGGGCGGGTG
>NC_024327.1:1566446-1568932 GCF_000523025.1 Cynoglossus semilaevis
AAAGAGAAGAAGAGACGAGGAATACTGGAAGAGGGGGATCGATAGTCCATGCCTCTGGTCTCAGCACCTTTGGTCCTAACACCTCTGGTCTCAGCACCTCTGGTCTGAGCACCTCTGGGAGGGGAGAGGAGGATGAGGAGGGTGAGAGGGCGTACAGGAGGATAAAAGACAGATGAGAAGATTGTGGTCTGTGGTGTGAGTCAAGTGTTCACTCCCTGTTAGCATGTTAGCATGTTAGCTACAGTGATTCAACATGAGCGCCTGACAGACCACATGTTGATGATGATTGGTTGAAATCACTTCACTGTACTGTACTGTACTGTACGGGTTCTAAAGGTTTTGAAGGTTCTGAAAGTTCTAAAGGTTCTGAAGGTTTTGAAGGTTCGGAAGGTTCTAAAGGTTCTGAAAGTTCTAAAGGTTCTGAAGGTTCTAAAGGTTCTGAATGTTCTAAAGGTTCTGAAGGTTCTAGAGGTTCTAAAGGTTCTGAAGGTTCTGAAGGTTCTAAAGGTTCTGAAGGTTTTGAAGGTTTTGAAGGTTCTGAAGGTTCTGAAGTTTCTAAAGGTTCTGAAGGTTTTAAAGGTTTTGAAGGTTCTGAAGGATCTAGAGGTTCTAAAGGTTCTGAAGGTTCTAAAGGTTCTGAAGGTTCTAGAGGTTCTAAAGGTTCTGAAGGTTCTAAAGGTTCTAAAGGTTCTTAAAGTTCTAAAGGTTCTGAAGGTTCTGAAGGTTCTGAAGGTTCTGAAGGTTCTGAAGGTTCTGAAGGTTCTGAAGGTTCTGAAGGTTCTGAAGGTTCTGAAGGTTCTAAAGGTGGACTGACACTGAGTGTCCTGGTGTTCAGACTAATATGATATGATGATAATTTATCAGATGAACTCAGCTCCAACATCAGTCTCTCAGGTCGAAGCCGTGGTTTTGACGGAGACAGTGGACGGCTGACCTTTGACCTTTGACCTGTGACTGTTCTCTAAGTCTGACCCAGTTCTTCCACTTGGACGTTCTTGAAAGGATCTCCAAACCTTTTTTTTTCTTTGTTTCTTTTCTTCATGTTTTGATTCCCCCTCTATCTTCTTCTTTTTACACTCACTTTCTTCCTGCTCCTTCTCTTCCCTTTAATTTCCAGCTTCATGTTTTGACCCCCCCCTCCACTCCTCTCCCTCCACTCCCCCCCTTCCTGCCTCCCTCCTTCCTCCTTCTGCTCCACGTTGCCAGTCAGCACATCTTGGGGCAGGAAAGGAGGTTTCACTCCCTGCCTATTGAGCTCTCCCTCCTCAATCTGTCTCCACCTCCACCCCCCGCCCTGCGATGGACCCACATCCTCCTGATCGGACCGTAGTTAGAGTCCCAACTGCCCCCGTCTGAGGAAATGCCTCTGAGCAGATACCGACCATAATGACCACTGGGTGGAGTGTTTTTATTTGTGTTCATGAGACCGATTAGATAAGACGGTTCTACTCGTTAACTCTTTAATAACTTAACAAGATTTATTTTCCGGGTGACTTGTAGTAACTTACTGTGGCCACACGATGGCAGGATCAGAGGATTTCGTTAGCATAATCAGATATTAGCAGCCCGATATTAGCATAATTATGTAACATCCGTAAAAATCCGTTATCGGGTTTTCCCTCCGATAATGAAAACCCGATAACGCGATGTCTGGGTTTTCGCCAAATATGCTGGAAGTTCTTGTCGGAACCTGAGACGTTTACCACAGATTTCGGGGAACAACGGCTGCAGATATTGGTATCGGATGTTATCGGAATCGGAACAATATCGTTGCATCGGACATTGGCAAAAAGTTTATATCGGACATCCCTAATGATTTACCTCACCCCGTGATTTGTCCCCATTATCTCCCCCCAAAATCCCACTCAGGGGTAGGAGTGAGGTGGAGGGGTAAGTGTGGGGGAGGAAGGGGGGGGCGGCGGGACATCCTGGTTCTCCAGTCCATCACAGAGTGATGAACACTGACCCAAGGGTGAAGGGTGGAGGTAAAGGCTGAAGGGTGGAGGGTGAAGGGTGGAGGGTGAAGGATGGGGTAAAGAGTGAAGGATGGAGGTAAAGGGTGAAGGGTGGAGGTAAAGGGTGAAGGGTGGAGGTGAAGGGTGGAGGTGAATGGTGGAGGTAACGGGAAGGTAAAGGGTGGAGGTGAAGGGTGGACGTGGAGGTTGAAGGTAAAGGGTGGAGGTGATGGGTGGAGGTAAAGGGTGGAGGTGAAGGGTGGAGGGTGAAGGTTGGAGGTGAAGGGTGGAGGTGAAGGATGGAGGTCTTTCAGTTCTGTCACTCCTGCTCCAACTTTACCCACATACACGGGGACAGTGTGAGAACCCGTGACCCTTTTTTGCTGTAAGGCAGGAACATCATCCACTGTCCACCATGTTGTTATTCATAGGTTAGAAAACTGTACGTAACCCGTTAGCACATCTGCACTGATGACGTGACGTCGTTACTGTGCATAAAGACTGCACTGAGTTACAGCTGTGACAGGTTGT
>NC_024327.1:1568962-1576813 GCF_000523025.1 Cynoglossus semilaevis
AGAGCGTGAGGAGCCAGAGGCTGAAGTTGAAGTATCTGTTGTCGACCGACTCCAACTGTAACGAGGTGTAAAGAGACGGATTAATTAAAGAACACACACACACGGTGTCAGATCATAAAAAGGTGAACTGGTCCTTTAACAGTGACTGACTGTGGAGCAGCTGCTGTTTTTACAGTAGCTGCAGAGTTCACTGCTCCTGAGTCAAGTTACTGCCTCACATCCGCAACCAGTGTGTTTGTGTGTGTGTGGGGGGGGGAGTAAAGGGGGGGCAGCTGGATATGAGATTGGTGGAGGCCGCTGGGGGAGGAGCGGTTGAAGTGCGGTGGGAGGATCGGGAGAGGCGGAGGAAACAGATTTATGGGATTAAAGTTGGAGCAGCAGTGACAGAAAGGAAAGTGGTGGACGTGGAGCAGCGGTGAGGTGGGGGGAGAGTGGAGGAGGGGCAGTGGGGTGAGAGAGGGGTGTAGCTGTGTGGTGGAGGAGCAGGTAGAAGGGGTGGAGGGGGGAGAGGGAGCGGCTCTGCTGCTCCTCTCATTTAACCTTCACTTCATCTTGTACTTTTACATTCTCTTTAATTTTCCTTTACCTCCACCCTTCACCCTTCACCTTTACCCTTCACCTCCACCATTCACCCTTTACCTCCACCCTTCACTTCCACCCTTCACCTCCACCCTTTACCTCCACCCTTCACCTGTCATCTCCACCCTTTACCTCCACCCTTCACCTCCACCCTTCACCTTTACTTCCACCCTTCACCGTGACCTCCACCCTTCACCTCCACCTTCACCCCACCCTTCACCTCCACCCTTCACCTCCACCCTTCATCTCCACCCTTCACTCTCCACCCTTCACCTCCACCCTTCACTCTTCACCTCCACCCTTCACTCTTCACCTCCACCCTTTACCCCACATGTCTTCCTGTGTTCTCCTGCTGCCGCCCTGCCCCCGGTGGAGAGGAGAGGAGCGGATGCTGATGGAGAGAGTTTCTGCTCCACCCGTCTTCGTCGTCAGTTGTTCCCATCTCGTTTTGTTTTCACATTATTATTATTATTCACGCACCTCGTACGTTGCGGTGTTGGGTTCAAATCCCTCTCCTGACCAGCGCCGCCACCGCATGCCTGGGTCGGGTGGACAAAGACGGCGGAGTGGTGGAGACGGGTATGACGCAGAGGGACGTCTTTGATCAGGGGTGCTGACGTTGACTCCGCCGTCCTCCACCGGGGGAGCTCTCGGGAAAGGGTGGTTTCCCGAGACCTCCACCCCTCTGGTGGTTTGCTCTGAACACACGTGTATCGTATTTGATGACGCTCGGCGACCTGAACCAGGCCCTGAACCACGTCTTTGGTGTCAGAGTCGATGATTAGAGTACAGTTGTCACCAGACTCACCCAGGGTCGGGGGAGTCGGGGGGGAGTACACAAGTACACCAAGTCTGTCTGATTATTAGAAGCGTGAAGTACATGTCGGAGAGTAATACTGGAAAAATACACGAGCTGACACACGGTTGGTCGATCCTGAACGACAACAACAAACAAAAACAAAAAGATGGTAAAAAAAACCCCAAAAAAAACACTGTTTGGACGTCGTTAAATGTCAGTCCTCCAGGGGGGGCTGTGCACCGGCGACAGAATCTGGCGATACAATACGTATTGCGGCACAGGGGTGGCGATACGATATATTGCGATACTATGGGTACGACGATATATTCGGCCTCTGCTGCTGTTCCATCGGAACGTCAAGTTACTAACTTTGGAAGAGAGGGATCTAAGTTTGGACGAAATATCGCGATATTTCAGTGTACTGACATCCGTGAAGATCCTCAGTCGCCCAGGTCATGTTATCTAAAGAGTTTCGTTGCAAACAACTGGACTTTTTCTTGGAGAGATTTCGTTCCTCAACTTTGGAGCTTCGTCAATTTCTGGATGATGTAAGAAGGAAGTTTTTGAAACATGATGACATCATCATCATCATCATCATCATCATCGTCATGTGACTGGAGACCGGGTTGAATTTAATCACATTTTACAACTGATCCGTTTTAACGCGCGGCACCAGTGTGTTCCGCTAATTGACTATTAAGTGAATAAAAAGTATATGAGCGGTTCCAGGAAACTGTTGGCTCCGTTGCCGTTGTTGCCGTTGCTGCTGCGTCAGAGCCAGAACTCCGGTCGGTTCTCAGCTTCTCACACGTGCGCAATTCAGAATGATTATGTTTCCAACTAAATTGGAGGGTGGTTAAAGAGAGAGAGGGCTCTGCCCAGAACCACCCACCCTCTCTCGCTCTCTCTCTCTCTCTCTGCCCACTGCCCAACCCCCCCGCCCCCCCTCCGGAGTCTCACTGGGAGGGTTGTTACAGAGCTGGCTGTGTTTTCTTTGTGTGGCCAGGGCTTTGCTATCACATTACTGCACACATGCTGATGTTGCAGTTCCAGCAGCCCCCACTCTGTGGCTTCGCGCCCCCGGCTCCCCCCCGGTGGTCCGCCCCGGCTCTTCTCACGGAGTCACACTACTATGTCGTCAAACGAGTCACTGTTGGAATGACAGTGGAGTTTTTAAATAATTAAAAACAAAAAACAAAGTCTGACTCTGAGTTTAGTTTATCTTGGACCGCAGGAACCAGAACCGATTAATCATCGGTCGGTTTAAATCAAACGTATCGGTCGACTGTTCCGTTGACGATAAAGTCTTGTCCGCGTATAAAAGAGAGCACTTGTGAAGTGAGAACAACTCTCGGCAGAGCGTTCTTCGACCTCTCCTTCGAGTCCGTCTTCACTTCCTGTCCACTCATTTCCTTCACTTCCTTGTTTACCCTCCGTCCTCCGGACCAACCCTTATCTCCCTCCTTACCCTCCAATCTTTTTCCTTTACCACTCACCGCCAACCTCATGTTTCATGTTTCTGGCCTGACTTACGTGGAGCGTGGCCCACCTCACGTCACCTGTCGGTAATCGGGAGTGGATTTTGATGTGACGTGGTTCGGGTTTTCACCTGGGGACGTTCCTCTCTGTCCACTGAAGTGAACGATAAGGAGGTCCTTGGTCTCTCGTGTCCTCTCTCTCTCTCTCTCCGCCTACAGTATACAGACTGCGACGACGCAGTGACTCAGGGAAGATAACCGGGTCCACGAAAAGGCCAAGTATTGTTGTTCACGGCCGGGCTAGACGAATGCAAGTAATGGCGTGGTGTAGGGCAGAGAGAGAGAGAGAGAGAGAGAGACATCGCTCTCTGTCCATCGCTGTATGGACGTCTGGGGGGTCGCCAAAGGTCAGAGCACAAAAGTATGCCCTCAGCAGGATGGAGGAGCCGTGGGAGTGTTCCGCAGCTGTCTCCGGAATTCAAATCGTCTCGAGAGTTATTTCTCACTCGATAAAAAAAAAAAAACCTCACCCCCTTCCTCACCCCACCCCCCTCCTTTTGCCTTTCGGAAACACCTGTTGACAAGTTCTTCCCACGTTTCGACACCTGAACGTCTCCTAGCCTACGTAGAGACCTGACATCTGGGGTTAATAGTGGGTCACAACTGCCATATACCGCCACCTACTGTACTGGATCTTTTTTTTTATATCAACCGATGCAAAATGTCACGGATTTGCGACGGTTTTTACCGATTCGCGATGCATCGTTACATCCCTACTGGCGTTTTGTTGACCAAATGTTTTCCTTACTCCTCGGTAAAAAAGTTTGACGCTGTTTACATTTATATTTACACGTAATACATCCGACAGGTCTTTAAATGTGTTGTTAGCACCACCTAAAGGGCAGGGAAGGGTACTGCTGCACTAGTGTGTGTAGTAGTGTCATGGTACGATTGTGCGAATAATTATTGTTTCAACCGCTGCAACCGATGCACGATACGTCCACGTTACATCCTTACGTGTAACTGTTGTGACATTTGTGTTTGGTGGGGCATTTTGGGAGTTTTTCTTCATGTTAAATACGTGCCGTGCTTCATTAGAGGTCGGGAAACACTGGTGTAAAGTCACCTGACGAGAAGTCTCTCCGTAGACCGACAGATCCCCCGATCCTGGAGACGTCAAATACGAGTAACTAGGAGTGAAGTTGATCAACGAATATGAGCAACATCTCACTGCGCGCCGTCAGCTGAACCCAAACATCCTGGTGCAGCTGTGTCGACCATTCCAGGGCAGATTTTCTGAAGTGCTCTGATGTGTATTCACCGCCAAATTCCAGCAAAACCCGAGGCTGGAAATTGCCTCCGAATTTGCCCTATTTCGATGGGAGCGAGATTGTTTCTGTTCAGACGGCCGTGCAGCCCGTTGCATCACAGATGAGAGGGTGCAGGGGAACGAGAGAACACCCACGGTGACGGGAACTAAACGTGCGTGGCTGTTGGAGAGGATTGACCAGGCCAACTTGGGAGCGTGGACCACGAAGGGTCCGTGGGGAAGAGATAATTTCCGGGGGGGGTTTTTTGGGTCAGAGATTAAGTGTTTCTAGCTCAGGGAGTCCCAACCTCTGGGGCGTGGCACATCAGCTGTGATGTAAGAGATCGTCAGGTTGACCGTGGAAAATGTCGCAATTTCACTAAATTGGCTTGAAAACTTGCGAATCAGTCGTCAGGCAGAACAATGAAAATTTCTTTTTTTTTCTTTCTTCAATTCCTGCGACTACATCAGCGCCGTGTTCAACTAAAGATTTCTCACTACTGATGCACGGATTTCTCTAATGTAACACGTGCTCAGGCTCAAGAAAAGTCCGAGAAACACTGACCGACACCGAGACTGACGGAACCACCGACTCCCAATCGTCCAATCAGCATCCGGTGACCACGGTGGAGGGAGTCCGCTCAGTGCTGCCCCCTAGTGATGTCCAACGAAGCTGAGCTTCGACAGGGTTTAAACAGTACCCAGGAAGGTACCTGTGATTAACTAATCATGTAGTTCACATGTGTCAAACATGTGGCCCGTGGCCCAAATGCAGCCCGCCAAGTCATTTTGTGTGAATTTAAAAAAAAAAAATTATTTACTGAATTACGAAGTGAAGTAGCAGTACTCAGTTCATCAGTACTCCGTACTGTTCTGTAGTACTCCTCCTCCTCTTCCTTCTTTCCCGATCGTCCCGACTCCTCATTTTGAACCCGTGTCAGAGGTTGCTCTCCCGGAGTCAGCGATCTGGTTGGTGGCACTTTATGCTTTTTTTTGTACAAATTACCCCGACCACGAGCCCCGTAATGACCCCTGGGGGGCCCCCTACCCCCCCGCCCCCCACCTCTTCTGTTGGGGCCCTTGTTCAAAATGGTCAATGTGTGTGTGAGTCCTGCTGTGATGTTGCTGCAGGAGCAGGATGGAGGCGCACACATGCTGCAGCGACACGCACACCACAAACAAACGCGCATGCGCATCGCCGAGTGAAGCTCTCTCACACAGACAGTAGCTGCAGCCTCTCCCATGTGTCCTCTTGGCCGACACCGACTCCCAATCGTCCAATCAGCATCCGGCTTTGTGGTGGAAGGAGTCTGCTCAGTGCTGCCCCCTAGTGAGGTCCAACGAAGCTGAGCTTCGACAGGGTTTAAACTATACCCAGGAAGGTACCTGTGATCAACTAATCATGTAGTTCATGTTGTCACATGAACTACATTACGTTGCATGTGGCCCAAATGCAGCCCGCCAAGTCATTTTGTGTGAATTTTTTTTTAATTTAATTTACTGAATTATGAAGTGAAGTAGCAGTACTCAGATCATCAGTACTCCATACTGTTCTGTAGTACTGATTCCTCCTCCTGCACCTCCTTCTTTCCCGATCGGCCCGACTCCTCATTTTAAACCCCGTGTCAGAGGTTGCTCTCCCGGAGTCACTGACTGGTTGGTGGCACTTTATGCTCTTTTTTTGTACAAATTACCCTGACCACGAGCCCCGTAATGACCCCTGGGGAGCCCCCTACCCCTCGGCCCTTCACTCTTGTGTTGGGGCCCTTGTTCAAAATGGTCAATGTGTGTGTGTGTCCTGCTGTGATGCGTGCTGCAGGAGCAGGATGGAGGCGCACACATGCTGCAGCGACACGCACACCACAAACAAACGCGCATGCGCATCGCCGAGTGAAGCTCTCTCACACAGACAGTAGCTGCAGCCTCTCCCATGTGTCTTTTTGGTGCGTATTCCAGAAACTTCTGTCCGCTCCAACACACACACACTCACACACACATCCAGAGGTTTGTGTCTTCAATGGAATAAATCCCCCTCTCTCTCTCTCTCTCTCTCCCTTCTCCTCTTTCTCCGCCTCCTCCTCCGGTTTCCTGTTACAGCCCTGGGAGGGAGTTGAACCGTTCGCGTGGAGACGGACGGAGCGAACGGATCTCATGGAGGAAAAGCAGAGACGAGGAGACAAACAGAGACACACTGGAGGACGCTGAGACGCCGAGGACGATGTGGATTCGAACCGTCCGCGCTCTGGAATCTTTTTAACTCAAGTCCCGGGGAGAGAGGAGAGACCGGGAGAGCGACGGAGGAGAGGGTCAGGAGCGGAAACTGGGGGTTGTTTTTTTTTGTTTTGTGGTCGGAGGCAAATGGAGAGGAGACCGTAAGAGAGACGGTTTCACCATCTTCACAGGAAACTAACGGTAAGACTCGGTTCGAAAATGGAACGATTGAAGTGCGGAACGGGGAGGGAACAAAGAGAACAGTCGGGGAAAATCAACAGTCCGAGGGGAAAAAGTCAGAAAACAGTCAGAAAAAGCGACAATATGAAGGAAAGGAAAAACAAATTCGGTATCGGAGGAATCGGATCGGTGATTTGTCCAACTGTTGCCATGAATCAGTGTGTGTGTGTGATGTGTGTGTGTGTTTCCATCTCCACCTCGGTCCAACCCAGTCCGCTCCACTGCTTTGTTTAAAAACACATTTGCTGCATGTTGTTGCACCGGGGGCTAAATCTGGGGCAACTTTTGTCTGCGTTGCGCCGACGCACGCACTGCGGTCGGAGTCTGTGATGTCCAGTCTGTCCAGTTGTCCGTCTGTCCGTCCTCCGGGCAGAACACTTTGTATATCCCAAACGCTAATTACACCATGGAGGTCAGAGGTCACACCCACGCTCACCCAGGGCCACATCAGCATCATGGCAGTAACTGAGTAAAGTAAAAAAACTAACTGATGAGTTGACTTTAAGAAAAAAAAAACAAAAAAAAACTTTCAAACTTCTGAAGTCGGACTTATCGCCTCCTCCGAGAAAAGTCCGACTTTTTTATCGTTTTGTAGTTTGCGTTCATCGGCGTTCACCAGACTGAACTGGCGGAAAATCTCTGCAGTTGTAGTCGTGGAACGAAGTTGACGGAACCCCGATCAACTGGTCCGCTCCACTGTCGGACGGCAACGAAGTTACTGGGATGTGGGTCGTTCGGTACTGGACTGTGAGTCGTTCGGTGCTGGGATGGGGGTGGTTTGGTCCTGGGTGGGGGTTTTGCCCCACAAACACCCAGATATTAAACAAATGATGCCCCCCCCCTGCCCCCCCCCCCACTGCCCCCCCAGTTGACGTGGAAACAGAGCTGTTCCACGGTGACAACGGTTCCAGGAGATGGAACTGATTTTCCTCCTTCATGCTGAATTTTTTTTTGTGTGTGTGTGTGTTAGCGTTAACGGACTAAGTGTTAGCGTTAGCAGTTGTTGCGATGTCTAAGAAGGGAGCGAGGGGGGGTTGGCGGGGAAGGGGGGGTGACTGGTGTGTTTTTCCACTTTTCTGTCAGTTGACTGTGGAGGTTCTTCACAGGACAGTAAGTACGGCAGGAGACTGCAGGGGGAGACGGGGAGACGGGGTAGAGAGAGAGAGAGAGTGCTGCAGTGGTGATCACGGCTCGGCGCGCAGCGGCCTCCGTCCTCCGCCTCTCAATCCACGCGG
>NC_024327.1:1578676-1579404 GCF_000523025.1 Cynoglossus semilaevis
TTTGGTACTGGGCTATGAGTCGTTTGGTACTGGGCTGTGGGTCATTTGGTACTGGGCTATGAGTCGTTTGGTACTGGGCTGTGGGTCATTTGGTACTGGGCTATGAGTCGTTTGGTACTGGACCGTGAGTCGTTTGTTACTGGGATGTGGGTCGTTTGGTATTGGGCCGTGGGTTGTTTGGTACTGGGATGTGAGTCATTTGGTACTGGATGTGGGTCGTTTGGTACTGGGATGCGGGTCGTTTGGTACTGGGCTGTGGGTTGTTTGGTACTGGGCTGTGGGCCACATCGTTCGTTATTAAACTATTTGTTAAATTGCTGTTTTTCAGTTGTACGGTTGTCTCAAATCAACTGTGGCAGATTATTACCCATTAGCATAATTGTGAACACCGAGTTCTAGGCAGGACTCTGTCGGAGTTTTGTCCACGGAGTCACAGCTCATATTTATCACCTCTGTGTAAACGATGCCGTTTTCCCCCCAGGGGGAGATCGATATATAAAAATGCCCCAAGGGGGGGACGGGGGTGGGACAGTGGGGGGGGCACAGTTTCCAGGCAAGTCGCTGATGGAAAACTCAATATGGTTGCTGCTGTTTTTTTGTTTTCCTGGAGGCTCGGCTGCAGCCGATCTTTTCCGTTTTTTTCAAGTCGGGGCAGGATATTTGATTCGAGTTTCTCCCCTGATTCTGCCGGAGAGAAAGAAGAGAGAGAGAAAAAAAGGCAGGGGGTG
>NC_024327.1:1579578-1584313 GCF_000523025.1 Cynoglossus semilaevis
GGAGAGAGGAGAAAGTTTGTTTGCGTCTGCGAATTGATGGGAGGTGGAGGAGGGAGGGATTCAAAAGGGGCAGTGGTGGCCTAGTGGTGGCCTAGTGGCCTAGGTGAAGGAGGCGGACTTCGGTCCGGAAGGCCCCAGGTTCGAATCCACCAACTGCCAGGTTGCCACTGAGATGCACTGAGCATGGCATCGTCCTCAAGCACTGCTCCCCGGGCGCCGACCACGGCTGCCCACTGTTCACTTTGGTGATGGGTTAAATGCAGAGGGCAAATTTCGTTGTGCATGGTGTGCTGTGCTGTGTCACAATGACTAATAAAGATAAGTTTAAGTTTAAGTTAAGTTAAAACTACAACCTTCCGACCCCCCAAACCTCCCGCCTTCCTAGACGTCAATTTTTGAAAACAACTTTTTAACACGTTGGCTGCACGGTAAAAAAGACGGCGGGTCGGGGCCCCGCCCCCCCTGCGAGTCCCATCGTTTTGGTCCCAGCTGTGAAGTTTGGATCAGACGACTGATTATGTCTCTGCCAAGAACAGGTGAGAGCAGCAACAGAGTGTGTGTGTGTGTGAGTGTGTTGGACCAGTTAGTTCCCCCTCCCTCATCCCTCATTCCCCTCCCTCTTACCCCCACTGAAGCGTCTGGATCTGGTTGGTTAGTCTGTTGTTACTCACCTGAGGTTCTGGCTCACGACAACAGGAAAACTGGAGTTCTTGTCAAAATGGCTCAGATCCAGAGACTGTGTGTGTGTGTGTGTGTCATAGTCTGGTTCTTGGAACTCTTTTTTCTCTCGTATAAACCTGGTGACGTTGTCAACAGTCGTAGCTGCTGTTTATACGTCCAGTGTCACGTGACAGTGAACGCACCGTCATATACGGTGAACGCAGCGTCGGAGACAGCGAACGCATCATCAGAGACAGTGAACACACAGGAGGTCGTCACGTCGTCCAATCAGCACGGCCGGTTAGCTCAGTCATGGGTTCGATCCCCATACGGGCCAAACTTATTGCCCTAATTATACCGAGCGGTTAGTAAAGTTGTATCTACCAGCAGATGTCACTGTTTGCTCCGTCCCTCCTTTACATGGTCTTGGTCTTTTCTTCAACCAGAACCATGTGCCGGACCAGCAGTAAGAAACGAACAAAGAAAAAAAAAATTTTAAAAAAAAATCCCGATCAAATTGTATGACGACTTCTTTTTGTGGCTACGTCCCTGATCCGAACGTTGCGTCCGTGTGGTTCTGTTGGTTCCATAGTCCAGAACCTGGCGGTCAGCTGGAGCCGTTTCGACCAGCGTCGGTGATGAACTTCCTGTTTGCACTCGGACCCAGTTTGACTGGAGATGATGTCATCGGTTTAACACCCGGAGCCTCGGGCTCCGGCACCAGGTGTTCCCCCCGTGGGACCAGCAGTTACCAGGGAAGGGCACGCTGCCTCTGCAGTCTGTCCCAACTGTCCCTGCCCACTAATGAAGACAGAGGACAGCAGGGACAGTGTGTCCCCGCAATCCCAGAGAGAAAGGATGAGATCATGGATCCAGCTCACACACACACACACATGCAGGTGTTCAGAGTGTGAATGTTATTCTATTAAACACTGATGCGGGTGAAGAACACTTAGGTGGACACACGCGGCCTCACACACACACATACTTGGATTAATTGCTGGTGTTGACCGGCTCTCACACACGGATTTACACTTGAACTTTCCTCCGTGTCAGTCACGCTGTCGGGAGGTGGGGGGTCCAGGGATGAAGGAGGGAGGGAGGGGGCCAGGAGGGGAGGGTCCACTCACGTCCGTCCTCACACTTCCACTTCCACGGAAGGTCACATGAAGTTTGTAGCTCTGTAGCAATTGACTGTGCAGAAAGTCGGCGACCTCTTTGCACTATGCGCTTCAGCATCCACTGACCCCTCTCCGTCACTTTATGTGGCCTACCACTTCGTGGCTGAGTTGCTGTTGTTCCCAAACGCTTGCATTTTGTTATAATAGAGCTGACAGTTGACTGTGGAATATTTAGGAGCGAGGAAATTTCACGACTGGATTTGTTGCACAGGTGCCATCCTATGACAGTTCCACGCTGGAATTCACTGAGCTCCTGAGAGCGGCCCATTCTTTCACAAATGTCTTGTTTCACAGTCTGCATGCCTAAGTGCTTGATTTTATACACCTGAGACCAGGCCAAGGGATTAGGACACCTGATTCTGATCATTTGAATGGGTGAGCGAATACTTTTGGTAATATAGTGTATGTTGCAGAGGGATTAAACAAAATCAGATTTAAAGTTTGTTGACGTGTAGTAATATTTACTCTATGGGTATTAGCATCGAATACTTAATTTTTCAAAATAAAATCCCTGCGTCTCCTCCTCCTCCTCCTCATCCTCCTCCTCTTCCTCCTCCTCCTGTTCTATCAGCTTTTTCTTCTCCAGGCCCTGGGGAGTGAAGACGGATCGATACCTGACTGTAGCAGTTTGTAAAACTCAGTGAAACTTTTTCTTCCTGTATTTGTATTTATTCCCTGAACCTAAAATACTATAGTAATACTACAGAGTAATGATACAAATTCTTGGCCGAAATTGAAAAAAATGATAATGTCCGCGGCGTACTGGTCTGCTGAGAGATCGTCAAACCGAACATGTTCTCTCATTAAAAAACACAAGTAAATTTCTCGCGTGCGCTGCTTTAATCCCTCGTCCAAGTAATGATTTGTTATAACGCGGATCAGGTTTAGTCACGACGACTTCAGGGCATCAGAATAGATTGGAGTCAGACGTGTGCCGACAGACTCTTGGATTGAACTTTTCACCCCCCTCCTGCCCCCCTCTGGATATTTAAGCATTACACGTTTTCCAAATCTCTGTCCGTATTGAAATACGTCCACACGGCAGACGTTCAGACAAGTCTGCGCTGGTCGCGTTTTGACTTGCGTCATTGTAACTTCTTGTTTCGGTCGTGTTGTTCCAGTGATAAAAGTCTTTAGGCCAAAAATCGAAAAAATGAGCCATTTTCGGCCGAAGATTTTCAGCGGTCGAAAACTCAGTTATCGGATCTGTTGTCGGATTCAGTTTCTGTTCACCGCAGGTTTCAGTTCTTCAGTTGTTGTTGATAAAGAACTCATTCACTCAAATTATGTTGTTATGACGCCGACTGGTGGGCGTGCGTGTGTGTGTAATAGGCAGCAGCAGGTCATTTGTTGGCCATTACTGCCCCCTACCTCCTCCACTCCTGCTGCTGATTAGTGTTGTCTCCTCCAAACCTCCTCCCAACACTCGGCGTCCGGCGTCCCCACAGCGCCATTGCGCCGCGTCGTTGGCAGCGACCCAGAGCTGGAACTCATGTGCATGTGATTAGCATGGTGATCAAAGGGGTTAGCTGTAGCCGTGACGGTCACATGGTGTCGCTATCCACTTCCTCCGTCACGCTGGACGACTGAGATAGCAGATGAACAAGCAGCTGCAGTTTCCCGCTCTGGTCAGGGTCATGTGACCGCTGGTCATGTGATACACACGCCCCGCACGCAACTGTTTCCGGAACATTTGTGAAGTCAGCTGCTGTTTACCGGAAAAGTTTGTGGATCGCAAACAGCTCCACACCACACCCCGACTGTCCCCCCGACTCCCCCGTCAGGTGTTAGGATCCCTGATGTTCAGTACTGATCTCTCTCTCTCTCTCTCTCTCTCTCTCTATTGATTCCAGCTCATCTTGCAGCAGCTCCTCCCCCCCCCTCAACTTCCCCCTCCCCCCGTTGCCATTCCATCGTCTCCCACCTTCCTCCCTTCCTCCTTCTCCTCCCTCCTGATTGGTATCGATCAGGTCCTGGTTCCCTCTGGTGGAGGTCAGACTTATGGTTAATGACAAAAAGCTACTGATGGTTTTTGAAGGCCTGGATTTGTTTCTGCTCTCTACTGCCCCCCTCTGTTGTTTTCCTGTAAATGTCTGAACATCTGCAGCTGCTGACATGATGGAGAAGGAAGTTTTTTTTGGGGGGGAATGTGGTCGACGGGAACCGTCCTTCACTAAAACTCCACTCCTCCAGTTCGGTGCCCGGCTTGAGGGCGCCTCCTGCCCTCCGTCAGCATCACCGCGCGGCTGCCCGCACTGTACGACCTCATGAATATTCTCTTTAGCCAAAGAAGGTAGAGAGTAGCCGTGGTGATCAAAGAGCATGCTAACCATTAGCATGCAGTCTCCGCTCCTGTTTGGACAAACCACTGAGTTTCTCAGTGGTGAAACGGTCGGGGCTTCGGCGCTCAGCTCTGTGGCCTGTGGAGCGGTCATGGAACACCCCCGACTCCCACCCCCGCTCCCTGGGCAGTGGAGGGTAGTAATCTCTGGTGCGTGTCCTTCACCTCTCACCAACTTTGGGTCGAAATCGTTGTAATGAGTTATTTATTCTTCCTCCGCGGTCCTGCACCACAGCAGCCACAGTCTGGTACCTGTCTGCGCCCCGGGGGTTGTGGACATCTGGTCCTGATATAGAAGGTTGTCGGGTTTGTTGTCATCATCTGACCTGTTTCTTCCCCCCCCCCCGCTGCATCATGTTACTGATCTCTGTGGGTTCTACCAGGCCGAGTCAGCTGACAGCTGGGGGAGCGGGGGAGGGGAGGGGGGCGGGGGGGGGGGGGGGGCGTGCCGGGGGCCGTGTCCGCCTCGGGAGCGCTCCAGCCCGGCCTCGTTCGGCGAGACGTGTCGGTGTTTCCCCCGGTTCTCTCCGTTTTTGCACTAAGTCCACAGCAC
>NC_024327.1:1603672-1605013 GCF_000523025.1 Cynoglossus semilaevis
GGGGGGGGGGGGGGTGGGGGGGGAGGGGGCGAGAGCAGGAGCTTCAATGGAGATGAAAGGAGAAGAGATGGAGATCTGAAAGCCTATCAGAGGAGCTGTACACAACAGAGGGTGGGGGGGTGGGGTAGGAAGATAGCAACGCTGCAAAGACTCATGGGAGTTCTCCCCGTGATTTTTTCATCAGTTACCTTTCAGAGTTAGCCTTGTTCGAGGAGTGTGTTTGTTTGTTTCTGCGATGGTTTTGGAGTTTGACCTTTGACCTGGATTACAGCAGTAGAACACACACACATCTGTATTCAGCAGGTTCTGGTTCCAGCAGGACGCCGCCTCATGGAGAACCACCAGGGGCAGTTGTTTGTGCTCGATGCAGGTCAGAGGTGAGGGTCAAAGGTCAAGCTAACAGGCTTTGACCAGCGGAGGCGTTCTCCAAATGTTCTCCGGTGTGTTCTACCTCATCGGGTCGAGTCTTTTTTTTCTTTCTTTTCTTTCCGAACGTTCTCGGTTTTCATCAGAGGTCTGTGTCGGCGAGAATCTGACGATACGATTACCTGTCACGATACGATACCTGTCACGATACGATACCTGTCGCGATATCTGTCACCATACGATGCCTGTCACAATACGACACCTGTCACGATACCTGTCACCATACGATACCTTTCATGATACAATACCTGTCACAATACGATACCTGTCACGATACAATACCTGTCGCGATACGATACCTGTCACCATACGATACGGATCACGATACAGGGCTACGATATGTTGCATTACTAACATTGGAACAGACTCTCCCTCCCCCTCCCTTCTCCCTCTCTCCCCCTACTCGCGCCCCCCCATGGACTCATCTTTCCTCCAGACACAGTTTATATAAGAAACCAACACAACTCCATTTTCCACGTGTTACGAGGAAACATCCAGTTACCGGGGATCAACCCGGCTTAATTTTTCCGAGTGCTGTTGTGGAACCGATTATTAACTCTCAATTAAGTTTCTCGAAGTCACACTGTACTGAAGAACTGACGGGATCTGAGGAGAGTCTGTGGCCCACTTCTTTGTGTCTTTATTTTAGCTTCACACAGCAGCACTGGGCGGGGGGGTGAAAGAGGGAGGGAGGAAGGGGGGGTTCAGTCTCTCAGGTCATTATCCTAAACTGAGCTCCAAATCACCAGAGGCTGAAAAAAAAAAGATTTGATCCGACCCACAGTCTAACGTTACACTGCAGAACGTCAAGAGTCCGTGGTCGAAGACGGGGAGAGAACATAAATGATGTGGGGGGGGAGGGGAGGGGGGGAGAGGGAGGGGGAGAGAGGGAGGGGGAGAGAGGGAGGGCGAGCG
>NC_024327.1:1605453-1607543 GCF_000523025.1 Cynoglossus semilaevis
GGGGAAGGGAGAGGGTGAGCGAGGGAGGGTGAGAGTCTGCGTCTCACCTTTCATGACAAAGTGAGGAACAGTAAGAAAAAGAGAACAGAGAGAAACAGGAACAACAGGAAAGTCACCTGACCAATCCTGTCCTCCTGGTCCTGGTCCTGGTTTCTGGTCCTAGTCTCTGGTGCTGGTACTGGTCTTTAGTCCTGTTCCTGGTCTCTGGTTCTGGTCCTGGTCCTAGTCCTGGTTCTGGTTCTGATTTTGGTCCTGGTTCTGGTCCTGGTCTCTGGTTCTGGTCTCTGGTCTCTGGTCCTGGTCTCTGGTCCTGGTCCTGGTCCTGGTACAGGTACTGGTACTGGTCCTGGTCTCTGGTCCCTGGTCCTGGTTCTGCTCTTAGTCTCTGGTCCTGATCCTGGTCTCTGGTCTCTGGTCTCTGGGCCTGGGCCTGGGCCCGGTCCCGGTCCCGGTCCCGGTCCCGGCCCCGGCCCTGGTCCTGGTTTGTCTGAATTGTGAATTCTTGCAGCCGTCGCCCTCCCGCTTGATTTGATTCTCGTTCTTTATTTTGCTGACATGAAATCGAATTTCAAACGTTCACCGTCACTGATGCAGTCAGAAATATTTTTTCCAGAGAAAATCTTCTCCACCGGCGACCTGGGCTCCACTCGTCCTACATTACCTCCTGTAAAGTGGGTCTCCGGAACATTCCGAACATTTATTTTTAGGTTTGGGTAGCGACCATTTTTGGACGTCCTGATTAGTATTTTTACACTGAAGGTGGAGGGTGTGGAAAAACTGTGACTTCTGAAAAACAACGACCCAAGACGCCGACACGTGTCCACTGACCGACAATAGACAATCCGGGGTCCAGCCCACAGTCCAGGGTCCAGCCCACAGTCCAGGGTCCACTTTCTTTGAAATAAAACATCAACAAAATAACGAAGACAACATTTTATTATTCCTGCCGTGCAGCCTGGGCCAAAACAACGACCCAAGACGCCGACACGTGTCCACTGACCAACAATAGACAATTACAGGATCCTGTATGTACACACACTGACCCCTAGGGGGCGTAGAGTCTGTGGTTATGACCTCTTCTGTACGGAATGCTTTGTTTATATTTTTATTTATTTTATTTAGAACAAAAAAAACAATTCTGACACAACACAACCTGATCGCCACCTGGTGGCCCACCCCACACATTGCATCGTAGACTTTAATGAAGCTGTTGATTGACAGCTGCAGTGACACCGTTCGTTAGCGCTGAGACGTCCGTTGTTTTACGATGTTTTTCTGTCCGTACTGAAGGTTGTTTGTTTTTGTCTCTCTGACAGGCCGAAAGGACTCCCCCCACTGACAACTCACCCGTTCGTCCCTCACCGCTGCAGCGGCGCAGACCAATGAGGATGGACGTGGGACCCACGGCGGGGACACTGGTCCTGCTCCTGCTGATCCCCGTTGGGCTGGAGAGGGCCCTGGGCCTCAAATGGAAACATGCGGAAGAGCCGTGAGCCGAGAAGAAGAGTAGAAGACAAAAAAAACGTTGTCTGCTTTTAAAACTTTCAGAGAGGAAGTGTTGAGTTTCCCCCCCCTCGCCTGGGGGACGGTGGAACTACAATAGAGAGTGGGAGCGGTTTTCACAGCAGTCACAGTCGTCTCTTCTTCTTCTTCTTCTTCTTCTCTTGACGTTGATCTGTTCTGTGAAGTCTAAATGTTCTCGTGGTTCTGACTCAGAGACCGAGAACAAGGAGGAGATTTTAGAACACTGCCTCCACAGTGTGGACCCACGGCCTAGGGCCCAGGGTCCAGCCCACAGTCTGGGGTCTAGCCCACCGAGCCAGCATCCAACCCACAGTCCAGGGTCCAACCCACAGTCTAGCATCCATTCCAGAGTCCAGTCCACAGTCCAGGGTCCAGCCCACAGTCCAGGGTCCAGCCCACAATCCGGGGTCCAGCCCACAGTCCAGGGTCCAGCCCACAGTCCAGGGTCCAGCCCACAGTCCGGGGTCCAGCCCACAGTCCAGGGTCCAGCCCACAGTCCAGGGTTCAGCCCACAGTCCGAGGTCCAGCCCACAGTCCAGGGTCTAGCCCACAGTCCAGGGTCCAGC
>NC_024327.1:1607846-1609227 GCF_000523025.1 Cynoglossus semilaevis
TGATGGTGATGGTGATGGTGATGGTGATGGTGATGATGATGATGATGGTAGGTCACATGTTGACGCTGACGAGTGTGTGTGTTTCCCCCGTGGTGACAGATGTGATTGACAGCATGGCGAGGTTCAGCCAACCTGGAGTCTTCAACTACAGCATGTTGACACTGTCTGAACACGAGAGGGCGCTGTACGTGGGGACACGGGAGGCGCTCTTCGCTCTGGACCCCAACAACGTTAGTAGACAGCTGAGGCCCCAGGTAATGAACACACACACACACTGTTCTGTCAGAACGTTGACTTCCTGTCCTTTCCTGCTCACGTGCGCCCCCTGCAGTGAAGGACCATGTCATGATTATCTTTGTAAACGTCTTTAACTATTAAACCTCAGCTGTTTCCCCTGAACCGTTGACCTCTGACCCCGTCCTCTGTCCACCGTCGCTCCCATCATCCCCTGGATCCTGCCGTTATGACATCACATCCTTCATCTGTTTCATCCTTCCATTTACAGATGTCGCGGGGTTGGGTTTTTTTTTTCCCAACATTCTTTGACCCTGACTCTGGGGATGAAGACGGAACGTCTTCAAACGTTCATATATATACATACAGTATATGAGTATATATATGTATGTATGTATGTATATGTATTCATGTATATATGTATTTATGTATATATGTATATATATATCTATGTATGTATATACACTATATTACCAAAAGTATTCGCTCACCTGCCTTGACTCATACTATGAACTGAAGTGCCATCCCATTCCTAACCCAGAGTTCAATATGATGTCGGTCCACCTTTTGCAGCTATTACAGCTTCAACTCTTCTGGGAAGACTGTCCACAAGGTTGAGGAGAGTGTTTATAGGAATTTTTGACCATTCTTCCAAAAGCGCATTAGTGAGGTCACACACTGATGTTGGTCGAGAAGGCCTGGCTCTCAGTCTCCGCTCTAATTCATCCCAAAGGTGTTCTATCGGGTTCAGGTCAGGACTCTGTCATCCATGTCTTTATGGACCTTGCTTTGTGCACTGGTGCACAGTCATGTTGGAAGAGGAAGGGGCCCGCTCCAAACTGTTCCCACAAGGTTGGGAGCATGGAATTGTCCAAAATGTTTTGGTATCCTGAAGCATTCAAAGTTCCTTTCACTGGAACTAAGGGGCCAAGCCCAGCTCCTGAAAAACAACCCCACACCATAATTCCTCCTCCACCAAATTTCACAGTCGGCACAATGCAGTCTGAAATGTACCGTTCTCCTGGCAACCTCCAAACCCAGACTCGTCCATCAGATTGCCAGATGGAAAAGCGTGATTCATCACTCCAGAGAACGCGTCTCCACTGCTCTAGAGGCCAGTGGCGGCGTGCTTTACACCATTGCATCC
>NC_024327.1:1617292-1620028 GCF_000523025.1 Cynoglossus semilaevis
TGATGGTGATGGTGATGGTGATGGTGATGATGATGATGATGGTAGGTCACATGTTGACGCTGACGAGTGTGTGTGTTTCCCCCGTGGTGACAGATGTGATTGACAGCATGGCGAGGTTCAGCCAACCTGGAGTCTTCAACTACAGCATGTTGACACTGTCTGAACACGAGAGGGCGCTGTACGTGGGGACACGGGAGGCGCTCTTCGCTCTGGACCCCAACAACGTTAGTAGACAGCTGAGGCCCCAGGTAATGAACACACACACACACTGTTCTGTCAGAACGTTGACTTCCTGTCCTTTCCTGCTCACGTGCGCCCCCTGCAGTGAAGGACCATGTCATGATTATCTTTGTAAACGTCTTTAACTATTAAACCTCAGCTGTTTCCCCTGAACCGTTGACCTCTGACCCCGTCCTCTGTCCACCGTCGCTCCCATCATCCCCTGGATCCTGCCGTTATGACATCACATCCTTCATCTGTTTCATCCTTCCATTTACAGATGTCGCGGGGTTGGGTTTTTTTTTTCCCAACATTCTTTGACCCTGACTCTGGGGATGAAGACGGAACGTCTTCAAACGTTCATATATATACATACAGTATATGAGTATATATATGTATGTATGTATGTATATGTATTCATGTATATATGTATTTATGTATATATGTATATATATATCTATGTATGTATATACACTATATTACCAAAAGTATTCGCTCACCTGCCTTGACTCATACTATGAACTGAAGTGCCATCCCATTCCTAACCCAGAGTTCAATATGATGTCGGTCCACCTTTTGCAGCTATTACAGCTTCAACTCTTCTGGGAAGACTGTCCACAAGGTTGAGGAGAGTGTTTATAGGAATTTTTGACCATTCTTCCAAAAGCGCATTAGTGAGGTCACACACTGATGTTGGTCGAGAAGGCCTGGCTCTCAGTCTCCGCTCTAATTCATCCCAAAGGTGTTCTATCGGGTTCAGGTCAGGACTCTGTCATCCATGTCTTTATGGACCTTGCTTTGTGCACTGGTGCACAGTCATGTTGGAAGAGGAAGGGGCCCGCTCCAAACTGTTCCCACAAGGTTGGGAGCATGGAATTGTCCAAAATGTTTTGGTATCCTGAAGCATTCAAAGTTCCTTTCACTGGAACTAAGGGGCCAAGCCCAGCTCCTGAAAAACAACCCCACACCATAATTCCTCCTCCACCAAATTTCACAGTCGGCACAATGCAGTCTGAAATGTACCGTTCTCCTGGCAACCTCCAAACCCAGACTCGTCCATCAGATTGCCAGATGGAAAAGCGTGATTCATCACTCCAGAGAACGCGTCTCCACTGCTCTAGAGGCCAGTGGCGGCGTGCTTTACACCATTGCATCCCCTTCCAGTGGACTCACCACCCGCAGGAAGGTTTGGTACGGTGCAATGTGATTTGGGTGGCGACTGCTGCCCCCGCGACCCGGTAACGGATAAGCGGATGAAAATGGATGGATGGGATGGATGGATATGTATATGTAGTTATGTATATTTGTATATGTATCTATGTATGTATATACAGTATGTATATATGTATGTACAGTATATATGTATATATGTATGTGTATATGTATGCATATATGTGTATATGTATGCATATATGTGTATATGTATGCATATATGTGTATATGTATGCATATATGTGTATATGTATGCATATATGTGTATATGTATGCATATATGTATATATGTATGTATATATGAATATATGTATGTATATATGTATATAGTATTAGTATCAGTATTAGTTACAGACTCGTAACATGGAATACTGGTATTCCAGGAAGCTCGTATCTCGGGGCAACCACTGTATTTACTTTGTCGACCAATCAGCCTCAGTGAGTGTCGACTGTCAGGAGGCTCTTCATCTAAAGCGCCCTCCCCCCCACATCCCCACGTACAGTATGTGTAGGCGGGAAAATGACTGACCTTCTTTTCATCGTTCATGTGATCAGTGGACGTATTGATCGCCGTCCCGGGCCGACTGTTACTGTGGACGTCCTGAATGTTCACGCTCGTCTCCTAACCATGTTCGTGTCTCGTAATATTTCTTCTTTTCCCTTCCGCAGATCGACTGGCCCGCGCCGCAGGACAAGAAGCGAGAGTGCGTGGCCAAAGGAAAGAACAACCAGGTGAAATGAAGGTTTTTTTTTTCCCTCAGAGCTGCTGTTCCGTTTTTAGACCAACGCTCATTAATAAGACGCCGGTACACGACTTACCGCCATCTCCTGACTCCATTACCTTTATGAAGTCAGGGCCTCAGACTGGACGCCGGCCAGTGTTCCCATTAGCGGCGGCGAAGTGCAGAGTCGGCAGAGGGGCTGTGCATCATACCGCCGGTGCCAACGCTGAGGCTGCAGTGGACATGGACCGGGGGGGAGGTGGGAGAGTGTGAAATGGTGACACACATATACAGTATATACACAGTGTGTGTGTGTGTGTCATCATCAGTGTCGTTGTCGTCGTGGTTAATGAAAACAAGGTAAACACCAGATGGCGGTGAACGGCGGATGCTAGTTTTTTCTTCGACTCGTACGGAGTCCGCGACAGTCGCTACGGCAGCGTTAGCCTCGCTGGACGAGCAGTGACCGTAACTCCGCTGCACGCGGAGTCAGAGCATCTGCTTCCATTTAAAGGCCTTTGTTCTCCGTCGCGGAGCAGACGTTAAAGTTCGCGTCCAAGAAAAGGGCGCCGCTTTTCCTCCC
>NC_024327.1:1620139-1625120 GCF_000523025.1 Cynoglossus semilaevis
AGCAGTAACAGTAACAGTAACAGCAGCAGCATTAGCAGTAGTAGCAGCAGCATTAGCAGTAGCAACAGTAGCAGTAACAGTAACAGTAACAGCAGCAGCATTAGCAGTAGTAGCAGCAGCAGCAGCAGTAGCAGCATTAGCAGCAGTAGCATTAGCAGCAGCAGTAGCATTAGCAGCAGCATTAGCAGTAGTATTAGCAGTAGTAGCAGTAGTAGCAGCAACAGTACAGCTACAGTACAGTAGCAGCAGTAGCATTAGCAGCAGCAGTAGTAGCAGTAGTAGTAGCAGCAGCATTAGCAGTAGCAGCATTAGCAGTAGCAGTAGCAGTAGCAACAGTAGCAGTAACAGCAGCAGCATTAGCAGTAGCACTAGCAGCACTAGCAGCAGCAACAGTAGCAGCAGTAGCATTAGCAGCTGCAGTAGCATTAGCAGTAGTAGCTGCAGCAGTAGTAGCCGCAGCATTAGCAGTAGCAGAATTAGCAATAGCAGCATTAGCAGTAGCAACAATAACAGTAACAGCAGTAGCAGTAACATTAGCAGTAGCAGCATTAGCAGGAGTAACAGTAGCACGTCTACTGACAGGGAGTGTCGGGGCGGGAGTTTGGTTTGACCTGACCCTTGACCCCTGACCCTACAGTGTTCTGTACAAACTGAAACCTGACTCTCAGACCCGAGGAGAGGCCAAGGTCAACCACACTCTGACCTTTGTCACCTCTGATCCCCCCTCCTCCACAGACCGAGTGCTTCAACTACGTCCGCTTCCTGCAGAGCTACAACGACACCCACCTGTACACCTGCGGCACATACGCCTTCCAGCCCAAGTGCACATACGTGGTGAGTCCTGGAGTCAGAGACCGGGGTGGACCCCAGTCCCCTGGTACTGTTGGCTAACTGAGTGTGTGTATGTGTGTGTGTTCACAGAGTTCCGACTCTTTTACCCTCAACACCGCCGCCCTAGAGGACGGTAAAGGCAAATGTCCATACGACCCCGCCAAAGGTCACACTGGTCTGATCGTCGGTGAGTGGGAACCGATCCTAGAACTGTTAAGAACCGTTTTCTTTCCCCAGTTATCTGAGGCATTGGTGTCCTTGCCTTACAGCAGGAGGGTCACTGGTTCGATGCCCAGATGTTTGACGTGAAAATGAAAAAAAAAATTTGTGTGTCGGTGCAGATAAGGAACTGTACTCAGCGACGCTCAACAACTTCCTGGGAACGGAACCGGTCATCCTGAGGAACCTGGGTCAGCAGCACTACAGCATGAAGAGCGAATACCTGCCGGCTTGGCTCAACGGTAGGTCGTCGTCGACGGGACGACCCTGACGGTTACACAGTTAGTGCACAGACAGGAAGTGACATCAGCTTAGGATTTGTCAGCCGTTGACACCGCTGTAGAAACGGTTCTGGAAACTGACGTCTGTGAAGGGATTTATTTTGATTTATGTCGATAGACTCCGAGTTAGCATTTTCAGACACGTCGTCGACTCCTGTCATGAACAGGATGAAGAACTGTACATTTCTTGTTCAGTTTTCTGTCGGGATGCCCGATAATATTGGGCGAGCGATATTATCGGCCCGATATTAGCATAATTACGCAATATCTGTAAGAATCGGAATCGTTTTTTCCTCCAATATTGAAAACCCGATAACGCAATGCCTGGGTTTCGCCAAATGTTGTGTGACCTAAAAATAGTTTTTGGGGAAAAAAAGGCTGTATATGAAAGCGAAAGCCACTAGATGGCATTGCATTGCAGCTCATTTTATTAATCTCGTACTCATACAGTGGTTGGTACAGATAAATAAATAAATATTACCAGGGCTGTATCGGTATCGGTTGATATCGGAATCTAAAAATTCTTCGCTAGTTTTCTGGTTTGTTTTTACCAGTTACCTGTTGTATTCACTGTGAAAAACTGTGGGAAAAAAGCAGAAAAAAACTGGGTTTTTTTTTTTGTTTTTTTTTTAACATTGATGTTTTCAGTTTCTTTTTCTTTAACTCCGTTCTCACACAGAGAGTTTTCATAAAGGGTAAAAACCAGAAACTGAAGTGGCAACTCTTTAATTACCTCTGCAGAGAAGAAGAAAAAAAAAGAAAGGATTATTTATATAAGTAGAAGTGGCGCTTTGGCCCAGAGGCAATGTCTCTGTCATTGGTGTGGAACCCCAGGGTTCACCTCCTGGGCAAGTTCCAATCCCGGTTAGGGCGGTTGGTACCTTCCAGTGGACTCACCACCTGCAGGAAGGTTTAGGGGTTGGTATGGTGCAATGTGATTTGGGTGGTGACTGCGGCCACCGCGACCCGGTAACGGATAAGCGGATGAAAATGGATGGATGGATATAAGTAGAAAAAGCCGGGGCGGGGCCCAGAGAGGGACAGGAAGTGACTCTGGTTGGGTTCTAATTTTTTACAGAGAACTGTCAGACTGGGAGTCTTTTATTAGGTGTCAGTGTTTGAACCACGTTTTGTTGTCAGTAAAAAAAAAATCAGCAAGGGATTTTTTTAAAGGGATTTTTTACTAGAACTGTAAAAAAAACCCAAGAGTTTCTTCAAGAAGGTATAAAATGAAGTGAGTTAAAAACTCTCTCTCTCTCTCTCTCCCCCTCTCTCCCCCCTCCCTCTCGGTACACAGAGCCGGACTTCGTGGGCTCGGCCCTGGTGAGGGAGAGCGGCGGAAGTAAAGTGGGCGACGACGATAAAATCTACTTTTTCTTCAGCGAGCGAGCGCTGGAGCTGGACTGTGACCGGGAGGTGACCGTGGCCAGAGTGGCCCGGGTCTGTAAGGTGAGAGACCCCCCACCTCTGCACTACACCCAAGACGGGGGGTGGGGGCCGATAACGGGCTGTTTGACTCCAGAAATGTCCCATCTTTTAGGGGGACCTGGGCGGCTCCAGGACCCTGCAGAAGAAGTGGACCACTTTCCAGAAAGCCCGTCTGGAGTGTTCCCTCCCGGAGCGCCACGTCTCCTTCAACAACCTGAGGGCAGTTTTCACGCTGCCGGGGCAGGACTGGAGGGCGACGACTTTTTACGGGATCTTCCACGCCCAGTGGTGAGTGGTCCTGAAACGACAAGTGTCCGGCGCCGGAACCCGGTTCCTGGTTCTGGTGCCGCCGTTAGCTCAGCTCGTCCATGAGCCTTGTCGGTTGCTGCTGCCGGTTCCCCAGGGGCGACGTGGACGTGTCAGCCGTGTGCCAGTACCAGATCGGCGACGTCAAGAAGGTGTTCGAAGGCGTGTACAAGGAGTACAGGGAGGCATCGCAGAAGTGGGGGCGCTACAGCGGCGCCATCCCCTTCCCCAGGCCCGGATCGGTAAGAAACAGTAACGGAGTCCTGGTATACGCCTGTGTCTGCAGAGAAGAAGAACTGTGGTTCACAGCGGTTCTCTCTCTCTCTCTCCCCCCCTCCGCCCCCCAGTGCATCACTAATGCAGACAGAGAGAACGGCTTCAGCAGCTCGCTGCAGTTGCCTGACGGAACGCTCAACTTTGCCAAAAAGCATCCACTGATGGATGAGAAGGCTCTCTCTCGCCCCCTGCTGCTCACCAAGGGTATCAACTTCACCAAGCTGGCGGTGGACCGCGTGGTTGCCCTGGACCAGCGGTCTTACAACATGCTCTTCATCGGCACAGGTGCAGAACTTTGTCTCCGTCGACACTCCGTCAGCCCCTGCTAGTTAGTTTGGAACTGCTAGTTAGTTGGTACTACTGCTAGTTAGTTGGTTCTACTGCTAGATTTGGAACTGCTAGTTAGTTGGTTCTACTGCTAGTTAAGCCGCTCTCCCATGCACCTCAAATTATATGAGGTATCGATATCGACCTGATTGACGATTGATCAGAAGCTGTCGATTCAACTCTGCGGAGTCGTCAACCACATGCGGTACACATCCGAGCTGCACTTCATACATTTGACCACCAGAGGTCACCAAATCTTAATGAACCGTTTTTTTTCATACGAGCCTCAGCCTCAGTGTCTCTCTCGGTTGTGTTCACCGAGTTGCTGCTGGACACGGTCCTCTTTAACCACGTGGTCCACAGGCTGCTACCCACGTGGACCACGTTTCCACAGTTTCTTTGTCCTCCATATTTCACGTCTATTCCTCCGGGGGGGTGGTTTGCGGTCGGAGATGGAGGAAGACGGAGGTGGAGGGAGTTCAATCTAAATTGTTCTTTTCCTTCCGTCTCCAGGAGGAGGCTGGCTGCAGAGGGCCGTGGTCCTCGAAACAGAGACCCACGTGATCGAGGAGATCCAGCTGTTCGAGTCCCGGCAGCCGGTGGACAGTCTGACCATCTCCCACTCCAAGGTGAGGCCACGACAGATGGACGGACCACCTGGACGTCTGTCTAACTCAGTGGTTCTTAATTATTTTTTGTCACCCCCCCCCCCCCAGCCCCTTGTGGACAGAAATGTTTTCACGCCCAACCAACACCTCCATAAATTGAAATACTATTGAGAACCTGATACAAACCACTGCATGAGTTGCTGTCATCTAGTGGCTGAAGGCTTGTTATCATTCAAGCCTTACAGCATTTGTACACTTATGGCTATATTCCATAGCCCCTCACGCCCCTAGGGGGGGCCCGTCCCACTATTTGAGAACTACTGGTTTAACAAAATAGACCCAAAAAAAAAAATTCAAGTGAAATGAAGAGCGACTTTTCTGACTTTTCTGTTTCTTGGACGTCCGTCCCTCAGAAGTACTTGTACGTGGGTTCTCGCTCCGAGGTTCTCCAGCTGCCACTGGCCAACTGCAGCCGCTACAAGTCCCTGCCAGACTGTCTGCTGTCCAGAGACCCGTACTGCGCCTGGGACAGCGAGGGTCAGGCCTGTGTTCGTATTGACCTGCACCGCGGGTGAGACCCACAAACCCCCCAAAACCCCCCCCCAAAAAATATGTGTCTGTGAAGAGTCGTGGGTTTTTCGACTCCAGGTGTTTCACCTTCTCCTTCCACCTTCAGGTCCACGTTGACACTGTTGCAGGATCTCA
>NC_024327.1:1625163-1636546 GCF_000523025.1 Cynoglossus semilaevis
CATCAGCAGTCCCGGTGGGTACACGATCACACGTCTTTAAAAACCTGCTCCTGGATTTGACTGGACTCCTGACTCCCTTCTGTCTCTGCTCACAGAACATTCCCGTCTGAAGAACGTGACGGTGGTGGTGGGGTCCGACATGGTGCTGCCCTGCCAACTGGTCTCCAACCTGGCTCAGCCCTGCTGGGTGCTAAACGACCGCGAGCTCCTCCTGGGTGACCCGGACGCCGGCGGGCCTCGCTTCGACCTCACCCTCAAAGCCCTTGTGATCCCGTCGGCGGGCCAGACGCACGCCGGGCGCTACATCTGCTACTCCGAGGAGCACGGGGTCTGGTTTCAAACCGAGCGTTACCAGGTGGCCGTGGTGGCCAGCTCCCCAGTTTTCATGGAGGCCCGCGCCCCGGACAGCAGCATGGGTCTGTTCTGGGTTCTGGTCATCACCCTGGGAGCGGCCTGCTTACTGCTCTTTGTGGCCGCTCTGTACCTGCGCCGGAGGCTGAAGCTGGCCTTAGGGAAGGGGGCCGACATGAAGCCCCTGGAGAGCACGGTGGTGTATCCCATCACTCTGCCCAAGGAGCCCCCCACCTTCGTGCCAAGCAAGATGCCCAGCGACGAGGACCGTTTCTGGGAGACGGGTGCCAACTACTATTACTCGGACGGGTCCCTGAAGATCGTTCCCGGTCATGCCCTGGGCCCCAACGGTGTCAGCACGGCCACACCCAGCGCCATCCCTGGCCAGCCCATCCACTCCCCCAGCCGTCTTAGCCTGACCAACATCAGGGGCTCCGGTAGCAACGGTTACATCCGCCTCAATCTGAGCACAGCGGGGGAGGAGCGGGCTAGTGGTGCTGGCGTTAGCGGTGGCGGGCTGGGGGGCCTGGGCATGGACGGGAACAATTACGCCAGCCCCTTCAAGGAAGAGCTCCGACACACCCTGCAGCAGAGGAGCGTTTTACCCGACGCGAACCCCGAGGAGTCGTCTGTCTAGGGGCCGTCTACCCTCGTCGCGCGATTGTTTGAGAAACGAAAAACAACCGACCAACCTACACCCCTCCTGTAGAGGGCGCACTTCTCTGCTTCAGAGGCAAAGCTGTTCATTCTCCCTTGTGCTGCTCTACCGATGCCTGAGTGGTTCACTGTCGACGGTTATTAAACACAGCATGTTCATTAAAAAAAACATTCTCTCGCGCGCTCCGACGCCGGAGTAACTTTGTACGTTTGGAAAACCAAAAACAGCGAGAGCAGCAGGAGTCTGCAGATGAAAGGGGGAGGAGGGGGGGGAGGTTTTAGTCCCGACAGACCGGAAACGTTGGACTGTCCGACTTGGTCTTCTTCGAGACTTTTTCAGCTTATTGCACTTGAACACTGGGAGCACGTCTTCCGATTCTTTTTGTATTTGTGAGCCATGGGTGCGAGAGTAATTAAAAAAGGCTAACTAATGTGGACGCCAGACGACAATCATGTCCTTTTGGGGAGGAGGAGGAGGTGACGTTGATTCAAGTGCATCTTAGAGGAGGTTTTTTTTTTTAAAATGAAGGAGTGTCCGGAGACATGGTGGTATTTACCTGCTGATCCTCCTGCTTTACCTGCTGCCATGGTTACTTTGATCTTTTTTTTGGTTGTTTTTTTTTGTTGTTGTTGTGTTTCTACGTCTTACGGACAACAGCAGTGTTACCTCCCTCGATCCCTGCGAGGGTCAGTGTTTACAGTCTCTCTTAAACCCTGCGGTGACCCTTAAATGCACGTTCACTTGGTGGCGCCCTCTCACGGGCACCTACAGTGTATTTACGACGCCCCCTACAGGCCACTGTACAGTCCTACAGATTGTGAACACACGCAACTGTATTTAAAACAAACAACAACAAAAAAACTATATGAAGTGACTCGAGGAGTGCCTTACATATACCACTAGAGGGAGCCCGACGTTTGGAAAACCAAAAACAGCGAGAGCAGCAGGAGTCTGCAGATGAAAGGGGGAGGAGGGGGGGGAGGTTTTAGTCCCGACAGACCGGAAACGTTGGACTGTCCGACTTGGTCTTCTTCGAGACTTTTTCAGCTTATTGCACTTGAACACTGGGAGCACGTCTTCCGATTCTTTTTGTATTTGTGAGCCATGGGTGCGAGAGTAATTAAAAAAGGCTAACTAATGTGGACGCCAGACGACAATCATGTCCTTTTGGGGAGGAGGAGGAGGTGACGTTGATTCAAGTGCATCTTAGAGGAGGTTTTTTTTTTTAAAATGAAGGAGTGTCCGGAGACATGGTGGTATTTACCTGCTGATCCTCCTGCTTTACCTGCTGCCATGGTTACTTTGATCTTTTTTTTGGTTGTTTTTTTTTGTTGTTGTTGTGTTTCTACGTCTTACGGACAACAGCAGTGTTACCTCCCTCGATCCCTGCGAGGGTCAGTGTTTACAGTCTCTCTTAAACCCTGCGGTGACCCTTAAATGCACGTTCACTTGGTGGCGCCCTCTCACGGGCACCTACAGTGTATTTACGACGCCCCCTACAGGCCACTGTACAGTCCTACAGATTGTGAACACACGCAACTGTATTTAAAACAAACAACAACAAAAAAACTATATGAAGTGACTCGAGGAGTGCCTTACATATACCACTAGAGGGAGCCCGTGTACCAGCAGTGGTACCGTGACACAGTTTGAGAAGCGCTGTATTTCGTTCAGTTCTGTCCAGAAATCGTTTCTGCTCGTCTGCTGCTCGGCCGTGTTTCTGTAAGTCGTTTGCGTTGTTTACCTGCTGATCCGGTGGTTCTCATGTTAACGTCACGTTCAAAGTTCAAACGGTTGTTGTGGAGTTCCAGGTGTAGGCATGTTGTTGTTGTTGTTACCACCAGAACAACGTTCTGCCATCAGTGACACGGAGAAAGATTACAGTAATAATAACAAAATTATTGTTTGTTCGTAGAAATAATCGTCTGCTGTTTTAATGACGAAACATCAGAACGACGTTCTGCCGTCAGTGACACGGGGAAAGATTACAATAATAATAATAATAATAACAAAATTATTGTTTGTTCGTAGAAATAATCGTCTGCTGTTTTAATGACGAAACATTTCTTCTCTGATTTGATTGGCTTTACCAAAGATCCAACGTTCATATCTTTTTTTTTTAGAGAAAACTGAACAAAAACTTAAATTTCTGCGTGACTTTTTCTCTCGTACGTCTTAGCTAAGCTAAGTGTTCAGCTCAATTCCTATTTGTGAGCTGCTAATCTTCTTAGCTATCGGAGAGAACGCAAATGTTAAAATTGTTGTTTTCAATTTAAATTTTATTTATTTTATTTTATAATTATTTTTTGTTCCCCAGACTAACTCCACTGACTTTTGTTGTTTTTATCTATCGGTTTATAATTTAACTTGCGGGTTTATGCTAATCAACTAATTTAGCCTATTTTTTTATATACGATTCAACATAGCAGCTAATAAGTGAATATCTGCATGTTAGCATGCCGGTTGGTCGACTGTTGCTCTGATTAGCGCGTACTTCCTTGCATGCTGTTCCACTTCCTGTCTGTTTTTTTTATCCGGAAGTCTCCTGTTGAGGCGCTGTAGTTGAAAATGCAGTAAAAAAAAACTATTGTAGAAAAAAAGAACAGGATGTGATGAACAAATGCTAATAATGGGCGGAGCCGAGGCATCAAGTGTCAAATTCAAAAAAACATTTTCACCGTTTGTTTTCAGTGAAGCTCGATGCTAACACTCGTTAGCATCTCGATGCCCAGCACAGGATGCTACAGTACGAAGCGTTTATCAAGCATTAACTATAGCTGCTGTTTTGTTAGCTGTTAGCCAATTTGCCCTGCTTTCGTAACGATGCACCGATAAACACGTTACCTGGTTATCAGTAAAAGTAAATAAGTCAAATAAAAATATTAAATTATTAAACGTTAAATTATTTAATTTATTTTTTTAAGGGGCGGAGTTAAACTGCAGGACGGAGGTAAAAGAAAACCGAAAAGGAAAGTCGTTGAAGAACGGATGTAGATCATTTATAAATATGATTCTCGAAGCTGTCACTTCTCTGCAGAATGTTGCATGATCCTCTTTGATGACGATGATGATCGTCGTCCTTGTACAAGTGAATTATTTCTGTTCGTTTTTTTTTACTTTGACTTAAACTAATATCTTTAAAAAAAATGATGCAAGACGAGTGAAATGTTAATAATTTAAAAAAATGAATCCCTGGTTTTATTGTTGGTTTCTTACATGCGCAGCAGTGAACTGGCTTATTTCTGCTTTAAAAAACTGAGACTTTTTTATTTTTTATTTCAGCATTTCTTCACACACTGGGCCGACGTCTACATAGTTTATCTGCTGATAAAATACACACACAGAGAGACGTGAATTCGACTGTTTACGTTGTGTTTACTGTTGTTTGATATGAATCCGAGGCTGAATCATTTCCTGAAAACTGACCAATTCCTTTTTGTCTTATCTGTTGTTGATCGGTCTGTGTCCACGCCATTGTAACACAGCAGAATAAAAAAATCGTACACTGGTGGTGACAGCTCCGCTGACACTTTATTTACATTAGCTTTATTTAAATCCACCTCCCGGCAAATGTATGTATATACGATAAGGGTCCGACTTTTAAATCAACTCACGATATATTCACACTACCACAGAGTATCGGAGGCCATTTTGAGAAGGTTGAAATACATCTTAAATGACGAGAATAACGTCGTCAATGTCAGTTGTAAACATTGCGATGCGGTGACGCTAACGTTTTTCTCATTAGCAACCAATGCTAGAGTATATCACAAGATGATGCGATCGTTCTATCGCATATTTTCCCAAAAAGATGCTAACTTCGCACTTTTTATCCTAAAAGTACGCCATTTTATCTTATAATATCATATTGTTATAAAACGCATTTTTCTTCCGCTTATGTTACAAGCATATTTTTATTCATTTTTGTCTCAAAAAAATGTAGTATTTCCCCCCTCAGTATGGCCTCGGTACTCCACTGTAAATTCACGATTCACGATCTTTTTTTTTTTTTCAGCGTTACGTTGATAACCTTCTCCGGACACCGACTTTTTATTACTTTTTTTACGTTTCCGTTTTTCCACAGTACAGTTATTAGTCAAGAACAAAACGTCTGTGTTTTTTCTAACGTATTTTTTTTGACGCGTAACCCTGTCTACCTGACAGGAAGTCTGTATGTAGGCACACGAAGTCTCGTTCTCGCGAATGGCATGTGAGGTTGAAGAGTGATGGAAAAAAAGGTTGTGACTCGAGGAGTGTCTTACATATACCACTAGAGGGAGCCCGTGTACCAGCAGTGGTACCGTGACACAGTTTGAGAAGCGCTGTATTTCGTTCAGTTCTGTCCAGAAATCGTTTCTGCTCGTGTGCTGCTCGGCCGTGTTTCTGTAAGTCGTTTGCGTTGTTTACCTGCTGATCCGGCGGTTCTCACGTCACGTTCAAAGTTCAAACAATTGTGGTGGAGTTCCAGGTGTAGGCATGTTGTTGTTGTTGTTACCACCAGAACAACGTTCTGCCATCAGTGACACGGAGAAAGATTACAGTAATAATAATAATAACAAAATTATTGTTTGTTCGTAGAAATAATCGTCTGCTGTTTTAATGACGAAACATTTCTTCTCTGATTTGATTGGCTTTACCAAAGATCCAACGCTCATATCTTTTTTTTTTAGAGAAAACTGAACAAAAACTTAAATTTCTGCGTGACTTTTTCTCTCGTACGTCTTAGCTAAGCTAAGTGTTCAGCTCAATTCCTATTTGTGAGCTGCTAATCTTCTTAGCTATCGGAGAGAACGCAAATGTTAAAATTGTTGTTTTCAATTTAAATTTTATTATTATTTATTTTATTTTATAATTATTATTTTTGTTCCCCAGACTAATTCCACTGATTTTTGTTGTTTTTATCTATCGGTTTATAATTTAACTTGCGGGTTTATGCTAATCGACTAATTTAGCCTAATTTTTTAGAATTAGGCTAAATTAGCCTAATTTAATATTTTTAATTTTTAATACCCGGCCTTCTTGCTGACACTGAGAGGAGTACTGGACAGTGCTCCTCCCGGGGATTCCATCGTCCTGTTGGGGGACTTCAACGCCCACGTGGGCAACGACAGTGACACCTGGAGGGGCGTGATTGGGAAGAACGGCCTCCCCGATCTAAATCCGAGTGGTGTTTTGTTATTGGACTTCTGTGCTAGTCACAGTTTGTCCATAACAAACACCATGTTCAAGCATAAAGGTGTCCACCAGTGCACTTGGCACCAGGACACCCTAGGCCGGAGGTCAATGATCGACTTTGTAGTCGTGTCATCTGACATCCGGCCGTATGTATTGGACACTCGGGTGAAGAGAGGGGCTGAGCTCTCAACTGATCACCACCTGGTGGTGAGTTGGCTCCGCTTACGAGGGGCAAAGCTGGATAGACCTGGCAGACCCAAACGTATCGTGAGGGTCTGTTGGGAACGTCTGGCAGAATCCCCGGTGAGGGGGGCCTTCAACTCCCACCTCCGGGAGAGTTTTGAACAGGTCCCGAGGGAGGCTGGAGACATTGAGTCTGAGTGGACTATGTTCTCCACTTCCATTGTTGATGCGGCTGTCCGAAGCTGCGGACGTAAGGTCTCCGGTGCCTGTCGTGGCGGCAATCCCCGAACCCGGTGGTGGACACCGGAAGTAAGGGAAGTAGTCAACCTCAAGAAGGAGTCCTATCGAGCCTGGTTGGTTCGTAGGACTCCTGAAGCAGCCGAAAAGTACAGGCAGGCCAAGCGGACTGCAGCTCGGGCAGTCGCGGAAGCAAAAACTCGAGTCGGGGAAAAGTTCGGGGAGGCCATGGAGGAGGACTACAATCATGCTTTCTCACTTCACATGCATGGAGATGTTCTTGACAAGTAACTGTAATTAAAGGCACAGTAAGCAATTACAGTTTTCCATCTATAATCAGAACAATAATCAAAACAATACAATAATCAAACTCAAAAAACAAGGGCATTTTAGATTCAACTCCACACACAATCAAATGTGGGCGGTAAGTGAGCCCATTATGTTTCTCCCATGTCTTTTGTAGTTTGCACAAAAGTGAAAAAGTTGGTCAAGGAGGAACTGTATGACATAACAAAGACATAATGGGCCTTAATGAGTTTGTCAAAGACTCCCACAGAACCAGTTGCCTTGCAAGGAAGTGCATGCTTGTTGATCACAATGAAGTAGTGGTGAATGCTGCTTGGTGTGGTTCCTACAGCAAGAAGGTGGGACTGGCTGCTAAGGGGGATGTTGTCTAAATGCTGCTGCACACTGATTCCAGTCTGTGACAGAAGACATTCAACATAAGTTGTGGTGAGTAAAATCTGATTAGACTACATTTGATCACATCTCAAAAGGTGTGAGATTGATGTAAAGAAAAATTCATTCATTCATTCAACTTTTTAACAAACCTTTTGAAATTTAATGAGCTGATGTACAGTTTGAGATGCAAACATCTTTCCTGGCCTTTCGACCTTGCGCAGATGGTGGCAGTAGATGTAGCAGCAGCAAAAAAGTAGACATGTCACTTGTTATGTAAACCAAAAATGTGTTAACATCATAGCATATTCATTTGAAAGGTTGCACCATTACCAAAAAGGGCACTGCACACGTGTGCAATCAGAAATATCAAGTAAACAATGTCGTACCATTCTCAACTTCAGCCGCTGACTCTGCACTGTGCATCAAATCCAAGAGTTCTGTAGTGGGTACAAGTCGATGACTCTCCATTATTACTTTAGCTTTGAAAGAAGTTGGCCACTTCTCCAAGAATTTGTTGGCAGTGGTCTCTCCAAACAGAAGTCTGAAATCTTGCTCAATCTGTAACACAGACACATACAAAGAGTAACAATGAGAGTTACTGCACTGTGGCTATACTGGGAATTGCCGTGAAACAATTGAATTAAGATGTTGTACAAGTCCTGGTGTGTCCAGAAAATGTGGGAAAACCAAGAAGACATCTGCTGATTTGCTTTCATCATTGACCATTGCTTGGCGATAAGTGAAGGTAGCTTTCATCTTCTCACGGACAGTGTCTTCATCAGCAGAGTGTTTGTTTTGGTCCCCCAACTTAAGACAAAACACAATGTGACTCTTGCCAGGACAAGTAACAACTCACAAGTGTAACAACAAATCACTATTGTTATGATCTACACTAAGACGCTATACCTTTGCGAGATCTGCTGACAGAGGCACCTCTATCTTCTGCAGTTTTTCTTTGTATGATTTTCAATCATCATCGAGAGGAGTCAGCTGAGGTGGCTTGGGCATTTACATCGCATGCCCCCCGGACGCCTCCCTCGGGAGGTGCTCGGGTGCCGTCCCTCTGGGAAGAGACCTAGGGGAAGACCTAGGACACGCTGGAGCGACTACGTCGCTCGGCTGGCCTGGGAACGCCTTGGGGTCCCCCCAGAAGAGCTAGAGGAAGTGTCGAGGGAGAGGGAAGTCTGGGTGTCCCTGCTCAGACTGTTGCCCCCGCGACCCGGCCCCGGATAAGCGGTTGAAGATGGATGGATGGATAGCCTAATTTAGCCTGAATCATATTCATATGATCGTGAATATGATTCACGATCATATTTTTTTTTCAGCGTTACGTTGATAACCTTCTCCGGACACCGACTTTTTATTACTTTTTAACGTTTCCGTTTTCCCACAGTACAGTTATTAGTCAAGAACAAAACGTCTGTGTTTTTTCTAACGTATTTTTTTTTTTGACGCGTAACCCTGTCTACCTGACAGGAAGTCTGTATATAGGCACACGAAGTCTCGTTCTCGCGAATGGCGTGTGAGGTTGAAGATGTCGGCGGCCAGTTGCTGAATGTAAACAAACGGAGTGATGAAAAAAAGAAAAATATGCACTGCATTGTGACTTATGAAAAAAAAAAATTTTTAAGCTCCGAAAGCCGGAGATTTTGCAGATTTTTTGTGAAAAAGTCCCAAAAAAACTTTCCTCTGAAAAATAAAAAAGAAGAATGAAAAAAAGAGTGCACATCCAGTCCGCTGCATGTCCTTTGGCTCAGTTCTGAAACAACGCTTCTTCTTACGTCATTTCTCTCCTTCAACACTTTTTGAATTTTTTTTTTGTTTTTGTTTCTGCTCGGCTTTATTTTTGTGCAACATCGCTGGTCTGTAATGTTTGTTTTTTTAAATATGTTAAGTAACTTATTTCACTTGTACAAATGTTTTGATATTTATTATCATTGTACATATGTTCTTATTTTTTATATGTGTATATACAAAAATAAAAAAGAGAGAGAGAGAGAGATGGCTGTAGACGATCCCTTTTTGGTTATTTACGTTATTTAATGATGGGTTTACGCCAACATATCCCTTCGATCAACACGATGTTGGATAAAAAAAAAATATATGGTTTAGTGTTTCTGAGACAGTACAGACGCCTATTGCTGACACTGAAAAAAATGGCTGAGTTTTACACTATTTTGTGATAAGTTTTACGTTATTTCGTGATAAGTTTTATGTTATTTCGTGATAGGTTTTACGTTATTACGTGATAAGTTTTTCGATAAGAAAATAAGTTTTACGTTACTACGTGATAAGTTTCACGTTATTTCGTGATACGTTTTACATTATTTCGTGATACGTTTTACGTTATTTCATGATAGGTTTTACGTTATTACGTGATACGTTTTACGTTACTACGTGATACGTATTACGTTAATTCGTGATAAGTTTACGCTATTACGTGATACGTTTTACGTTATTACGTGAACGTAAAACTTTTTTAAAAATTCTCAGTGTGGCAGCAATACGCTTCCGTAGTGACAGCCTACGCTAATGCAAATAAAATATGTAATCTGTCAGACAGTCCCTAACCTGACCTAGGACCGGCTACATGGCTAGCTACCTCACAGCTTTAGCTTTACACTGGAATTTATTTTTGACAAAAAAAAGTTATTGTCGAATGACAATAACAGAAAAAGCGAACTCGACATTTTATTTTGAAGGGGCAGCGTGTAGTTCCACTAAAGTAACCCACGTGATACTCACTGGGCCGCTTCTATTGGTCAATTCATATTAAATGAGTTCCGACCAGCGCTTCAACGTTGACAAAATAGCTTCATCCTTCTGTCTAACGTCTATTTTAGTAAGTGTTTCTTTTAGGCGACGATATAAAAGGAGTGTCAAATACAAACGCTAAATTACACTCAATATTTTAGATTTTGTTTGGCAAAATATGTAATAATAATAATAATAATGTAAGAGAGTTTCCGCGGAGTGATACACGGTCATAGCGTCACCACGCTTCCGTCCTCGGGTTATTTGAACTGTCACCGCCGGTTCTGTTCTCCTTTTAGTTTTTTTATCAACATTTTAATCCATAACGTTGTTATAATATAGCAACTGAAAGACATAACGAGTGTTTTTTTTTAATGCGAGGTAAGTGTCTGTGGATTTCGCACTATTTTCGTTGTTAGCTCTTTGACTAGCTAGGCTAAAGTTACATGTAAAGACTTATCGAACGGCAGACATAATAAAAAACGTGTCGGCGGGTGTTTTATTTGTAATAACCGAGAACAGTACCAGTAAAATAATGTTTGTTTTTAAGTACAAACTTAATTATCCCGTGTGGAAAGAAAATATATACACCGTTTTACTCTCCTTTTTAATTTGGTAAATAGTCTGTGTTTCCGCTCTACTTAAACCTGAACCAGTGTTTCACTTCTTAACTTATTAAAATCTACTGTGAAGTTAAAGGAATTTAAGCAGAGATGCAGCGACTGGAAGTTTCTGGAAGATTCTAATTTTTTTTTAGTAGACGTGACTTGTTCGCACTAGATTTTATCGATTTCACTTGCCTTGCTACATATATATACAGTATATTTGCGTGTGTATGTATATATACCGTATTTTCACGACCATAAGGCGCATATAAACGACTTAGATTTTTTTTCAAAATGTGCGGTGCGCCCTATAGTGCAGTGCGCCCTATGTGTGTGTTGTAAGGCGAACGTGATAGAGACCACCTTGAGGAGGACGTGGTAGAGAACATGAGAACGTTAAAGAGGGGATGTGTGGGCGTGGATTGTGTATAAAAGAACAGGTATGTGCTTTATGCAGAACATTGCTGTTTTAACAACCCTGAAAATGGCAAAGAGACAGGCTTATGAAGCTCGCTTTAAACTGCAGGCTATCAGCTACGCCGAGGAACATGGGAATCGAGCGAGAGAATATAAAATAAACGAGTCGATGGTTCGCAAGTGGAGGAAGCTGGAGAACGAGCTCCGACAGGTGAAGAAGACTCAGCTGAGTTTCCGCGGACATAAGGCGAGGTGGCCGGAGTTGGAGGAAAGACTCGAGCTATGGATCGTCGAGCAAAGAGCGAGCGGGAGGAGCGTTTCG
>NC_024327.1:1636804-1639045 GCF_000523025.1 Cynoglossus semilaevis
TTTTTTTATTTATTTTTTAAAATACGCACACTTGTATGCGTGTGTGTTGTTGTAAGGCTGACGTGCGTATGGTAGTAAAGGATATGTATATAAAACTTGCGCCCTATCGTCAGGTGCGCCCTATGTGTGTGTTAAATACAGAAATGGCACACATAAATGAGACTGCGCCTTTTAATACGGTGCGCCTTATGGTCGTGAAAATACGGTATGTATGTGTATGTATATATATGTGTATATATATATATGTGTGTGTGATATGTATGTGTGTATATGTGCATGTGTATATACAGTGGCTTGAAAAAGTATTCATACCCCTTGAACTTTCCCACATTTTCTCACCTTCCGACCACAAACATAAATATATTTTATTGGCATTTTAGATAAAAGATCAACATAAAGCGACACACAATTGTGAAGTAGAAGGAAAATTATACATGACTTTAAATTGTTTTTAGAAATAAAAAACTGAAAAATGTGGCGTGCAAAAGTATTCAGCCCCCTTTGTCAATACTTGGTGGAACCACCTTTCGCTGCAATTACAGCTGCAAGTCTTTTGGGGTATGTCTCTACCAGCTTTGCACATCTAGAGACTGGAATTTTTGCCCATTCTTCTTTGCAGAACAGCTCAAGTTTAGCAAGATTAGATGGAGAGCGTTTGTGAACAGCAATTTTCAGATCTTGCCACAGATTCTCAATAGGATTTAGGTCTGGACTTTGACTGGGCCATTCTAACACAGGAATATGTTTTGTTTTAAACCATTCCATTGTAGCTCTGGCTTTATGTTTAGGGTCGTTGTCCTGCTGGAAGGTGAACCTCCGCCCCATTCTCAAGTCTTTTGCAGATTCCAGCAGGTTGTCTTCCAGGATTGTCCTGTATTTGGCTCCATCCATCCTCCCATCAACTCTGACCAGCTTCCCTGTCCCTGCTGAAGAAAAGCAGCCCCACAACATGATGCAGCCACCACCATGTTTGACAGTGGGGATGGTGTGTTGAGAGTGATGTGCAGTGTTAGTTTTCCTCCACACATAACGTTTTGAATTTAGACCAAAAAGTTCCACCTTGGTCTCATCTGACCAGAGCACCTTCTTCCACACATTTGCTGTGTCCCCCACATGGCTTCTGGCAAACTGCAAACGAGACTTCTTATGGCTTTCTTTCAACAATGGCTTTCTTCTTGCCACTCTTCCATAAAAGCCAGATTTGTGCAGTGCGCGGCTAATTGTCGTCCTATGGACAGACTCCCCCACCTGAGCTGTGGATCTCTGCAGCTCCTCCAGAGTTACCGTGGGTGTCTTGGCTATGTCTCTGATCAGTGCTCTCCTTGTTCTGCATGTAAGTTTTGGTGGACGGCCATGTCTTGGTAGGTTTGCAGTTGTGCCATACTCTTTCCATTTCTTGATGATGGATTGAACAGTGCTTCGTGAGATGTTCAAAGCTTGGGAAATCTTTTTATAACCTAACCCTGCTTTAAACTTCTCCACAACTTTATCCCTGACCTGTTTGGTGTGTTCCTTTGACTTCATGATGCTGTTCACTGACCAGTGTCCTCTTAGCAAACGTCTGAGGCTGTCACAGAACAGGTGTATTTATACTAAGGTTAGATTACACACAGGTGGACTCTATTTAATCAGTAGGTCAACAGCTGATCATTCAGCAATCATCAGGCAACCTCTGAAGGCAACTGGTTGCACTCAGAGAAAAGGGGGCTGAATACTTTTGCACGCCACATTTTTCAGTTTTTTATTTCTAAAAACAATTTAAAGTCATGTATAATTTTCCTTCTACTTCACAATTGTGTGTCGCTTTATGTTGATCTTTTATCTAAAATGCCAATAAAATATATTTATGTTTGTGGTCGGAACGTGAGAAAATGTGGGAAAGTTCAAGGGGTATGAATACTTTTTCAAGCCACTGTATATGTACACACACATATATGTACATACATACATACATACACACATACACACACACATATATATATATATATATGCATATATATACATACAACATGTGATTATTATTTACCACAAACTGCGTTCAGTTACAGGTTCCATTTTTAAATTTCAAAGTAAAGTTCCTTGTGACTGGAATCAAGTAAAAAAAATGGGTTCTTGTTAGTGATGGTGAAATGAAGCCCCATGAGGCACTGAACCACTTCAGCCAATTGGTTCAGTAAAGGGTTCATTACTCGAAGCTTCATGTGCACACGAAACCACCTACTGGCCAGATGTGTTATCACA
>NC_024327.1:1639267-1640012 GCF_000523025.1 Cynoglossus semilaevis
ATTTTTTTCTTTTATACGACCTCTCCGGCCTTAGAAAATATCCTCTCGCATGGTACAGAAGAGGCTGGTGTGCACAAAAAAGTAAGTGATAGGTTGTATAAATTTGGATACACCAATTTTTGCCTCTCCCAGTACTCTAAAGGATTTTCATGGCGTCCAATATTTGGCTCAGAGAGGTACCTCTGAACTTCAACTGTAGCATCTGATGTCACATTTTGTGACCTCCTTGCCTCCATAACGCTGTTGTCAAAATAGCGCCACAGGTTGCTACCTATAAGAAGAAACCACAGATCAACTTAGTAAGTGTTCTCATAGGTATAACTAATGTGAAAATGTAAAACATGTATTACGTCCTGGGACATCCTGAGAGGTAGAAGGCTGGGGAATTTCCTCTCTGGTTTGCTGAGCCCTTATAAGGGAAGCACACTCTGCAGTTAGTCTTCTTATGGATTCTTGGGCTTTAGTATGACTTTGAAAGCCTGTGTGTGATTGGGGGAATGCCTGAACTCCCAATAGCACTGACTCAAGCCTTGATTTCTCCCCCACAAAATGGCATGTTACAGCCAGATATGCATCCATGTTAATGGATGTCCACATGTCTGAGGTAAGGCTCACAGCAGCCACCTTTTCAACTTTAGCCTTAGCCTTTTGTTTTGCAGACTCATATTTAGCCTCCACCATGGCCTTCAGAGCCTAAAGGACAAATTATTAAATGCTTAATTAATTTTTAGCAGTAAAGATATAT
>NC_024327.1:1640922-1650031 GCF_000523025.1 Cynoglossus semilaevis
AAGTACTCATTTGTTTCATGCATGCACACATACATACCTGCCTTGTAGGAAGATATATATATATATATATATATATATATATAGTAGGAACATATTTGGGATCCAGTTTGGACACAAATGCCCTGAATCCCACATCCTCCACAATACTGAAGGGCTGTATGTTCTTCACTACCATTGTCACAAGGGCTTCATCTAGCTCCTGTTTTCTGGTGGCTAGTTAAAAGAAAATAAATACAGTGTTACTTGTCTTTATTTGCACACAAAACATGTGTGAACATAGTTCCTGTGCAGCCACCTGTCTGACAACAAAACAAATAACATTATTTGTAATTGACTTTAAAAATTGAGTTTTTATTGCTGCTTGTTTTTTTTTATATTAAACTTGTTTTCATGGTTGGTTCACCAGCAGATGCCAGGCGATGAGATGAGCGCTGCCGCCTCAGAGGGAGACGAGAAGGCGACGACGTCTCACCCGGATTTTAACAACCCTTCCGCCCCCGCGCACTTCTCCGAACTCTCACCATGTCATTTTGGCATCAGCAGTCAGAGTTTTATCCCAACACTGTCGACAAGCAAAGTTAAATAAATGTTCTCCATGAAAACAAAAAAAATTCCTTTACATTCAGAATTGATAATGTCGATGATTATTATGAAAAATTTAATTTTTTTTTTTTTTTTTCATAGACAATCCCGCAAAACTAAAGGCTAGGCGGAGGCGCTCTACTATTGGTGTCCAAGGTTCACCAGAGACAAACACTCTCATTCGCTTCATGGCACAACAGAGGATGAAAACTCCACCAACACCGGTATGATGATGATGATGATTATTACTATTATTATTTTAACTAAATTATCGGATCGGTATTGGAGGCTAGGTATCGGTACCTGTATCGAGATTTAAAAGATCAGATCGAAGAGTGGCTTTTGAATTCATTTGTATTTCTGTTAGGGTTTAGTTCCAGTCACGGACGTTACGTCAGAGAAGTTGGTCTCTAGAGGTGCTGTTGAGGTCTTTGTATTCCAGTAGTTTACAGCGATGTTAATTAATCTGGATTAATTAAGCTCAATTATGACGAATTACAATCAAGACTAAATACAAAGAATACATCTCAACATATCCGTCAACGTTTGCCCCTCCCTTAGGCTACGTCGACCCTGAGGCAGAAGATGGCCACCTTCCAAAACCTGATGGACTTGGAGAAGAAGGAGGTTTACGAATTGACCCCAAAGCAGAACAGGACACGAGGTTACCATTGGGGGAGCCCTCTTTAGAATCAAATTTATCTCTGTCTCTGCCGAACTGATTTGTTGACGTGTTAATGTATCTTTATTGGACAAATAGATGACAGCGGTAAGGAGAACCACCCACCATCGGAGACCCCCCCAGTCCTGTTCAGCTGAAGGAGGTAGTGTTCCATTTTTGGTTTTACTTTTCTCCAAAAATTAAAAATAAATTTGTTGTGTTGGTGTCACTCATTGACCAACGCTGAGACGGGTCCACGTTGACCCTGTGCTCCGGGCTCATCATTTTATCGGAGAAATAGTCTTTAGCCGTGTTGCACCAGGCGGAACTGAGGGGAACAACAAACAACAACTGAAGGTTTTTGTAGGAACTCCCTGGAAAAATACCAAATGAACTGGGGTCAAATTGGTACTGGATCAGTGGAGGTGGTGAACCCACGCTGACCTCACTGATCTCCACTTTAGGGCGGGTGTAGACTGTACGATTTTTTAAAATCTTGTCTTTGATACCGTCACGCACTGTACGAGTGATCACCTACGATGTACGGCCAAAGCTCACGATTTATGTACTCTGTACGGTCCGATCATCGAACGCGACCAGAGAGCTCACACTGTGCGGGTGAAAACAGCCCATCGCCCCCTGCTGACTGTCCTGTCTAATGACAGCTGTCAATAAAGATTTATTTGAAAGCGCCGACGCCGGTTATTAGCAACATGCTATTCAAAAAGAAGAAGGCTGCCGTTATGATTGCTGCGATACTGTGCGCTGAAAATTCGGAAAAGAAAAGGGGCCGGCGCATCTGGAGTCGGAGATGGCTCAATAAACGTGGACAGTACGTTTATTGTTTATTTATTACGTTTATTGTGGACAGCGCCACAGCTCTATCGATCTCGCCTCCATATTTTCGTGCCACCGACGCCTCACCATGGTTACTATCACTTTGCGCTTTCCACTGTGCGAAACAATTTGTCGGCAAATAAAAAAAATTCTGACATGTCAGAAATTCTTCCGACCGTCGGACGGTGGTTTGGGGACAGATAATCGGCCCTTGACGCCTGACGAAACGTGAAATCGGGCCGAGCGTCGCCAGGTCATGCGTCTCAAAAATCGGGTCAAAAACGGGCTAAAATCGTACAGTGCCCGCCCTTACTGGTGACCCTCAGACCAGCGTCCAGCTCAGGGATACTTTCATTTTTCATCTTTCAACAGAAGGAAGTTCTCCCTCCTCAGAGCTCTGTCCCCCGACCAGACGAAGATCCCGTCTTCCTCCTTCTCACCCCCCGTCGTCCTTCAATGTCGGGGATCAGGTTGTCAGGTAATGGATCTAAACCGTTGTGCGGGTCTGGATCTAAAAAATATTTCATTTTTTTATACTCAGATGTTTGAAGGTTTGTAGCGGCGAATCTGACGTTTTGACTCTCGGCAGGAGACGAAGACTCTTCTGGGACGTCTCCCGTGAGGAAGAAGAAGAAAGTTCACTTTGGAGGCCTTCTCTCCCCTGAGTTATTCGATAAGAACCTGCCCCCGAGCACTCCGTTACAGAAGGGAGGAACCCCCCTGCGTGCCTCCACCCCGGCTCGAGGCCTGACGCTTCAGTCGGTGCTGAAGAAGTCCGGGCGGAGTGAGACCCCAAGAACGTGCGGTCGGCCTGATCTCAGTAGCCTGACTGAGCTCGGTGCCTCTCCGTCGCTGACGCTTCCTCACAGGTCCCGGGTGACGTTCGAAGACGAGGGAGAAAAGACTGACGTGGAGGAGGAGGTGAGAGACGGGGGAGGAGGGACATGACAACATTGGGGGAAAACTCTTCTCACAGTGTTTCTTATTGTATTTTGTAGGGATGTCCGATATACTCTTTTTTTCCACTATGCCGATACTCCGAACACTTGATTCCGATTACCACATCTACCGATATAGCGGGGCAGTTGTGGCCTGCTGGTTAAGGAAGTTAAGTGCCGCCTGCTCACTAAGGTGATGGGTTAAAGCAGTGTTTCTCAATTATTTTCTTCCATGCTCCCCCTAGGGGACAGGAAGTTTTTTCATCCCCCTTACCACCTAAATATTAGAAATATTATTGAGCGCCTGGTAATATTTACGTAATTATCTGTAAATAACCAGCATACAACCCCCTGAATATTAAAATAGATTAATAAAAGGAGCTGCAATGCTGCCATCTAGTGACCTTCACTTTCATACAGCTGTTTTTCCCCAAAACTAATTTTAGGGCACACATCATTAGTGTGCAGGTTATCGGGTTTTCATTGTCGGAGGAAAAAATTATTCTTACAGATATTACGTAATTACGCTAATATCTGGCCAATATTATTGGCCGACCGATATTATCGACCAGATATTAGCATAATTGCTTTGACATCCCTAGTATTTTGTGTTTCTGAGACGGAGAAATTCATCAAAGCTCTTACTGGAGTCACGTTGTTTTCCAGATTGTTCTCCCCTCCATGAAGGAGATCTTCACTGCGATGTCGAGCGACACAGGTACGTTACAGCAGTTTGTGTCGTTTCTGAACGTGGATTGGACGCGTCTGTGATGTAAAAGTTCTCACTCTCTGTTGAAATCCTAGAATGCTTGGACTTTCAGCCGTCGAGCGTGAATTCTGCCTCAGGTGAGGAGGCGTCGTCTCAGACAGGTGAGTCTCCTACGCAGACCATAATTTTTTTATATTTTTTATATTATATATTTACAACTTTTTTCCTCAGAGTCTGACAGTGACATCATCACTTCCTCCGGGACGCGTGACGCTGCGGCTCCGGTGACGTCCGGGAGAAAAAGGGCGAGAAAAAACGACTTTGTCAGAAGGTCGACGCGCTCCTCTGCCAGGGCCGCCTGTGGCAAGATGAAGGTGAGACAGTCGCACAACTACGGTGCACCTCGCATCTACTAACGAAGGGTGTCGGAAATATCAATATAGTGAAATATATCGATATTCTACAGCACAATTAACGCATAATGCAAATTGAGTTATTTTTGTGTTGCATTTAAACCTCCGACCACTAGTTGATTGTACAGGGATCACACTTGGACTACAGCTACACTGGGGGGGGGAAAACCCTCAATATATCGTCATGACTATAGTATCGCAGTATATCGTATTGTTGCATGATACGTATCGTATTGCCAGATTTTTGCCGATTTACACCGCTACTCCTAACCAGAGGTGTTGACTCGAGTCGCATGACTTGGACTCGAGTCAGACTCCTGGAGTCATCAATTTGATGATTTAAGACTCGACTTGACAAAATGACAAGACTTGCACAACTACGGTGCACCTCGCATCTACTAACGAAGGGTGTCGGAAATATCAATATAGTGAAATATATCGATATTCTACAGCACAATTAACGCATAATGCAAATTGAGTTATTTTTGTGTTGCATTTAAACCTCCGACCACTAGTTGATTGTACAGGGATCACACTTGGACTACAGCTACACTGGGGGGGGGAAAACCCTCAATATATCGTCATGACTATAGTATCGCAGTATATCGTATTGTTGCATGATACGTATCGTATTGCCAGATTTTTGCCGATTTACACCGCTACTCCTAACCAGAGGTGTTGACTCGAGTCGCATGACTTGGACTCGAGTCAGACTCCTGGAGTCATCAATTTGATGATTTAAGACTCGACTTGACAAAATGACAAGACTTGAAACTCGACTTGGACTTTAATGTCAACGACTCGTGACTTCACTCGGACTTGAGCCCTTTGACTCGACAAGACTTGATACTTTCTCCAAAACCCACAGATTATAAAGTAAGTCATTAAGGAGTAAGTTAGACCCACGTTGTTTTGACGCGATAGCATCGAGCCAATTGGTTGCGGGACAACCAATGAGGAAGAGCTGTCGAACAACGCGCGGTTGAGAGAAAATTAGACCAAAGATCGTGTTGTTCGGATTTAAAAACGAGATGGTCAACAAAAAACGAGTGGCAGTGATCTGTGTAAATATATTATTATTTTGTTTAAAACGACTCGAAAAGGACTCGAAACAGAAACAGCAGGACTTGGGACTTGACACTCTTCGGTCTTGACTTGGACCGAACTCAGACTTTGCCTGTCCTGACTTGAGACTTGACTCGGACTTGAGTGCAAAGACTCGAGACTTGCTTGTGACTTGCGAAGCAATGGCCTGGTCCCATACCTGATGATGGTTAACCTGTCTTTCAGTTCGACTAGATCTGAAGATTCCGCTCCGATGACGCCGTCATTTACTTCTTAGATTTACTGCCGTATTAGAACTTTCACAGTCAACGTTGCCATGACGACAGAGTTGTTGTTTGTTTTTTTTTGACAGAAATCCTCCGCGGGAAGTTGTCGTTGGAGCAGGGGCGTGGATCGCTCACTGTACGGCTCTCATGAGTACGCCTCCAAGAACCCAACACTGAGCCCCATCACGGAGAGGCGTAGTGCGGGCGCAGAGGCAGCTGCGTCTTCAGGTACTGACTGATCCGTCAGTGGTCAATGTTCCACGTGTTAATATTTTGTCTGTAAGTTGGTGTTTTTTTTACATTTTCTCTGTGGCGCCTCCTCAGAAACTGACCTCACGGCCCAGATGGCCCGTAGCGTAGAGGACCCGACTTCCCCCATGGTGGTCCAGACGTCGGACGACTGCATCTTGTCTCCCAGCTCGGCTACGAAAAGACGGGCTAGAGCTGCTGACTCTGATCTCCTCAGTGAGGAGCTGAGTGAAGACCAAAGTTCATCTCAGCATAGTTCGGCCAAACAGACATTGGTCAACAGTGACCTGACCTCTGACCCTGAGCCCGCTGAGGAATCAGAACCCCTTCACTCTCCTCCACTCGCAGGAAATGAAGCGGAACAGGAACCGGAGCGGGACTTGAGAGACAACAGCAGCAGCTCAGACTCGGCTCCCTCACAGGTCGACTTTTATTTCGAGGATGTTTTTAAACACGTGGCCAGCAGGAGGCAGCGTTCTGTGCGCCGCAGCCTGAGGAACCAAAGCAACGTGGTCTCTGACAACAGCGACGCCAGTCTGGCCTGGTTGCCTTGGACCCCATCGCAGTACAGTCGGAGCTTCAAGAGGAAAAGCAGCCGGCGAGTGGCCGGAGCCGGTCTGACCAATCAGACGTCAGCCTCTGAGGAGACGCAGGAAACAGTGTGATGGAAAAGTCAAGGGAGACGCCGGACATCTTTAACTCTTGGAATAAAACGGAGGAGGCGGTGGAAACCACAACATCACATCTGCTGTGACGGGGACTGGACCTGGATGTGGCGATTGTACTGACCCCAGAACTGCCCCCGCCCCCCCCTCAAAACCTCAAAACCACCTCCTGTCTTTTAGAGGCCAGGACCAGTTTCTGCTGCTGTGTTCACATCCAGGTTTCACCGATGTCCTGTTTGTTTGTTTTTTTTAGTTTTTTTTACGTGTATGTGCGTGTGCATGTGCGTGTGTGTGCGCGCGCACATGCTGATGACAGTCACCGTCGCCACTAATGAACTCTACAGATAGACCAGTCATTACTCTCCATCTGGTGGATGAACGTCACAGATTAGAGAAGAGAAAATGAAACGTGTTGTTTTTGTTTTGTTTTTTAAATGAAGGATGAGAGTGTTCACTTCACTGACCCATCTCCCTGGAGCGATGACCGTCGGCACGCCGATAGAAAAACGTAGAATCAAATCCATGAAACCACGTCCATGATTCATTCCATCTTATCACAAATAAACCCTGATGTGAAACACTGACCTCTAGCTGCCGATGTCGGTCTCTCTGTTCCAGCAATTTACAGGGATTTTGTTTTTCAACATTTAAGAAATTCTTGATTAATTATAATTACCAGTCCTGACTGACAGCTTGATTGACAGCAATAAATCGATCATTTTTATCGATCCACTTTTCCTGCGATTTTATTACGTCGTTGTTCCACAAACTACTGCCCAGGTCGTTAGGGTTTTTTTACACTTACATCTAGACTCCGTGTCACAGTCTCCGACCTGATAAGACTTGACTCTCATCACCTGTGGTGCAGGATGGATGTTGTCACAGCGCTATCTAGTGGAAGCCTGAGAAGCATGAGTGAACTTAGCTTTTGTCAGAGTAGCTGTTTTAACTTATAGTTAACTATACCCTCACCCCCCCAACCTCAGGTCAGAGGACCATCTTTGGGCCGGGACAATAAACTGAAGTAAAAAAAATAAATAAAATAAAACAGCGTTCAGACGGCGGCGATCCCCAAACTGAAGACGGCTTAAGCGCAACAATGGAGTCTTTTCAGCCAGTGACCCCCAAGACATGTGGCCTCTTGTCACCTTGGCAACCTCTCGTTAGACGGGGGGGGCGGTAGAGGGGGGGCTGACAGCTGGGGAGGACCAACAGAAAACGGAGTCTGTTGAAGCTGCCCGGTCTCTTCTCATAAACCTGACTTACAGTCGATGACATAAAAATCACACCGATTGCACCGATTATTGGCGTGTAATTAGCAACAATTTCTGGACAAAAGTGAAAAGTCTTGTTAAAAAAAAGGAGAAGGTCAGAGAGGAAACAGTGGAGCAGCTTCAAAATAAAAGACACTAACATTTAGAGTAATATTTATAGTCCGGTTTTATCGCCAGAACATGTGCTGGTCACCGATTGGCTGACTTTGACCTCGATGACCTTTAGATCTGGTTTATCATCAGTTCTATCGTTTTAGTTTCTCCGATTTTTTTTTTCACTGTAAAATCAAGCAGAGTCCAAGATCATGTTAAAAAGTACGCACCGTTCTCCGGAGCCCCTAAAGGGACATAGGGGGCGGGGCTCCAATGGGTGCGCACCGCAAAAATTTCTGATGTCCTGAAATTTTTATTTTTTTATTTTTTTCTCATGTCTCTACACCGTAATACGCTTAGCTCCAGGGTAGAACTGGTTAAAAAGGAGCAGTCCGGAGTTTCGGTTTAGCTTAATGCTAACCGTTAAGTCGCACCATCGAAGTCACTCTGTGAAATTATATCACCTTATAAAAAAATACGACGATTTGCGATATAATTCCACAAGAATTGCACTGCCCTCCCCCGTGAGTTTGGACAGTGACCCCTGGTGTTGACAAATCAATTAAAATATTTCAGATTTTTACACCAGACTGAAGCGTAGACCAGAGAGCGCGCCCATGACAGAGGAGGAGGAGACCGTGCGCCTGTTTATGGAGCAGGTGCAACATCCTGATTGGCCAACGGTACCTGAGTAAACCAATCAGTGTAGACATGGGCGGGTCTTTATTTGTTTCTCTTATCAAAATACCCCGAAAAATCATTTTTAAAAAAAGACATCGTTTAACGAGTGTCATTTCCTTCTAGAGATTTCGGACCTGAACCAGGAAGTTCGTTATCACTAGATAAAAGTAGAGCTTTGAATTGTTCTAGAAAGATTGGATGCTAGAGCTGATCGTTCCATGACCACGGGGTGGAGTTCTACAAAAGTTGTTGCACTTGTTGCTGGAGACCGGAGGCAACAGAAAGTAGCAAAAAAAATTTAGATTAAATTAAAAAATTAAAAATAATTTAAAAAAATTAAAAGTTAACATCATACATTTTTTTTGCTCTCAGGCACAAATCTTAGCACCAATTTCAAATAACGATAGTCTGAAGTTAGTGAAGTTATATTCAAACTACTTGAAAGGGTCTTTAATGTTGCAATGTACGTACGTATACGTAAAAACGTATATATTTATTTTTTATATATACACAAATGATGGTCTGAACTGCTTCGTGACATTATAGAGACGGTGCCTGCTTCCTCGTCTGACACCATGCAGACGGTCCCTGGGCCGTGCCTGACGGCTGGATGCCTCCCCTCCCCCACTCAGCCGTGCTTCTGTGTCCCTCAAAGATGGCGTCGGCTCCGTAGCCC
>NC_024327.1:1651839-1665543 GCF_000523025.1 Cynoglossus semilaevis
ACCTGAGTAAACCAATCAGTGTAGACATGGGCGGGTCTTTATTTGTTTCTCTTATCAAAATACCCCGAAAAATCATTTTTAAAAAAAGACATCGTTTAACGAGTGTCATTTCCTTCTAGAGATTTCGGACCTGAACCAGGAAGTTCGTTATCACTAGATAAAAGTAGAGCTTTGAATTGTTCTAGAAAGATTGGATGCTAGAGCTGATCGTTCCATGACCACGGGGTGGAGTTCTACAAAAGTTGTTGCACTTGTTGCTGGAGACCGGAGGCAACAGAAAGTAGCAAAAAAAATTTAGATTAAATTAAAAAATTAAAAATAATTTAAAAAAATTAAAAGTTAACATCATACATTTTTTTTGCTCTCAGGCACAAATCTTAGCACCAATTTCAAATAACGATAGTCTGAAGTTAGTGAAGTTATATTCAAACTACTTGAAAGGGTCTTTAATGTTGCAATGTACGTACGTATACGTAAAAACGTATATATTTATTTTTTATATATACACAAATGATGGTCTGAACTGCTTCGTGACATTATAGAGACGGTGCCTGCTTCCTCGTCTGACACCATGCAGACGGTCCCTGGGCCGTGCCTGACGGCTGGATGCCTCCCCTCCCCCACTCAGCCGTGCTTCTGTGTCCCTCAAAGATGGCGTCGGCTCTGTAGCCTCTGCTCTCTGCCTATATTTTTAGGCTCGTTGTTGACTTCGTTCCACCGCGTTACGGCATCTTCACCACCGTGGCTCGACACGAAATTCCGGTAAGTCCCGTGGGAGCGGAATAGAACCCCAATCGGGGCTTTTGGTAAGAAGCCCCCCCCCCACCAAACCCGAACCAGCTCGGGCTTTCTGTGGGGAACCGCGAGAGCTGAAGGAAGGCAGGGATATGTAGGGATGATAGTCGTGGAGGTGGGTGGGGGCACAGAGGATGGGGATCCGAGGCCTAGGTCCTCCGCTCGAGCGGCCTTTTCTTCACTGCACCGCAGGTTATCGTTCCGTGGGAGAGCGACTGGTGGAGGAAAGAAGTCGGTAATATGGGGACAATTTGCAGAGACGCGGCCGGCGGGGCAGGGCTACGTGGGCTGAGGGGAAGCTTACGGGGAACGACGCGGAGCTTTTCTTTCTTTCATTTTTTCAAACAGCGGAACGCGTTAAACTTACGTCTTCGTTTCTGCCCGCTTGTCGAGATGGCCGCCCGCAGGATGTATTGTGCTTGATACAAGGCCGCGGTCTTACGTTAATATTTGAATGTCATTTTAAGGAACATTGATCGCTTCGTTTCGCCGTGCCGCGTTTGGCGATGCCTGTTGTGGGATTGACTAAGAATGTTGCCTTTTAACGTCTGCGCGACGGCGGAACTCACATTCGACGCTGTTTACGTTTTCGGTTAGTAACACCGCTGTAACGTTAGCTCGCCCAGTTAGCCGCTCGAGTTAGCTCGGTTAACAACAGCGGTTAGCGGGAATGTTTTTGTCGGTATTTAGCCGCCAAGTATCTCCACCGGTCAGGTGGACCGCACTTGTTTAGATAATATATCCGGAGCCTGGTTCTTTTGGCTGTGTTTTTTTATTCAGCCTTCCGGGGATTCGGAGGAAACAGCCAGTGTTTTGATTGCATCATGTTTACGTTAGCAACCCTGTAGCACAACAGTCAACATCCGAGTCCATGTTGTTGCTTTTTTTTTAATTGATACATTTTTGATAGTGTCAAAAGTACAAAATGTATATGAATTATCTATTAAAAACGAACAACAAAGTGTTTCGTTGTTGTAGAGTCAAACACAGTTTGTTTTCCCTGTACTTGTGATACAGTCACTGTGTTGTTCTTCGTAATTATACAATTAAGGTCATTAGCTTGTTAGAGACTGACACATTTTGGTACCTGGTTTAGTTTCGTGAACGTTGTTTGGTTACGTCAGACCTACTAAACGAACGAACTTTTTGTGGTACGTCCGTCTGCTTTATTATCATACGGAACAGTCAAAATTTAGGGCTTGTTTTGGTGCGGTTTGTATGATTAGTTTTAAACTTTTGCATCGTCTTATGCCAGTATGAGGATGGTTGATGTTTTGAACATTTGTCATCACACATTTTTTGTCTAACAGATCCGTCCTTAGAGTAATTACAGACATTTTACAAAATTAATACAACATTGTTTTATGTTATAACATATTTAAATATAAATATATAAAAAAATTAATAACCTATTTTTTTTTTTTTTGCTTTTAGTTGTTATTGCTGTTTGTACAATGTGTGTGTTAGCATTCATTTTCTACCAAACAGAAAGTAACTTTGCCCTTTCTTTTTGTGGGAAGCTAAAAAAGTAAAAGTTAAGATACTTTTTTTTTTCCCCAAGTTATGGTCTGATTTTTTTTTTATCACGCGTGAGCTGCAGTTTCTTCACTAACATTTGTGCGTTTCCACATCCTTTTGTGTTTTGCAGGCTTTGAAGTGATTCCAGCGCTGTAGACACAAATATGATCAGCACCGCCTACTGGCTGGGCTCTGTGGGTTCTCCTCCATCCCAGGTCTGAGGGGGCGCGGCTGCCGATCAAGTAGAAGAAAACAAGACAAGAAATGAAGTAAAGAAAAGAAAGATTCTCGACAGACATTTCCTCGCCTCGTGTTGTCATCCACATAAAAACAACAGTTTTTATGCGACAGTGTTCTATTTGAGCAAGTTCACAACAACAATATCAACAACCGTTGTTGGTATCGGTATATTTCGGGGACCGAACAGTTTTTGTTTTTAGCACAGCGTCTCTTCGTTAAGCCTTCTGCTTCTTTGCCCGGGGTCATCACCTGGCTGACACCTGGTGGTGGACAAGACTGGACTTTACGGGGTGAGGATTGGCTCAGGGGGTCTGTGCTATGGTTAGTTGCTCCTCCCCGTTTTGTTCACGCTCACCTTCCGAGGGACTCCCCATACGACCTCAGGATAAGGGATAGAAAGCAGAAGGAGGGCGCAGAAGAAGAGACTGCGGCAGCGCTACGGCGCAGGCCAAGCCAACCCTTGGCGTCCTGTATCTAATTTTCCGTGTGCTAACCGTGCTCATCCCCTAGTGCGTCTACACATTCGGACCGCCGCCATGGTGAAACTGGCCAATCCCATGTATACGCAATGGATTTTAGAAGCTATCAAAAAGGTCAAGAAGCAGAAACAGCGGCCGTCGGAGGAGCGCATTTGCAATGCCGTCAACATGTCCCATGGTCTGGACCGCAAAACTGTTTTGGAACAGTTGGAACTCAGTGTCAAGGATGGAACTATCCTTAAGGTCACCAACAAAGGTCTAAATTCCTACAAGGACCCTGATAACCCCGGACGCTTGGTTCTTCCCAAGCCAAAGCCCAGCTCCGGGGGAGGTGGTGGTGGTGGAGGTGGCGGCGGCGGCAGTGGAAGCGGTGGTGGTGTCGGAGGTGGCAGCAGCACAAGTAGTGGCGGTGGATCTCAGTCTCATTTGCCAAAGAAACCAGGACTTGACTGGAACAAGTTGATCAAGCGGGCCCTGGAGGGCTTCCACGAGCCAGGGGGTTCCAGCTTAAAGAACATCGAGCGCTTCCTCAAGTGCCAGGCCGATGTGGCGGCTCACTTGTCCAGCAGTGGCTCCGTGGGGACTAACCTCTTCCACCAGCAGCTGAGGGTGGCCCTGAAGAGAGCGGTGACCCATGGACGTGTGGCGAAGCAGGGCCCGCTCTTTATGCTCAGTCGCAGCAGCTCTCAGGATAGCAGCGGCGTAGCGTTATCCCTGGAATCGCTGCCAGCCGTCCGACTGCTGCCCCACGAGAAAGACAAGGTACGGTGCATGCACCGGTAAACAAATGTTGTTTTTCTAGAAAACCTTTTATGGTGATAATGGTCCTAATGTTGTGGGTTGGCAACTTCAAGCACAGCGGTTGTAGCATGCACCCTAGCATGACAGTCGTTAGCATCCGTGTGTGTGCGTTAGGACCAGGCTTCAGGACTAACTTAAAGCTCGCAGTTTCAGGAGGTGGATTGAAACGGTGGGAGGGAGGGAGAGAGAGAGGAAGGGGGTGGAGAAGGAGAAGGAGGTCTGGGGGAGAGGGTTCCCAGCCTCCTGCAGGGTCTGAAGAGCAGCTGCAGGGCTGCTCCCTTCAAAAAGCTGTTAGAATTGGGAAGGAATAATAAAAGAAAGGGAGAGAGAGGAGTGACTGAGTCTGTGGTGAGAGAGAAAGGGGAGATGAGGGAGTCAGAGAGGGGGGGTCAGAGTTAGAGCGAGCGAGAGAGAGAGAGAGAGAGGCAGACATACAGGCGGCAGAGAGCTGGACACACCCACTGATGTAACCTGATCACAGATCAGCCTCCTGTTGACCTCTTCTTGTAGAACCCACCTCACAAGTCCGTGTTTGCGTCCCGGAATATTGTCGTACGACACGTTCAAATCACTGCTCAAATATCCACAGTTTTAGAGTCGACTAAAAGCTGATCATCTGACGGACGAGTTCGTTCAGAACCTGTCGTTCACCACAGACCAGACCATGTTGCCTTCTCATTGGCTCCTGTAAATCCCGACCAATTAAACCCCATTGAAGCTCGGTTTCAATGGGCGTTCAAATCGTTGCTGGAGCAGAAGAACTTGTTTTTTTTTGTTTTTTTATTAATAGCACTTTTTTTTTAAATGCCAAAGATGGTGCTATACTATGAAAATATGTAGTTGTTTGGTAACAACGGTTCGCTCTTCGTCTTTGCAGAACAAGTGATGTAGGAGGTGATGTTTTTTAGAAAGATTGCGTTAAGAGGTTCGGATCGTATCACCCAGATCTAAGGCGTAGACTCAAACTGCAGTCTGTTGTTGTTGTTAGCTTGGCGGCGTTGACCCCCTACATTTGTGTATATACCGCCTCATCAATGAACTCTTTTGGCAACAGTGATCTTTCTTTTTGAAGTTTCTTAAGTGTTTTATTGCCTCATTATAAAGTCGATGCTGCCGAGTTTGTTAACGTGATGCGTTACTTTTTTTTAATTACAATATTTGTATCTTGGATAAACGATAGTCAATTGTCGAAACACGTAATAATACTTTATGAAGTCGTTACATTGATACGGTCTTACAGTTACACCCACAGTTACAGTTACTTACAGTTACTTACAGTTACACCCGACCCTTCATGAGAAACTGTATCGTTGATGCCTCCCCCAGTTGACAATGACTTTGACACCCCCGCTTTAGGCTATGTTTGCGATACACACATACTCACTATACCTAGTGGTAACAAAACATCGTGTAAACATATACTTTAACGAAAGTTGTCTGTGTGCTGAGTTTGCGCTTGTTACAACATAATGGGCAAGGGCAGGTTCTGCCCCGCGTTTGCCCTCTGCTCACAGCTGTAGTGGGGGTCAACCAGAGTTCTCACATCAGCATTTCACCCACCCCCCCCCACACACACACACACACACACATTCAGTGGTGTTTAATAGATTAGCTAGCTTAGCTAGTTAGGATTGATTGTCATGACAATGAATGAGATCACAGAGGAAGTGTTGGGGGGGGGCACGTCCGCCCTGCGAACCCCAACATCTGGCCCCTGTCGATGAAATAAAAATTTATTTTACCCTGCGGGGTAATTATTTGAAATTTATTGTCAGGTTTTTTTTTTTCGTTTCCTTTTTTTTTAGTGTCAAAGCGAACAATTTGCTGTAGTTTTTGCATGATTTTTTTTGTCACATTCTGAACACTTCTTGTTGGCCTCTGGAGGAGCTGTTTCTTAGTTTTACACGTCGCTGTCGGGCGAATTTCCCAAATGTTATATAATATAAGTACAATTATCGTAATTATGAGGAGAAATTCTAATTAGACTTTTGGCATTGACTGTAACCACTGTGGTATTTGTAGTACTATGGTGGTATTTGTAGTACTGTGATTTAACGTGATATTGTAGCAACACTTGTAAGTACGGTAATAAAACCACGATGACAAGCTTTTAATTGATCAACTGTCTGTTAAACAACAGTTGTTGCCCCCACAGTGTTGCTGCGTCTGTATCTACAGGTTGCAGGTTGCTTGAATTCAGAAATACCCACGAAAAAATACCCCAAAAACAAAAATCAAACTAGTGTAATGTTGATACCGTTGCATCACGAATCATGCAGCAGTAAGTTGTTTTATTTTGACAATATCATTTAGCTAATGAACTGGTTTATTTTAAGCCTCGGTTCCTCGTTGTTGAACAGAAGGCCACTGTGTGTCTGTCGTTTGACTGCTAGTCCTAAACCCATGTCCTTCTGCTCCGTTTCCCTCTCTCTCTGTGAAGCCGGTGGCTGAGCCCATCCCCATCTGCAGCTTCTGTTTGGGAACCAAGGAGCAGAATCGCGACAAGAAGCCCGAAGAACTGGTCTCTTGTGCCGACTGTGGCAACAGTGGTGAGTGGAACGTTCTCCGTCTGATGACGTCCAAACATTTCACGATGTTGACGTATCTAACCTGGTCTTCTGCCTCTGTCTCCACCTGCAGGGCACCCGTCCTGTCTGAAGTTCTCACCTGAACTTACCGCTCGCGTCAAGGCCCTCTGGTGGCAGTGCATCGAATGCAAGACCTGCAGCAGCTGCCAGGACCAAGGAAAGAACGCGGTGAGAGGACAGGTGGATGTGACGTCGTAGTAGTCGTGATGTTTCCGTCATGATGTTTCCGTTAAAAAAAAATCTCCACACAGTGAGAATTGTTTATATATATTATAACAAAATACAACATGTACAAAATAACTCCTTTGAATCGTACTTCAGATCTGATTAAAGTTCACCCGTGATACGTTCGACGAACAAGGTTTGAAAATTCACATACACATAACCATACTTTATAATACCCCAGAGTCCGCAGCGCACGGCAGACCCAGCATAACAGGCCGTTTACTGCAAACAGTGCTTCCGTACGCCCCACCTTCCCACGAGACAGGACCGCAACGAGGCACTGAAGGTCAACGGAGGTTCCAGTGACCGCCGCGCTCCTCCATCATCTGTAAACGAAACAAGCCTGAACGTAGAGCTGGCCGCCTGGATACTCTGGATACTGAAACCGGGATGCGATCAAGAACCCGATGGTCACTGTGGCTTCAGCAGACAACGTTTCTCCTCTGTTTCTCACCCGTCGGTCATCCCTGAGAGGGAGTTGGTTCTTTCCCAGTTTTTGGAGCAAATGTTCATCTTCCACCTGGACTAAGGAGTGGCCCAGACTTGAACCTGATTTAAAGGTCTCAGGAGAGATCTGAAATCGGCCTTTTCACCAAGGTTCCCCTAACCGACCTGATGGAGTTTGACACGTTCTGGGAAGATTGGGAGATTGTCCACAAAAAAAAAAATCGGTGGGCGACCAAGATTGAAGCATCGTACTCAGAAATACCCCAGGCTTTAACGACTACTTCTTACCGACAAACCAGTTATTTTTATGCTGTTTTTACTTGCACTAAAATAAAAAAAAAGTGAGAATCCTTCTGAATTCATGGCAGTACAAGAGTAGACCTGAAGGGGCAGTGTTGTAAATTATTTGAATAATATAATCTTTTTTTTTCACTTGTCTACTCTGTGGTCCACCTAAAGTAGAGGCTGACCATAGCAAATGTCAATTGTCACCCTGCAGTGCGCCATCTAGTGTCCTAACAGAAAGTTGTAGACCGACGGCATCAGAGTCCTGTTTTTTTTTCCTCCAGAACCTCGACCCTCGCTAACTTAATTCATGCAAATGCTGTTGCGTATCACCATGAAAGGTCACGACGCAGACATCGTTAATCTCCGAGAGTCCTGCTGACGTTCTGTCCGTCTCTTCTAGGACAACATGCTCTTCTGCGACTCCTGTGATCGGGGTTTCCACATGGAGTGCTGTGATCCTCCTCTGACACGGATGCCCAAAGGTACGTGTGCATGATTGTTAAAAAAAAAAAAAAACCCAAAATGTTCATGGTACGTTTGTTTGGATCAGGATCTGCAACCAGGTCCGGACTCTTTATCTGCCCGGCAACGATCCGATCCAATCAAAGCCATTTTTTTCCACTTTTCTTTTCTCCAAGGCATGTGGATTTGTCAGATCTGCCAACCGAGGAAAAAGGCCACGATGCTTCAGCAGGCAGAACATAGCCATTGCTACTTACGCAGGAAAAGTCCCCGCAGCTCAAACACCGCTACAGCACGACACCGGGTCGACCCAAAAACAGGTGAATAACAATCTCTCTAGCGCCTCCTTTTGGGCTCTTTGACAGACAACAACGCACAGTCTGCAGAACCGAAACTTTCTTTTCACCACAGACTGGGGCGGCCTTTCAAGAAGCTGGGCAGGCGGAGTCAACAGAAGCGTTCGGCCTCCGCCCACTCGTCCTCCAGCTCCTCCTGCGACGGTTACCCGGGCGACGACCAGCTGCTCTTCTCTATGCGGGAAGATGACGACCTCTTGCAGAGCGACCTTCGCTTTAATAACAAGACCAAGGGTCTCATCGACGCGCTCTCGAAGTTTTTCACACCCTCGCCCGAGGGTCGGAAGGCCCGACAGGAAATGGTGGACTACTCCCAGCAGTTTCGCATCCGTAAAAAATCCAACCGCAAGGGAGAGGGAGACGACAGATTGGGTGAGTTCGGAGTTTTTAAACGGGAAAGCCGCCTGTGACGTCACGATCTCACGATACCTTTCGATCCCCAGACAATCAGGACGGCAGTGACTGGCACGAGGACGACGAAAAACTGCCTGGCCATGAAAACCTGACAGAAAAAGACATTGATCTTTTCAGACACATCCAGGAGGTGGCGCTACAGGTAACTAGATTAGACGTTTTTTTTTTAAAAATGTCTTTGGACAGGCCTGACGGAACTGTGACTAAAAGGCTCTGTTGCTCCCTCGCAGAAAGTCGGGGTGACGGGGCCACCGGACCCCCAGATGAGATGTCCGTCGGTCATCGAGTTCGGCAAGTTTGAAATCCAGACGTGGTATTCGTCTCCCTACCCCCAGGAGTACAGCAGGTCAGCCGACGCCCCAGGACTGACTCCTCACCTTGTTAGAGTTAATTTTTTAACCACTCTCCCCCTCCTCTCTCTCGCTCCTCCTCCTCTCAGATTACCAAAGCTCTACCTGTGCGAGTTCTGCCTGTGTTACATGAAGAGCCGCAGCATTCTCTACCAGCACATGAAGAAGTGCGAGTGGTTCCACCCTCCGGCCAACGAGATCTACCGGAAGGACGACGTCTCCGTGTATGAGGTGAAGAACTCCGCGGATCTTCTCCACTTTCTCAATTGCCCCCCCAACCGCTTGGTGTGTGACTCGTTGTTGATGTGTTTCTTTACCTGACGCCACAGGTGGACGGGAACGTGAGCACCATCTACTGCCAGAACCTCTGTCTACTGGCCAAGTTGTTTCTGGACCATAAAACCCTTTACTACGACGTAGAACCCTTCCTTTTCTACGTCCTGACCCAGAACGACAGCAAAGGCTGCCACCTAGTGGGCTACTTCTCAAAGGTATATCGGGGGGGGGGCGAAAAAAGATTTGAGCCTTGTTGTAAAGATGGTTTTTTTTTCTTCACTAACGCTGCGATTCTCCTCTGTGTCTGCGTTCCAGGAAAAGCACTGTCAACAGAAATACAACGTATCGTGTATCATGATTCTTCCGCAGTACCAGCGCAGGGGCTATGGTCGCTTCCTCATCGACTTCAGTAAGAGCTCCAGCCTCAGCCGCACCCTCTGACCCGTCTCTTTCCGCTATATTGAAGAGGGCGATGTGGTGATTTTAACGTCTATTCTTGAATTCTTTCTCTCGTTAGGCTACCTGCTGTCGAAGCGTGAGGGCCAACCAGGATCTCCAGAGAAGCCCCTGTCGGACCTGGGGAGGCTGTCCTACATGGCCTACTGGCGGAGCGTGGTGCTGGAGTGCGTGCACCAGCTCCGCGATGAGCAGATTTCCATCCGACACCTCAGCAAACTGACCGGCATCTGTCCGCAGGACATCACCACCACCCTGCACGGGCTGAACATGCTGGAGCGGCGAGGAGACAGGTCGGAACCCAGAGTACATGTAGCAGAGAGTAGAACCCATGCACGAGTTCTGACACTTTTTTTTTCCCTCCGATGTCATAATCAGACTGGTGCTGGTGCGACGAGAGAAGCTGCTGACGAGCCATATCACCTGCCTGAAGGCCCGACCGCTTCTGCTGTGGAGAAAAAGTTTTTTGAGTTTTGTGGTGAATTTTACGTTTAACGTTTTGTTTCGTTTTTGTCTTTCGCCCGAAAAAGACACAAAGTCACAAAGTTCCACCCTCGTCCTGGCACCTGCACCAGGGCAAGAAGGACGACGACGAGAACGAGGAGGAAGGTGAGAGGAAAGGCCTCGCCATGTTTTCCCGCAGCCAAAGCCCTCCGTCCCCGCCACTCCACTGCCAGACGGCGGCCTCGGAGCAACCGCCGTCTCACCCGTCGACCCACAGGGAGCGCAGGCAACACCAACGGCTGTCTAAGAGTTGGCCTTGGGGAAAGGTGAAGGACAGCGCGCGCATGGGTCAGCTGCTGAAGATCCAGTCCCCCGAGAACGACGAGGGGCAGGAGGATGAGAGGACGGAGGGAGGCTCCGCCGCTGCCTCCCCTCCCTCCCTTTTTTCTCCGGACAGACAAGCCGATTCCACGGCGTTTCATTCACTAGACATGGCCAGACATTCCTCCAGGACCCCCACACGGCGAGGGCGACCCCCAAGAAAAAAGAGAGGTCCAAAGCCCAGGGTGATGGAGGAGCCCGCTGAGGGGCCGACACAGCTTCCTTTGGGGCCCAGGCTCGGCGACTTGGCCCCTGTGAGAAAACCCAGCTTCAGCGACAGCAGCGAAGAAGAGGACGACGAAGAAGAGGACGACGAAGACGACAGAAGAACGTGTTCACCACCTGTCCTGACCAAACCTTCGATGGCGCTCAAATGCAAGGTAACCCTTTATCTGGAATTTTTTTTTTCCCGAGCCTCTGTGACTTGTCTACATCGTAAATGTTTGAAATAAAAAATGACAACGTCTTTAATCGTTCCCTCAGAAGCCAATCAGGAAACGGCGGTTTCGTCAGCGCAGCCACCCACACAGCAGCGTGGTGACGGAGACCATCTCCGAGACCACGGAGGTGTTGGACGAGGCCTTCGTAGACTCCGACTCGGAGAGGCCCATGCCCCGGCTGGAGGAGGAGACACCACTGCATTGTTGCCCACCTGCCCGCTCTGGTCTGAGGTTGTTAGACCCAGCTGCCAAAAGGGGGCGACATGTCAGCCCTTCTGATTCCGACGAAGACGGTGAGTGGACCACACGGGCCACGTCGGACATTGATATATATAGGCCACAAATCCGTTTTTCATGACGTTTTTGTCTAAATTCTGTCTCGTCTTTTCTTCAGAGATGGAGCCGGTGCTGATGCCGGCTCTTCCTTCATCTCCGTCGAAGAGCCTGGATGCTAACTGTGAGGCGCCTGTCAAGAAGAAGAAGAAAGGATGGCCCAAGGGGAAAAGTCGCAAACCGCTGCACTGGAAGAAACGCGGCCCCGGTAAACCACCCGGTTCTGGGCCGGGCCAGAGAGGCGCCGCGAACAGTCCCACCTTGGGCGAAGACCCGACACCTCCCAAAATTAAGATCAAGCCCGGACGAAAGCCTCGGAGCTGGTACCTGCAGCAGGCGCAGGCAGAGGCGGCGGCGCAGCAGGAGAAGCAGCTCGGACATCCTCGCTCGCTCCTGAAGGACGACGGCAGCGTGGAGCAGGTCTGCAGGTCCAGCACGGACAAAGACAACAAACAGAGGGACCTGTACAAAGACAACTACCTCCCTCAGCTGGTCCAGCACAACGTTCCGAAAAGGCGGGGGAGGCCACCTAAGAACAGGGTCCTCTGCCAGCCGCCACAACCTGCCCCCAAACCTCCTCCCACCTCCGACCAAGAGGAGGAAGAGGACAACGAAAGGGCCTGGGAGGAGGACAAACCCGTGCGTCCGCCGTCCTGCCTCCTGCTCTCTCCTTCGTCCTCCTCTTCGACCTCGGAGCCTCAGGGTGCTCAGGTGCGACCGAAGGACAAGGAGAGCAGCGACAGGGAGGGAGACGACGACGACAACAACGAGGACGAGGAGTGTTGCAGCATGACCAGCGGCGGCAGCGTCAACAACAACAGAGGAGCGAAAACCCCCGGCTCAGGGAGCAGGCGCAATGATGACCACGACGCAGACGACGAAGGCGACGGTCACTTGGAGGAGAAGAGCAGCAGCAAAAAGAGGAAAAGTCAGGACTCCGACGACAATGACGTTAACGACCAGCAGGAGGAGCCCGCCTCCCGGGCGAGCTGTCCTCCGGTTAAAGAAGAACCCCAAGGTGGCGAGGCTTTTTTAGACATGGAAAACAACATCGCTAGGGTATACGTGAGCAAGCAGGAGGAAAACGACGAAGACGACATCGAGCCGGAGGAGGTCCAGGAGACCAAAAGCCGGCCCTCCTCCGCTGACCCGGAGCAGGAGAAACGGCGGCGCAGAGAGCAGGCGGAGACCACCCAGGGGCCCGCGCCCCGGGGGGCGAACGAGGCCTGCTCCCTCTGAGCCCCTGGGGCTTCAGCCTCAGCAGACCGACGACAAGGACGTGGCGCTCCTGCTCGAGCCCCAGCACGCCAACCTACACTCCCACCTTCACCAGCAGTCCGACTTCAAGGAGGAGCTCGGCCACCATCACCCACACATCCCCCACCACCACTCGAACGAGCTGGACCTGGAGACCATGCAGGCCGTCCAGTCGCTGACTCAGGGGGAGGCGCAGGACGAGGAGACCGAACCCCAGCCCCACCACGGGGCCTATCAGGACTGTGAGGAGACGCTAGCCGCCTGCAGGACCCTGCAAAGTTACAGCCACACGGGTGAGACGGAGGAGGACACCCTGGCCTTAGTAGAGGAGTGCAGAGCCTCCCAGCATAGTAGCCCCCTCCCCAATCCCCCGGTGCCCTCCCTCACCAGTCAGCCAATGCACACCGTAAACAGTCCAGGGCAGCCCTCAGGAATTATGGACACAGCACCTGTGGGGGCCAGGGGGCGCACACCTGCTCCCTGTGGGTCAACGGCAACCGGCGGAGGAGGTGGAGCGGGCTACGCTCAAATCACGCCGGAGCACCCCAGTTCTCTGTCTGCGCCCTCCCAGCAGAACATGGAGACGTCCCCGATGATGGACGTGCCGTCGGTGTCGGACCACTCTCAGCAGGTGGTGGACAGCGGCTTCAGCGACCTGGGGAGCATCGAGAGCACGACGGAGAACTACGAGAACCCCAGCAGCTACGACTCCACCATTGGCGGAGGCAGCAGCAGCACGGGGAGTGCCAACAACGGTGGCGGAATGTCAGCTCCCGTGGTTCCCTCGTCGTCCGCCTCCTCGTCCTCCAGCTCCGCCACGCCCTCCTCGTCTTCCTCCTCCTCGGCCTCTTCCCAGTCCAGCAGCTGCTCGTTTGTTCCCGCGCCGGCGCTCGCCTCCTCCACAGGTCCGGGCGGCACCCGCATAGTCATGAACAGCTGCAGTCTCATCCAACAAGCAGGTCCGGGGCCGAGCGGCGGAACCAGCACCGGTAACGTGGGCGGCGGCGTTCCGCAGCCTCCGCCACCTCCACCGCCGTCCAACACTCCCGGCTGCGGCATTAAGTCTCCCCAGAACTGTGGCGTGATCGAGAGGCCCCCCAGCACCAACCAGCAGCAGCAGTCGTCACAGAAAAAGGTTCCTCAACCGCCGCAGC
>NC_024327.1:1667007-1669945 GCF_000523025.1 Cynoglossus semilaevis
CTCGTGGTGGGGGGGGTGGGGGGGGGGGCACGAAGGTAGACTACGGTGGCGACCTGACCCGCTCCACTTATGTGGTTCCCTGAAGGCCGCGCCCCTCCGCTTGGAGGAACCACACAGACGTTCGTGACCTTTGATCGGACTTCAGTCGGAGAAGGAAAAAAAAAGGAAACTCTCAACCAAGTGCACAATAGTTGACTTCACAGTGGGAATTGCCTTGTTAAAAAAAAATAATAAAAAAGAGAGATAGAGAGACAGAGACACTAAATGGAGAGGCGGTCTCATTGGGTTTTTTTTTTCCAACATGTTTTAATTTTTTTTTTTTTTTTTTTATTTTTTATTTTTTTTCTAAAACACTTAACGTGTAAAATTTTCTTTTTCGTCTTTTTACTCGTGTCCTGGAGCTGACCTGGCGTGACCTCGCGCCCTCTCGGAAGTTTTGGAAACCTTCTGGAAAAGTGTGGCCAAGGGTCGGCAGGGTTGGACGTGTCCGTGTTTTTCCGATCTGTCTTCCTGGTTTTTTTTGGGACTACACACACACACACACACACACACACACACACATACCGGTAGCATCCAGTTCGCTGCCTTTAAAAAAAAACAAAAAAAAAAACAGATGTAAATATTTTGGTACTTCACAAAACACACACACCAGCCGTCGCCCACTGCTGGTCGATTGAGGAAGTGCTGGCAGAACTGTCAGACTTCCAGCCTGGTGTTACTGAGCCTGTAGGCGGCGCTGGAGACGGATTGAAACGATGGCGGAGGTGGAAGTTTGAAGCCTTTCTAAAAGGTCAAATGTCAAAAAGGCGTATACAGTGGTGGGTCAGAGGTCAAGGTGGAGTAGACTCCTGTTCCATGAACCAGTATTCTGTCATTTCCTTGCAGACTTTGTGTGTGTGTGTAAACACTTCCTGTTTTTGTTTATTTGTTTATTCGTTTGTTTGTTTTTGTTTGGGTTTTTTTGTGAATTTTATCTGACTGGGCAGCTTTCTTTTTATGACACGAGCTGACTCTTTGACTTTAGAGATCTTTCTTCTAGAAGATGTTTTTTTCTATGATATAAAAGACAATTCCGACGTTCATATTGGTACTGTCATTTTTTCCCCGACCACTTCTGTTTCAGAAAAGGAACAAAAAACAAACAAACAAAACCATTTTTTTAAGCTCAGCTCTTGACGAATAATGACTTAAGGAAGAATTCCGAAAAAGAAAAAAAAAAATTTGAAAAATATACCACTCACTTTTGCTGACTTTTACGATGCCTTTGATCTCTCCATTCCATCTCCAACTCTTAAGAGTTTTTTGTATCTTGGTGTAGTATTTTGAAGCTATTTTAAAACGGAATGACGACAACTATCTGAAGGTCACTGTCCGATTCCTTGTGTGTGTGCGCGCGGGGATGACGTTCCCGACATTTAAGAGGCATGATGTAAAAACCAGCCGTCTGTTTATATCGCTTCCCCTTTTTCTATTCTTTGTAATTGTACATGTTGCTAAAAATGAGCGAAGTGAGCTCTGGAGTGACATCACACCCAGCCGCCTCCACTCTGCCCCCTGTATGTATTTTCCTTTATTCGCCCCTTTTTTTTCTTTTTTCTTTTTATTTCTTTTCTTATTTAGCAAGTCATTTCAAAAGAACTCTGTACATTTTAACATAAAATGAAAATAAATTATGTCGAGCTACCTTGTTCTCCTGATGCCTTTGATCATTTGACTTCAGTGATGCTGTGGAGGTTTACGCTTCCAGAACCTCTTGTTGACCAGTACTTTCACTTTAAGGCAAGTATTTCCATCGTGGAATTGGTAACTTGGGTCTATGTACTTTATATATGTGTATATGTGTATATATGTATATATATGTATGTATATCTGTATATATATGTATGTATGTACTGTATATATGTATGTGTATATATATTTATGTATATATATTTACATGTATATATGTATATACTGTATGTGTATATATGTATGTATATGTATGTATGTAAATATATATGTTTATATATACAGTGCCGTGAAAAAGTATTTGCCCCCTTCCTGATTTCTGTGTTTTTTGCATATTTATCACACAAAGGTTTCAGATCATCAAACCAATTTTAGTATGACACAGGGACAACCCAAGAAAATAGAAAATGCAGTTTCTAAATGATGATTTTATTTACCAAGGGAGAAAAAATTACAAACTTGTCTGGCCCTCTGTGAAAAAGTAATTGCCCCCTGAACCTAATAACGGGTTGTGCCACCTTTGGCAGCAATAACTGAAATCAAGTGTTTACGGTAATTGGTGATGAGTCTTTCACAACGCTTTGGAGGAATTTTGGCCCAATCTTCTTTGCAGAATTGTTTCAGTTCTGCAATATTAGAGGGCTTTCTAACATGAACGGCCCGTTTAAGATCACACCACAGCATTTCGATAGGATTTAAATCCAGACTTTGACTTGGCCACTCCAAAACCTTAATTTTGTTTTTTTTGAGCCATTCAGAGGTGGACCTGCTGGTGTGTTTTGGATCGTTGTCCTGCTGCATGCTCCAAGAGCGCTGGAGTTTGAGCGCACGAACTGATGACCGGACGTTCTCTTTCAAGATTTGCTGGTAGACAGCAGAATTCATTCTTCCATCAATTACAGCAAGTCGTCCTGGTCCTGAGGCAGCAAAGCAGCCCCAGACCATCACACTGCCACCACCATGCTTCACTGTTGGTATAGTGTTCTTTTGATGGAATGCTGTGCCATTTTTTCGCCAGATGTAACGGGCCGCACACCTTCCAATAAGTTCAACTTTTGACTCATCAGTCCACAGAATGTTGTTCCAAAAGTTTTGAGGATCATCAAGATGCTTTTTGGCAAATGTTAGACAAGCCTTTGTGTTCTTTTTGGACAGCAATGGTTTTCGCCTCGGAACTCTGCCATGGATGCCAGCTTTGGCCAGTGTTTTT
>NC_024327.1:1670286-1673906 GCF_000523025.1 Cynoglossus semilaevis
GGGGGCAATTACTTTTTCACAGAGGGCCAGACAAGTTTGTAATTTTTGTCTCCCTTGGTAAATAAAATCATCATTTAGAAACTGCATTTTCTATTTCCTTGGGTTGTCTCTGTGTCATACTAAAATTGGTTTGATGATCTGAAACCTTTGTGTGTGATAAATATGCAAAAAACACAGAAATCAGGAAGGGGGCAAATACTTTTTCACGGCACTGTATATATATATGTACATATATACTGTATATGTACATATATATCTTAATACTCACCGTGTTAAACCTGATTTTCACCGATTGACAGTCCGGTTTCTGTAGATGAGTTAGTGCTGGGCAACCAATAACTATGAATTTTTAAATTAATCCGAATAATCCGATGAATCACGTAAACAAAAATAATTCAAAAGTTAAGCATATTTATTTCAGTTAAATACGTACGGTGTAAACACCAGGTTTTGATAGTAATATTCACTGCACAGAGTTTAAATATTTCTTGTACATCTCAAAAGCGAATCAAATCTATATGGAAATGTTTACTGCGTATATATATAAAACCTGTCAGGGCAACAACGTTACAGCTCATTTTTGTTACAGAAACAGAAAGTCATTGTTTTTCTTTCGTTACAGGTACTAATAAATATCTATTTATTTATTTTTTAATATGTGTAAATAAACAAAACGCTTATAATATTCGGCAGTGTACGACACCGAAATACGAAACTCACTGAGTACATGTCAAATACATAAAGAGTAGTCTCCCAGTTGTGTTGAAGTAGAAGATACTGCGTTCACGACTCGACACTATTTCCCAAAATTGAACAACATTTCTGCCATTTTACAACTCGATATTTGGCCTAATTTGTCGATATTTATTAGTTTTGATATTTTTGCCTAATTCCCCACGTTGTTATGGTCATCGCCATGTTGTAAACGTTTAAAACGTTGACCCCACATGCTCGCCATTGATCGCCATTTTGAAGAAAAGCTTTGATAAAAATGTTTCAAAATTTAATTTTTTTTGCATGTTTCTCATCAAAATAAAACGTTTTGAAAAAGTAAAAAAATATATATGAAAAAAAAAATTCAAAACAAGTTTTTTTTAATGTTTAGAAAAAAAAATTTGGAAAAAAAGTTTAGAAATGTTTTTTTTTAATTTTTTTAGAAAAAATAATTTTGGTCAGATAGTGTTTTAAAAAAATATGAACTTTTTGTTACATTTTTGGTCAAAAACAAAGATTTTGATGAAACTTTTGTAAAACTATTTTTAAAAATTGTATCTTATGCTGCATGTTTCTTATTAAATTACATCATTTAGAGAACATTTTTAGAAATATATGTTCATAAAATCTGTAGAAATATGAACTTTTTGTTACATTTTTGGTCAAAAACAAAGATTTTGATGAAACTTTTGTAAAACTATTTTTCAAAATTGTATCTTTTGTTGCATGTTTCTCATCAAATTATGTAATTTAGAGAACATTTTTAGAAATATATGTTCATAAAATCTGTAGAAATATGAACTTTTTGTTACATTTTTGGTCAAAAACAAAGATTTTGATGAAACTTTTGTAAAACTATTTTTCAAAATTGTATCTTTTGTTGCATGTTTCTCATCAAATTATGTAATTTAGAGAACATTTTTAGAAATATATGTTCATAAAATCTGTAGAAATATGAACTTTTTGTTACATTTTTGGTCAAAAACTAAAAGATTTTGATGAAACTTTTGTAAAACTATTTTTAAAAATTGTATCTTATTAAATTACGTAATTTAGAGAACATTTTTAGAAATTTATTTTTATAAAAGTTTTTCTAGAAATATTAACCGTTTGTTTCATTTTTGGTCAACAACTAAAGGATTTTGACGAAAGTTTTGTAAAATTATTTTTCAAAATTTTATCTTTTGCTGCATGTTTCTACAATAATTAGGGCTTTCAGAGAACATTTTTAGAAATTTATTTTTATAAAAGTTTCTTTCAAAATCCAAAATTTCTTCTGTCATTTTTGGTCAAAAACTAAAAGATTGTCAAAAAAGTTTGTAAAATTATTTTTCAAAATTCTTTCTTAGGCTGCATGTTTCTACAATAATTAGGGCTTTCAGAGAACATTTTTAGAAATTTATTTTAATAAAGGTTTCTCTCAAAGTGTGAACTTTTTGTGTCATTTATGGTCAAAAACTAAAAGATTTTGACAAAAACTTTTGTAAAATTATTTTACAAAATTCTATCTTTTGCTGCATGTTTTTCATCAAATTACGTAATTTAGAGAACATTTTTAGAAATTTATTTTTATAAAAGTTTCTGTCAAAATCTAAAATTTTTCGTGTCATTTTTGGTCAAAAACTAAAAGATGTTGACGAAGATTTTTGTAAAAGTATTTTTAAAAATTGTATCTTATGCTGCATGTTTCTCATCAAATTAGGTAATTTAGAGAACATTTTTAGAAATGTATTTTTATAAAATCTTCTGTAGAAATATTAACCTTTTGTTACATTTTTGGTCAAAAACAAAGATTTTGACAAAAGGTTTTGTAAAAGTATTTTTAAAAATGGTATCCTTTGCTGCATGTTTCTACAAAAATTAGGGCTTTTACAGAACATTTTTAGAAATTTATTGTTATAAAAAGTTTCTGTCAAAATATTAACTTTTTGTCATTTTTGGTCAAAAACTAAAAGATTTTGACAAAAATGTTTGTAAAATTATTTTTCAAAATTGTGTCTTTTCTTGCATATTTCTAAAAAAATTAGGGCTTTTACAGAACATTTTTTGAAATTTATTGTTTTAAAATGTTCTGTAGAAATATGAAGTTTCTGTGTGATTTTTGGTCAAAAACTAAAAGATTTTGATGAAAACTTTTGTAAAATTATTTTTCAAAATTCTATCTTTTGCTGCATGCTTCTCATCAAATTACGTAATTTAGAGAACATTTTTAGAAATTTGTTGAATTTTTTGTGTCTTTTTTTCAAAAATTAAAAGATTTAGACGAAAACATTTTGTAAAATTATTATTAAAAATTGTATCTTTTGCTGCATGCTTCTCAAAAAATTAGGAAGATTTAGAGCACTTTTTTTTTCATTTTTCCATTTGAATTTTTTGTCAAAATCTGAAGTTTTGGTTTCATTTTTGGGCAACCTTTGACAAAACTTTTGGAAAATTGTTTTTCAAAATTGTATGTTTTCCTGCATGTTTCTCATCAAATTAGGGCATTTAGAAAACATTTTTAGAAATTTGTTGTTATAAAATTTTCTGTCAAAATGTGAACTTTTGTGTTATTTTTGGTCCATCCATCCATCCATCATCAACCGCTTATCCGGGGCCGGGTCGCGGGGGCAACAGTCTGAGCAGGGATACCCAGACTTCCCTCTCCCTCGACACTTCCTCCAGCTCTTCTGGGGGGACCCCAAGGCGTTCCCAGGCCAGCCGAGCGACGTAGTCGCTCCAGCGTGTCCTAGGTCTTCCCCTAGGTCTCTTCCCAGAGGGACGGCACCCGAGCACCTCCCGAGGGAGGCGTCCGGGGGGCATGCAATGTAAATGCCCAAGCCACCTCAGCTGACTCCTCTCGATGATGATTGAAAATCATACAAAGAAAAACTGCAGAAGATAGAGGTGCCTCTGTCAGCAGATCT
>NC_024327.1:1678024-1681400 GCF_000523025.1 Cynoglossus semilaevis
AAAGATTAGTTCACAGTGAAAGATTAGTTCATAGAGAGTGATTCGTTTGCAATGATAGATTAGTTCACAGTGAAAGATTAGAATGCAGAGTAATTAGATCGTAGTGAAAGATTAGTTCACAGTGAAAGATTAGTTCGCAGAGAGTGATTTGTGAGTTCAATATGAATAAATATTTAATATGACTCGGTAGTCACGAGTCACGAATCTTTCACTCATATGAAAGATTCGTTCATTTTGAACGAATCACTCGCGAACGACACATCACTATTTAGAAGTTATTCTTGAGAAGTCTTGAGAAGTCAGAAGTTATTCTTGACAGGATTTGCGTATTAACTACTGTTATACGAGATTTCCTTCTCCAGTCGTTTATTTTGCTTTATTGTTGGACCTGTTTTGTTTGACGTTTGTTGTTAAAACAAATCAACCATCTACCGGCTGCTTCCACTCCTTGCCTGAAGACACCTCGCACAGCAAGAATCCTTCAGAAAGAAATAAGAAAATTCAATAAAAAAATGTTTTTTTTAAAATGTAGCGTTTTGGAAAAATGGGAGAAAAAAATATTTTGAATTATTAAAAAAAATTTGGTCAGATGTTGAAAAACTTGATGAAAACCTTTTTTCTTTTCTTCTAAATTTTATAGTTTCTGCGCGTTTCTCATCAAATAAGAGCATTTTGAAAATTTTTACCAGAAACATCATGGAATCTTTTGTCAAAATCTTAATTTTGAGTATCATGTCGTCAGATGGGTGGGCAATGTCTCTGTCGTTGGTGTGGAACCCCAGGGTTTACCACCTGGGCAAGATCGAATCCCGGTCAGGGCGGTTGGTAACTTCCAGTGGACTCACCACCCGCAGGAAGGTTCGGGGGGGTTGGTACAGTGCAGTGTGAGTTGGGTGGCAACTGCTGCCTTCGCGACCCGGCAATGGATAAGCGGATGAAAATGGATGAAAAATTTTGATAAACATTTTTTGAAAAAAAAAAAAAAAAAAAAATAATATCTTTTCTGCACGTTTTTCCATCAAATAAGAGCATTTTGAGAATTTTTTTAGATAAAAAAACTTTTTTTTTTAAATTTTTCAATAAAATAAAATAAATAAAATGTTGCATGTCCTGGTCAAATGTTGAAAACTGTAAATGAAAATTTTTGGGAAATAAAATTTAAAAATGTTATAAAATGTAAAAAAAACAAAACAAAATAGAATGTTAAAAACCACCGCTGTGTAGAAAACATACATTTTTATATTTCATTTTGTCATTGCAACATTTAAAAAAAAAGACATTTATATAAAATGGACGACTCCACCGTTGTACAAATGAAATTCTTTTTAATGCATATTAGCACTTACTTTTGGATTTACAAATATAAACATCACATTCACTTGAGGTGATTACAGCACGACACCCAAAATACACACGACACCTACTGCAAATAGAGGCTTTTACTTTTACACAATTCAAGAATGTCGTCTCTCCTGCAAACGTTCACGATTTGCTCCCTTTCGTCTGTGTAAAGAGACAGCTAGGTGGCGCCGACGGTGCTCAAATATCCGAATGGTGGTAATCAGTGACGATTAGTTGAAACCGAGTGTAGATAAATGACATTTTCTGCTAATTTGGGATTTTTGAAATTACTGCGTGAATGGGATTTTTTTTTTTTAAATCTGTTAAGATTTTTCTTTAAGTAAAAGAAAATCGCAATCCCGCAGAAACAACCATAAACTCTTTATAAAAAATTAAAGAATTTACAAACTTTTTACACATTTTTAAAAACGTTGGTGTTCCTTAGGGGTGTGTCATGTGATGGGTTCACCCACAGGGGTCAGCAGAAATCCAGAGGCGTTAACTTTGGCAACCAGACCAGTTTGTACAATGGGGGCCTAAAACTGCAGCGCTGGAACCAACTGTGAGTTCTTGTGTCAAACTATCGAGTTAATGAATAAATAAGTCGTAATTATATAAAAACAAACAAACAAAAAAAAAACAACAAAATAAATAAATGTTGAAATGTTGATGACACTCGCGAGGCCAAAGGAACCCCCGGAACTGTTTCGCAATTGACAGTGGTTCGATAACTTAAGTCAAGACATTACTGTACACGTGATCTCGGCTTCGGAAATGATAAATACAATGACGTCAAAACACGGGTTCCAGTCTTGAACAGTTCCGCCGTGTCGCTCCTGAGACATCGTAAACTCACAAAATGAAGATCGTATAAAAAATACTGGGTTTTTCAAATATTTAAAGAATAAAAATAATCGACCCGACCGTCATATAAAAAAAAAAAAAAACAATACTGGGTTTTACAAATATTTAAAGAATAAAAATATCGACCCGACCATCATAAAAAAAAAATTAAAAAAAATACAAAGTCAGCACAGAAACATGCAGCCATTTACCTCCGACTCCGCCCACCAATGTACATCGCCTCCTTGCATGAACCAACACACGGCCCGACCCGGCCCGGCGCGGAACCGGCCGCCATTTACGGTTAGGGACCGCGTGGAACGATATGTTCCGTTAAGTGCAAAGTCTGTCTTGCGAGCCGCAGTCGGCCGTTAGCTAGCCTTCTGCAGCAGTTTGTCCTCTTTCAGTTTGAACGGCACACTGACGGACATCTCCGCGATGAAGCGCTCGCACGCCGTCTTGGTCACCTGCTTGCAGTAGCGAAGGTCGATTTGGCAGATGCTGCCGCAGCGCTTAAAAAAGTTCAGCGAGTGGTCCGTGACCCGGTTACAAACTGGAGGGAAAACAGAAGGAAGAAAAAAGAAGAAAAAAAATTCGATCGTTACTTCAACAAGTCAACGTTTCAAAGTCTTACAGTTACATTTATTACTTTGAGCATTGTCGCCCCCTGCTGGCTCGTTAATACTTCCAGCTCTACTTATCTGGTTTACTGTTGCTGGGAAACGTGAAATACGTACTAGGGTGGGCATGGGCAAACTATGGCTCGGGGGCCCGTTTAGCTTTTTAATCCGAACTTTATACATTTCCAAATATATAATATATATATATATATTTTATATATATATATGCCCGCGCCCCAGTAGTGACTGAGTCACTACTCACTAGTCGCGAAGACTAAACAGGAAGTAGAAAATTGCCCGTTTACCCGATAAGTTGATTTCTGTGAGCGAGTCTCTGGTCGTAGTTCCGGCGGCCGTCAGCAGGTTGACCGACTGGTCGTTGATGTGGTTGCAGTAGCTCAGGTCCAGCCGGGACAACAGGGGCATCTGTCGACAGATGAGACGCAGAGACGTGTCTGTGATGTCCAAACCGGCCAGTCGCAGGTCCTCCACGTTCCGCAGCTTACAGCGGTTATCCAGCTGTCCTATCAGACGAGGAGGGCGGGGGGGGATTTAGAAAAATATGTGGGGAA
>NC_024327.1:1686999-1689459 GCF_000523025.1 Cynoglossus semilaevis
AAAAAAAAAAAAAAAATACAAAGTCAGCACAGGAACATGCAGCCATTTACCTCCGACTCCGCCCACCAATGTACATCGCCTCCTTGCATGAACCAACACACGGCCCGACCCGGCCCGGCGCGGAACCGGCCGCCATTTACGGTTAGGGACCACGTGGAACGATATGTTCCGTTAAGTGCAAAGTCTGTCTTGCGAGCCGCAGTCGGCCGTTAGCTAGCCTTCTGCAGCAGTTTGTCCTCTTTCAGTTTGAACGGCACACTGACGGACATCTCCGCGATGAAGCGCTCGCACGCCGTCTTGGTCACCTGCTTGCAGTAGCGAAGGTCGATTTGGCAGATGCTGCCGCAGCGCTTAAAAAAGTTCAGCGAGTGGTCCGTGACCCGGTTACAAACTGGAGGGAAAACAGAAGGAAGAAAAAAAAAAAGAAAAAAACCCCATCGTTACTTCAACAAGTCAACGTTTCAAAGTCTTACAGTTACATTTATTACTTTGAGCATTGTCGCCCCCTGCTGGCTCGTTAATACTTCCAGCTCTACTTATCTGGTTTACTGTTGCTGGGAAACGTGAAATACGTACTAGGGTGGGCATGGGCAAACTATGGCGCGGGGGCCCGTTTAGCTTTTTAATCCGAACTTTATACATTTCCAAATATATAATATATATATATATATTTTATATATATATATGCCCGCGCCCCAGTAGTGACTGAGTCACTACTCACTAGTCGCGAAGACTAAACAGGAAGTAGAAAATTGCCCGTTTACCCGATAAGTTGATTTCTGTGAGCGAGTCTCTGGTCGTAGTTCCGGCGGCCGTCAGCAGGTTGACCGACTGGTCGTTGATGTGGTTGCAGTAGCTCAGGTCCAGCCGGGACAACAGGGGCATCTGTCGACAGATGAGACGCAGAGACGTGTCTGTGATGTCCAAACCGGCCAGTCGCAGGTCCTCCACGTTCCGCAGCTTACAGCGGTTATCCAGCTGTCCTATCAGACGAGGAGGGCGGGGGGGTATTTAGAAAAATATGTGGTGAAAGGTCAAGCGGTTTCGTAAGGTGACCTCTGTGGCTCGAGCGACTGACCTGGTCTGTTGTCGGTCGGAGGCGACAGCAGGTCCCTCATCTGAGCGTCCTTCAGTCCCTCCACCCACTGGACGTCCAGGGTGCGGAGCAGCGGGCAGCTGGAGGTGCAGAGGGCAGAGACCGCCGCCCAGGAACAGCCCGACAATTTCAACACCCTCAGACCTGGAGGACACGGTGGCGGTGGACACAACGTATTAACGACAAAGAGTTGTGTTAATTACGTTAGCATTAGCTATCATTAGCGTTAGCTTGTAGAAGCTATCGTTACACTGCAGTGGTGATTAGCTCCTAATGTCGGTTTTGGATTTCCATTAAGACTCAGGTCAACTGTGAGACCACCTGTAGGGGGCGCTATAAAGTGTCCAACCTGGCAGTCGGTTGATGAGCCAACTCAGCTGCTTCTTGGAAATGTTGGTCCAGCTGAGGTCCAAGAAGACTGGCTGACGGCGGATGATGCCGCTGAGCATCAGCGGCGTGATGGAGGGGGAGCGGGTCAGGTCGATCTTCGGCCAGGAGCCTCTTATCGCAACACCTGGGGGTCATGATCAAAGGTCAAATTAATCAGTCAAAAAGTCAACACAAAAAAAAAAAAAAAACCTAAGAAAACCTGGGGGTCAATGATTTTTTCAGAGTCTGCGACTACCCCCACCAGGGGGCAGTATTGATATCATCTTTAACTATAGTGAAGAAGTCGCTGAGTTCTCCTTTTTTTCTTAAATAGAAATTAGAAGAAATTCAAAGGAGATCATTGTGTTTATATAGGGGGGGGCAGTAGTCCTACTACCTAGGGGGCGCCAGAGTGGTGGTGTGTGTGCGTACCATCTGTTCCACGTCTTGCAGACTCTGATACACACACACAGCTCCTGGTGCGACAGGTAGTTGAAGATCTTCATCCAAACTTCTCGCTGTATGACGTGAGTTTTCCCGTCCTTGAGTGGCAACCTGTCCGGGGGCGGGCTGATCGGGGGAGGGCGAATGACGTGACGCTCCATTTGGACGCACTTGGGCGGCGAGCGCGGCGGCACGGGCCGATTGGTCGGCGCGCTCCTGTTGAAGCCCAGCGGAGTGATCGGGCTGGGGTAGAAGTGTCGCAGCTCCCACGGCGTGCCGTTCAACTCCTTCGCCTTCAGGTGTGACCTCTGGTCCACCAGGTCGTTGCCGTTGCGGAACAACCTCCTGGGTTCCTCGTTCTCCGACTTGGGTTCCACCTTGAGCGGCTGGCGGTTCTCGTTGGCCAGGCAGTCCTCCGTCTTCTGGATCTCCTGGTTCAGGGCCTGGTTCAGGGCCTTGCTCAGCTCTCGGCTCAGCTCGCGGTTCGGCAGACGCCGCTTGCGGCGCGCCTTCAGACGCTGACCCTTTTCCTTGGGCTCGCTCCCGCCCCC
>NC_024327.1:1691628-1692856 GCF_000523025.1 Cynoglossus semilaevis
AGTAGTCCTCCTACCTAGGGGGCGCCAGAGTGGTGGTGTGTGTGCGTACCATCTGTTCCACGTCTTGCAGACTCTGATACACACACACAGCTCCTGGTGCGACAGGTAGTTGAAGATCTTCATCCAAACTTCTCGCTGTATGACGTGAGTTTTCCCGTCCTTGAGTGGCAACCTGTCCGGGGGCGGGCTGATCGGGGGAGGGCGAATGACGTGACGCTCCATTTGGACGCACTTGGGCGGCGAGCGCGGCGGCACGGGCCGATTGGTCGGCGCGCTCCTGTTGAAGCCCAGCGGAGTGATCGGGCTGGGGTAGAAGTGTCGCAGCTCCCACGGCGTGCCGTTCAACTCCTTCGCCTTCAGGTGTGACCTCTGGTCCACCAGGTCGTTGCCGTTGCGGAACAACCTCCTGGGTTCCTCGTTCTCCGACTTGGGTTCCACCTTGAGCGGCTGGCGGTTCTCGTTGGCCAGGCAGTCCTCCGTCTTCTGGATCTCCTGGTTCAGGGCCTGGTTCAGGGCCTTGCTCAGCTCTCGGCTCAGCTCGCGGTTCGGCAGACGCCGCTTGCGGCGCGCCTTCAGACGCTGACCCTTTTCCTGGGTCTCGCTCCCGCCCTCGCTGCTGGGCCCGGCCTGAGGGGAGCTGCAATGGGAGTGGTCGCTGTCGCCAATCGGAGTTCTGATGCTGGCGCTCAACAGTTCGTTCCTGGAGTTGCGCTCCTCTCCCTCGTCTTCGGTGTCCATCAATCGCCCCGTCCTCTCTAGGGCCATCCTGAAGTGAGAGTCCGGCCCCTTCTCCTCCCCCGCCGCTCCGTCCTCTTCTGCCCTGATGCGATGCAGGAGTTTGGAGAAGTACGGCTCATCCGACTTTTCCTGCTGGAGACAAACAGAAGTTTGACGACAACTCCGCTCCAAACGTTAAAGTCAATTAAGAGTAAATTAAAGTAAAAACCTTTTTCCTCACAGCGAGGTCTTCGTTGTCGTCATCCTCGAACAACTTCCTCTTCTTCCGCAGCTTGTCCTCAGGCCTGGGCCGGGGCAGAGCGCCGGGGGACAGCACGGGCGGTTGTCGGTGCAGTGGCTCCCCCGGGGCGGGCGCTGGGGGGGTCCTCCCCTCTTGGCAGCGGAGGCCACGTCCCCCTCCTCTCTCACAGGCTTCTGCTCCCTCAGCAGGGAGCCGGGGAGGTTGGAGGCGGACTGGAACCCTGGACGCCCCTTTTTCTTTATTACCACA
>NC_024327.1:1693124-1699420 GCF_000523025.1 Cynoglossus semilaevis
TGGGGCGCACTCAACTAGAGGCGCAAAGAATTTCAGGGGCGGGTCTTAACATGGAAATTCAATTAAACTGAGACGTGACTAAACTGTTGGGATTCGGTCCACCGACGGTGAGAGTAACTCTACTACCGTAAAAAAACAGGAAGTACGATGACGACAGTTTTAAGAATTATTTAGATTTTTCTTACATACGTCGATTAAGCTACGCCGCTAAATCCTCGCTAAAAAAAGAAAAACATTTTTTGTCAAATTTGCACCAACTCATCGTCAGGTGATCAAGATTGGAAACACTGCAATCATTATTCATCGGAAAAATTGAAGATTTTTTTTTTTATCCAGCGAAATAAAATGGAATTCTACGACATTTTAAAATTTCATTTCATTCATTTATATCAAGGAGTTCCAGGCCTTTTTCGGACTTTTAAGAACCTGCCGCAACGCTGACATTAAATGTTAACTTCCTGCGACCTTTGACCTTTCACGTGTGACTTTGTTTACAAACACATGTACTCACTTTTCCACGCTTTCCCGCGTGGTTACATTTGGGACACTCCCAGCAGTTCGGCAGCTCGTCGTTCACCACTCCTGATGCATCGTTCATCTGGGAGGAAGAAAAAAAAAAAGAGGAAATGATTTGCATTTTCACCGGTCGAGACGGGACCAAAGGTCAGAGGAAGTTGCGGTGAAGATTAAAAACATTTACAAATGTTCGGAAACTGGATGTTTCGGAAAAACTGGTTCGACCAAAACGGCACCGGGAACAAGCAGCTACAAGATGTGTGTGTACCAACATGAAGTACACACAAGTACTTCATGTCTAGGATTATCGTCAAACCTTCCGTCGGTTCAACCGTGAAAAAAATAACAACCACAACAAAGGTGTTCTGTGACTTCCTGGTCCCCTAGCCTAACCGTCCGCCCTCGTCCGCCCGTCCGTTCGTACCTTCAGACAGTGCGGGTGGACGATTTCGTTGCAGATGGAACACTCCATCAGCATGAAGTTGAACTTGTCCTCCTCGTCCTCCAGCGTGTCCTCCTTGCCGGCCTCTTTGCACACCACACACACCGCGGTGTGAGGCAGGACGGGCTGTGGACGAGAACCAAACAAGAAAGTTCTAGTAGAAATGTAATTGTCGACACAGAGAAATATCGCGATACCACCATCGTATCTAACCTGATGTTCCGATGGAACAGCAGCAGAGTCCGAGATTATTACGATCACACTTGGACTACAACGGTTGTCAACACGGTAAACACTAGCGTTGTTATGTAATATCGGTAATAATTGCGTCGATCGGATTTTCCCTCTGATAATGAAAACCCAATAACGTAAAGTTATCACTTTCACGGAATCACTTTAAAAGTTTAGTTTGGGCAGACAAGACTAACAATAAAAGTAGGTCATGTTAATTCCACGGCGGAAAATCGGAATCGGAAATCAAGTGTTTGGACAATATCGGCATATCGGATATCAGCAAAAAGCTAATATCGAATATCCCTAGTAAACACACAATCGTGTTACATGTTAAGCTGCAGAATGTCGATACGATATGACGCGATATATTGCGATATTTCTGTGTAGCAATTCTAACACCACTATTGTCCAGTTAGCACGAAACCCCTCTGACGATTTAACCCTTTAGACTCAGGATGTTTGTAAAATATTCTCACTGTAGAAAAAACGTCAACACACACACACACACAGCAGAGCAGGACCGACAGCGACTCACCGCAATGCACTGCCTCATAATGCACGACTGCTTCATGCGACCCGGACCTCCGAACTTCTTCATGTCCTTGCAGAAGTGACACTCTCCGCACTCGCTGCGGAGACAGGCCTCGCACCTGCGGCAGCGCGTCCTCCTGCGCCGCGCTCCCGACGAGCTGCGGTTGGACGGAAGCTTGACGGCCGACGTCGTCCCCATCTTGGGCTTCGGCCTGTTGGCTGCCCTCTGCTGGAGAAGACAATTTTTGGATTAGTAATTTTTATTTTCTTCAAGCAATGGGAATAGCAATTCCTGTTGACATTTCCAGGAGGGGGCGCTGCGGGCAAAAGTGTGGAAAGTGGCGTGAGTCAAGGGATTTAGTCAAATGTGGTTATTTGAAGAGCTGCAGGAGGCGAAGGGTTAATCACTTAGAGAAATAACTTGGAGGAAAATAACGAAAGGTGAACGGACCGGTTCAGACGGGTCGGATATCACGGGCGATGTATTTTGACGGTGAACGCAACGCAGTGGGTGCGGAAGCAAAAAGTATCACATGTGACTCTTTAGCTGGAGCGTGAGTGTGTGTGTGTGTGTGTGTGAACACGAGTCATTGAGAGTCAATAAAAGAAAAAAATTAACACGGACCAAAAAACACGCACACTCCACGGCTCCAAAAAAGTACAAAAAAGTAAATATTACTGGTAACTACACGTGCGTTGGCGAGAATCTGGCGATACGATACGTATCGCAATACGGAGGCGAAGATACGATGTATCGCAACGCTATAGGCAGCGATGGAGGATTTTGACACGGTATCGGGAAACAAAGTATGCGGATATCTCAGTGTAGTTACGCCGCTGTACTGTGCATACTGTAGTACATGCTGTAGTACACACTGTAGTACACAATACTTGTTAACCCTTGTTAGCGTAGCCCTCAGAGAGACGGTGTTTCGGTGTTTCTTTAACAGCCCTACATTTGTTATTTCAACACCTGCCCCTCCGAGAGTCACAAATATGTGGGCAGCGGACCGGACATGGCTCCGGAGGTGAGAGTGCGGATTAAAATTAATCCACATTAATCCTTCGACAGATGTAGAATAAATACGAAAAAAAAACGGTTCAGGTTCTGAACACCAGGTGCAGCCGCGGAAACTTCTTGGCCCTCGGCTAATAATAATAACGTCAAATTAATTTGATGTGAATAATAATTTTTTCGTAATAATCTCTCGTTTAATCTGCTCGGTTACTTCCTCATCCTGTCCGACATTGAACAACAGAGAGACTGAGAGAGACTGAGAGAGAGAGAGAGACTGAGAGAGAGAGACTGAGAGAGAGAGAGAAGGAGACTGAGAGAGAGAGATCTGACCGGTCTTTACTGTAACTCTGCAGTAATATGTCAGGAATCTGGGATCGGTTTTCTGGGGCCCGTGAACCAAAAAAGGCCGGCTTCCGTGACGGGCCCGGCGTCTTCTGACTCAGCCTGGATCTCGAGTGGGAGTGAGTCACAAGGCTCATCGCGGAGCGTTCATGTACACAGTGAGGCCCTGCACAAAAGCCAGTGTGTGTTCTGTCATCCGCAACAATGTGTCACAGTGGGCGGGGCCGGAGCGGAGACGTTAAAGGGGCAGCGAGCGTTGCATGAGGAGCGTGTGTGTGTTTGTGTGTGTGTAGCAGGAGTAAATAATGAAGATTTCCCCACGTTTTTTTCCAATGTAAGTACACTAAGGGGCAGCAACCTGCGGCTCCTGGGCCTGGGTCTGTACGCAAACAGCCCGAGGCGTGTGTTTAAAAAAACCATTACATGAGCACATTTGGTTTGTATGAATGAATGTTAGGGCGCTCCTAGTGGTGGCCGCTGGGATACAAACAAAAAAGAGTATCATGAGGTACTGAACCAATACTAGATATTAGAAATGGACAGTTAGACCAGACTCTAACGGGTACTGGTACAGGTACATGGTACAGCTCGGAAGATCACGAACGGTCAATCAAAACCCAAAATTAAAGAAAGTATGACGTGTCAAAAATATAAATCCATTTCCTACATCAAATACTACCCCGATCCCAGACCTGGACTCTAACGCACCACCAAAGGTCGGTCCAGACTAGTCCATCAGTCCATCCACTGTCTGCTTCACATCAACGTCACATGTGTTTCCACGTTCACTTTCCGCTAAATGGGATCAACAACAACAAAAAAAACTACTGAGACTCACTTCAAAAACTGCAGAATACTCAGTATTTTTTTTTCCTTCATGGACACAAAACTGATTACACAGCTGGATCGCAGAGATAGCAGTACTTTCCCTGCATACTTTTGTACCAACTTGTACTCACGTGGATTCCAACAAAATAAAAGTACAAATCCCAAATACGCTAACTCCGCACTGGGCACAACGTCACAGACACATCTTTTTCTGCTCTGTTTTGACCCTTGAACGCAGCACAACAATTCAACCGAGTCCTTAAACGCAACCTAAAATACATGTACGATGTTTTTCCAACTTCTGAGGGTCAACTTTGACACCAGTTTCTTGTACACGGACCAGTATTTTGATTGGTATTTCCAGGATACTCACTAAGGTACTAGTACCTCGGGACTCTCGTGGTTATCACAGTGAATACTACCTCACCTGTAATCAACCCCACGAAGCGTGTTTTTATAATAACGCGGGTCATTATCGTACACTTTCACGTCTAGTTACGGTTGACCACAGTTGATCAACAACGCGTTACAGTCCCTGGTGTTGGTTGGTAAACCAGCGGAATTAACCTCGAACCTCTTCCTCGATCAACACAACCACAACTTTATTCCTGCTTTAACTGGGGGGATCACGGCAGAGTCCCACAGTTTGAGAACCCAAGATAAGTAGAGCCACTTCATTGTTCCACCTCCCCATCCCCCCTTCCTCAACTACATTTTGCCCGGAGCCTTCTTAAAGGCACAGAGTGGTGGGGCAAGTTGAGGAACTAGGAGGAAATCAGAATCAAAAGGAAAAGACACTTTCCAAGAGGGGGAAATGTGGAGGAAGAGAGTCGGAAGGCGAGCTACAAATCACTGAAGCCGGGGGTCGGTGGAGGGACCTCACGGTTATCGGAGGACCCCCGGAGGGGGGTGTGTGGGGGCAGATAATGTCGGTCATATTAGCGAGTGAAGAGGGTGCCGTGTCTCCAGAGGTGGTCAGTGGGGAAAAAATGGGTCAGTTGTAGCAGAAACATGACAGATGGTGTGATTGTGCATAAGGTCCGATAAACAGAGAAAGACGCAGCCGAGTCACTAACGTGTTATTAACGTAAAAAAAAGAAAGTGGTTTAGCTGATTTAGAATCTTGAAGAAAACGCTTTTCTGTTTGTTTTGTTTTGTCTTTCAGGTCGACTACAATACAGAGGAGAGAGGAGCGGGTGACAGACACACGTTAACCCGAAACAACTGTGAGGCTAAACGCCATTTAGCTCGCTAACGTCTGCTTCCTGGCGTCCTCCAGACAACACAAACACAGACACAGACACACATCGAGGTCACATGATGAAATACGGGGGGCTCTGACCTGCTCGGACTCCGAATCATATTCCTCTTCGTCTCCGCTCAGTGACAAGGCCATGGCTCCTCTTTCTCATCGTTTGTGAATAGCGAAGGAAACTAACATGGCTGAACAGGACTCCGCCAACACAGCTCTGGCCCCGCCCTCCCTCCAACACGGGCCGTGGTGCGTTCGCGGCGAGTAAACAACAACAATCACCTTCACTAACTAATGCTTTTTGTTACATACACCTACCGCGAAATAAACAACGCAAATAAATTTAAAACATATATATTTCATATATTAAAGATACACGTGATCATATTTTGAAATAAAAATATATAAATATAAGGGTAAAACCAGGATATGGTGTGGCATTTTAAAAGAAGACATTTAAATTCCGTGAGCTTTAAAGTAGCGCGAATGTGACAGGAAACAAGAATTACGCATCAAAACAAGATAGTGACCCCCGCCTCCCTCATAAACCGCTGTTTGTTTTTTTAACAACATTGGCCAAATATGTCAGGGGGTTAATCGCATCGCTATACTTACATTACTGTGAATTTTGTTAATTTTGTCATGAGGTAAACTCTCGAGCTGTTTTCATGTAAAAAAAAAACATTTATCCTGAGCGCTAGCCAAAAATAAAAACACGTACCTGTGTTTATCTAAATGCGCCCAACAATTTAACCGTAAATATTGAAGCGTTCGCTTCGCGTATACGAGTATCGCCTTCATTTATCACCCCAAATGTTTTCGTATACACATATTTTACACGACATGCCCTGTCCTTCTTTGTTTATTACATTTTTCATTTCCTTTGCCGCGCTCCCACACTTGTACTGTCTGATAAATGCCGCCGGGAGAAACGCGTGACTCAGCGTTGACCTTGAGTCATTTCAGATGTAATGTAACTTGTGTACAAACTAGAGAAAAAGACAAGAGTGAGTTTCACAGTGACTCATCTCACAGCCTGTCAGATGTAACTATATATATATATATATATATATATATATATATATATATATATATATATATATTATTTTATTATATGTTAATGGGGGCTTTTG
>NC_024327.1:1700241-1703327 GCF_000523025.1 Cynoglossus semilaevis
AGAAAAAGAAGGGAAAAAAAAAAAAAAAAAAAAAAAACCCCCGTCGAGGGGGGGGGGGGGGGGGTGGAGGAAGAGAGTCGGAAGGCGAGCTACAAATCACTGAAGCCGGGGGTCGGTGGAGGGACCTCACGGTTATCGGAGGACCCCCGGAGGGGGGTGTGTGGGGGCAGATAATGTCGGTCATATTAGCGAGTGAAGAGGGTGCCGTGTCTCCAGAGGTGGTCAGTGGGGAAAAAATGGGTCAGTTGTAGCAGAAACATGACAGATGGTGTGATTGTGCATAAGGTCCGATAAACAGAGAAAGACGCAGCCGAGTCACTAACGTGTTATTAACGTAAAAAAAAGAAAGTGGTTTAGCTGATTTAGAATCTTGAAGAAAACGCTTTTCTGTTTGTTTTGTTTTGTCTTTCGGGTCGACTACAATACAGAGGGGAGAGGAGCGGGTGACAGACACACGTTAACCCGAAACAACTGTGAGGCTAAACGCCATTTAGCTCGCTAACGTCTGCTTCCTGGCGTCCTCCAGACAACACAAACACAGACACAGACACACATCGAGGTCACATGATGAAATACGGGGGGCTCTGACCTGCTCGGACTCCGAATCATATTCCTCTTCGTCTCCGCTCAGTGACAAGGCCATGGCTCCTCTTTCTCATCGTTTGTGAATAGCGAAGGAAACTAACATGGCTGAACAGGACTCCGCCAACACAGCTCTGGCCCCGCCCTCCCTCCAACACGGGCCGTGGTGCGTTCGCGGCGAGTAAACAACAACAATCACCTTCACTAACTAATGCTTTTTGTTACATACACCTACCGCGAAATAAACAACGCAAATAAATTTAAAACATATATATTTCATATATTAAAGATACACGTGATCATATTTTGAAATAAAAATATATAAATATAAGGGTAAAACCAGGATATGGTGTGGCATTTTAAAAGAAGACATTTAAATTCCGTGAGCTTTAAAGTAGCGCGAATGTGACAGGAAACAAGAATTACGCATCAAAACAAGATAGTGACCCCCGCCTCCCTCATAAACCGCTGTTTGTTTTTTTAACAACATTGGCCAAATATGTCAGGGGGTTAATCGCATCGCTATACTTACATTACTGTGAATTTTGTTAATTTTGTCATGAGGTAAACTCTCGAGCTGTTTTCATGTAAAAAAAAAACATTTATCCTGAGCGCTAGCCAAAAATAAAAACACGTACCTGTGTTTATCTAAATGCGCCCAACAATTTAACCGTAAATATTGAAGCGTTCGCTTCGCGTATACGAGTATCGCCTTCATTTATCACCCCAAATGTTTTCGTATACACATATTTTACACGACATGCCCTGTCCTTCTTTGTTTATTACATTTTTCATTTCCTTTGCCGCGCTCCCACACTTGTACTGTCTGATAAATGCCGCCGGGAGAAACGCGTGACTCAGCGTTGACCTTGAGTCATTTCAGATGTAATGTAACTTGTGTACAAACTAGAGAAAAAGACAAGAGTGAGTTTCACAGTGACTCATCTCACAGCCTGTCAGATGTAACTATATATATATATATATATATATATATATATATATATATATATATATATATATTATTTTATTATATGTTAATGGGGGCTTTTGATAGGCGGATGGATGGGTATATATATATGTTTAGACAAAAGGATTTGCAAATATGTGGCGCTTTGGCCCAGAGGCAATGTCTCTGTCATTGGTGTGGAACCCCAGGGTTCACCTCCTGGGCAGGTTCGAATCTCGGTTAGGCGGTTAATACCTTCCAGTGGACTCACCACCCGCAGGAAGGTTTGGGGGGTTGGTACGGTGCAGTGTGATTTGGGTGGCGACTGCTGCCCCCGCGACCCGGTAACGGATAAGCGGATGAAAATGGATGGATGGATGGATGGACAAAAATACTTATTCCTCTAAATGATCTGCGTTTCTTTTTTTCTTCAACATCAAACACTGATGTGACCCTCCCTCCCCCAACCTCCTGCCCCCCAGCTTTGAGACCCCTGGTGTACACTGACAGTTTGTTACATACTGTAAGTCTTGTTGTCTACATATGTTATACAGGTTCCGGGGTACTCCGTTTTAATACTTCATAACAGAAAGATTTCACCCAGGAAATACTTTGGACTACGTCCATTAAAATGTTTTGCAATATTTGAACGGTGAAAGGGTTTTGACAGTCGTAGGACAGAGTCCGATACCTGGTCATGGTGAGACTAGTTACTGGTTAATTACAGAGAGTTTGTTACAAATCCGGTTTGTGCCTGTTTGTGTAGATGACGTCATTTGTTTACAGCATGTTCAGACGTTGTGTAGTTTATAAGTGTGACGTTAACTCACCAAAGAAAAGAAAAAAATCCCACAATGTGCGTCCATAATGTATATATATTGATATATATATTGATTGATGTATTGATTAGATTTGTCACATCTGTACACCTGGTTTTTTTTTTGTTTGTTGGTTTTTTTTAACCACGTGTTTAATCCAAACACTGTAAAAACTCCGGGTCATTTTTCGTTACAAAAAAAGTTGTCTGTTAGCAAAAAAAGAGCCAGTTAATGAAAGTCATATCCTTCCGTCCATCCTGTGGTTTATTTATTGCGCCCTCTGTGTGTCAGTGAAGGTATGGAGTGATGCTTTATTATTATTATTATTATTATTGCATGGCTTTAAAAATGTTTTATCAACAAACACTGTGTTATTGTCTCATTAAGTTTGAGCAGCCAATGACACGACGGCAATGATGCTCCTCCACACCTGGAGGGGGCAGTCTGAATAAAACACATTTGACTTTATGGATGTAAATGCTTTGTTTCCTATTCTAATAATATATATATGTATATATGTGTATATATGTATATGTGCGTATATATGTGATTATATATGTGTATGTGTGTATGTGTATATACATGTGTATATCTTCTTTTTCTTTCGGCTTTGTCCCTTTTTTTTAGGGGTTGCCACAGCAAATCATTGATTTCCATCTCTCCCTGTTCTCTGTATCTTCTACTCTGACTCCAACTATCTGCATGTCCTCCCTCACTGCATCCATATATCTCCTCTTTGG
>NC_024327.1:1704446-1708243 GCF_000523025.1 Cynoglossus semilaevis
CCTTTGTCACCGGTTCTGTTCATTATTTTCATGGACAGAATTTCTAGGCGCAGCCAGGTGTCGGGTGGGGTCCAGTTCGGTAGCCACCGGATTTCATCTCTGCTTTTTGCAGATGATGTGGTGTTGTTGGCTTCTTCGAACCAGGACCTGCAGCATGCACTGGGGCGGTTTGCAGTAGAGTGTAACGCAGCTGGGATGAAAATTAGCACCTCTAAGTCCGAGGCCATGGTTCTCGACCGGAAAAAGGTGGTATGCACCCTTCGGGTCGGGGATGAAGTCCTGCCTCAGGTGGAGGAGTTCAAATATCTGGGGGTCTTGTTCACGAGTGACGGTAGAATCGAGCGTGAGATTGACAGGCGGATCGGTGCTGCGGCCGCAGTAATGCGGTCGCTGTATCGGTCCGTTGTGGTGAAGAAGGAGCTGAGCCGAAAAGCGAAGCTCTCAATTTACCGGTCAATCTACGTTCCTACCCTCACCTATGGTCATGAGTTGTGGGTCATGACCGAAAGAACGAGATCAAGGATTCAAGCGGCTGAAATGAGCTTTCTCCGCAGGGTGGCAGAGCGCTCCCTTAGAGATAGGGTGAGGAGCTCTGTCACGCGGGAGGAGCTCGAAGTAGAGCCGCTGCTCCTCCACATCGAGAGGAGTCAGCTGAGGTGGCTTGGGCATTTACATCGCATGCCCCCCGGACGCCTCCCTCGGGAGGTGCTCGGGTGCCGTCCCTCTGGGAAGAGACCCAGGGGAAGACCTAGGACACGCTGGAGCGACTACGTCGCTCGGCTGGCCTGGGAACGCCTTGGGGTCCCCCCAGAAGAGCTAGAGGAAGTGTCGAGGGAGAGGGAAGTCTGGGTGTCCCTGCTCAGACTGTTGCCCCCGCGACCCGGCCCCGGATAAGCGGTTGAAGATGGATGGATGGATGGATAAAAAAAATATTATATTAAATATCGTATATATCGTTATATATTATATAATATATAAAAAGCATGTAAATAATACTACTACAATGCACTACAACAAAAATATATTATATATTCGTGAAAATATATTTTTGCACAGCTTTAATAATTTTAACAGGTTTCCGTTCAAAATGTTTTTTTAACCTAATTTCTTTTCAGGGTTAATTAAAACCTGATCAAATCAAAAGGAAACACGTGACACAGATGTAACGATAAAACTGGTCTGTCTTAAAAAGAATTTGAGTTGTTGCTTTAACCGCTAACATTGTTACAAAACATACCTGTGTGAATTACGGAGTATATATTACACATACAATGTATAGGGATACATATATATTTATATAAAATATATTTATATGTTTAGACAAAAGGATTTGCAAATGAACGTGTTGGGGTTTTTTTTGTTTTTTTTTTTTTACCACGTATTGTCAACTGAAATTCCGGTCACAGACACAGGGTGGCGCCCCGGTGAGAGTGCTGGACTGGACTGTTTGCGTCTTGTGTTTCCTGATAGACAGACAGTCAGCTGCTGCTGTTGCCGACATACTTTGACACAGTTTGACGTTGAGGTTCTAACCGTCGTCGGATGAGAACCTTTGAGAACGTCGTCTTCTCTGTGCACCGTCACCGAACCTTCGCCCTCCTCACCCGGTGTAATCTGAACCGGAGCTGCAACTTTGTGGAGGATTTTAAACAAACGAAGGCCAAAAAAAAGTGCAACGGAACAACTTTTACGGAATGAGTTTGAACGAGCACTCGCTGCAGGCGCTGTCCTGGAGAAAGCTCTACCTGAGCCGAGCCAAGCTGAAAGCCACCAGCCGAACTTCTGCTCTGCTGTCCGGCTTCGCTATGGTGAGTCTCGGTGAGTGGTTGGTTATAGCTGCGCCGCTTCACGTAACTTACTAAAGTAACCACAAAAGTTTTTTTTACAGCAGAGCCGCGGACACGGTGTGTGACGCACATTACTGTTGTGTTTTTTTTCTTTTTCCCCGGGCTTAACGAGTCTGTGGAGCGGCGAATAAAACCGTTTACCAAACTTTTCACAACACGAAGCTAAAGTACTTTTTCAGAGTCGGAAAAAAACCCTCACGACTGTAGGGTTTCCGTTATTTTTCTTTAAATATGGAGTGAGCAACATTGAGACAACTTTTTTTGTTGTTGTTGTGTTGATGGGCAGGACAAGGTGCATGAGACGAAGGACTGAAAACTAGTCAAAAGTTAAAATAAAAAGTATTTTTCCTCGTCATTAACCATTTTACCACTGTGGTTTGAACTTCCGGAAAGTTGTCACTTGTGGCAGACAACTTCCTCCTTAAAGTTACTTTTAATAATAATAATTAAAAAATACTTTGTGAGTCTCGTAGGCTAACTAGCTAGCTCATTAGCTATATTTACGACAAGAAGATTCATTGTTTTATACTAAATTCCGGAGCAGCAGCAGCAGCCACCCGGTTAAACTTGCTAACGGTTAGCCTCCAAAATACCTGTAAAGCCGTTTTTAACTTTTGTCGTACTTTCGCAACGTTTCTACGTTTTCAGCCTTGAATTCTAAATGTATTCACATTTTTTTAAAAATGTAATTTTTTTTCAGTCAGTTTTGGTCTGGAGTTTCTGAGTGAATAAACACATTTTAGTCGTTTCGAATTTCCTAGGAATGAGTTGTTTTAAAAGTGATACATTTCTCATGTTATCCTTTGTTTTTGCCACCAGGTGGCCATGGTGGAGGTGCAGCTGGAAGCGGACCATGAGTACCCCCCAGGTCTCCTGATAGCCTTCAGTGCCTGCACCACGGTCCTGGTTGCGGTGCACCTGTTTGCGCTCATGATCAGCACCTGCATCCTGCCCAACCTGGAGGCCGTCAGCAACGTCCACAACCTCAACTCCGTCCACGAGTCCCCGCACGAGCGCATGCACCGCCACATAGAGCTGGCATGGGCCTTCTCCACTGTCATCGGCACGCTCCTCTTCCTGACTGAGGTCATGCTCCTGTGCTGGGTCAAGTTCTTGCCCCTGAAGAGCAAGTCGGAGGAAAACAACGGCAAAATCAGTTCCGGCGAGGCGGCGGCCATCGCCTCCACCTGCATCATGGTGCCATTTGGGATCGTTTTCATCGTCTTCGCCATCCACTTTTACCGCACCTTGGTCAGTCACAAGACGGACCGGCAGATCCGTGAGCTGGAGCAGGTGATCCGCCTCCAGAACCAGCTGGACCACAGGGCCGAGAACGAGGACCTGAAGGCGGCGGTCCACTTCGCCTGATTGCGGTCGGACGTTTGGACTCAGTGAAGATACTTGACTGTGGTAAAAAAAAAAGAAGAAATTTCAGTATTTATTATGATTTTTAAACATTTAAGAAAAAATTTAAAAACTTCAAATTTATTATATACATAAACAAAATAGACAAAAATATGAGGAAAAATATCAGAACAGTGATGTCCTTGATTTTTAAGTGTACACCAGGGGGCCTCAAACGCTCAGTCCACGGGCCACTTCCGGCCTGCGAACCCTCAGTTGACATCTGGCCCATAATCAGATGTAAAAAATAAATAAATGAATGGTTATTTTTAGTAACTAAAATGTTAGTTAAATATTTTTACTATGTCAGTGTTGAAATATATATATTTTATATATTTCAAACAAAAATACTTATTTCTCTAAATGATCTGCGTTTTTTTTCTTCAACATCAAACACTGAAGTGACCCCCCCGACCTCCTGCCCCCCAGCTTTGAGACCCCTGGTGTACACTGACAGTTTGTTACATACTGTAAGTCTTGTTGTCTACATATGTTATACACGTTCCGGGGTACTCCGTTTTAATACTTCATAACAGAAAGATTTCA
>NC_024327.1:1709100-1710066 GCF_000523025.1 Cynoglossus semilaevis
CGATCCGGTATGGAAATCGTTTTATTGATCTGCATATTTGATTTAGCTAAACGTTTTACGCCGGATGCCCTTCCTGACGCAACCCTCACCATTTATCCGGGCTTGGGACCGGCACTACAAACACGGCTTCGTGTACCCTAGTGGCTGGCTTATGGGTATATATGTATGTATATGTGTATATGTGTATATATGTGTATGTATATATGTATGTATATATATGTATGTGTGTATGTATATGTTTATGTATTTACATGTGTATATATGTGTGTGTATGTGTATATACATGTGTATATACGTATATATGTATGTATGTATGTATACATACATATTTATATATATATGTATATAAATATAAAACCCATGGGCCAAATGTCACACACTGTATGTCCAATACGTCCACTGTGTCCACAACAGTCAGACAGGACTGTGGACTGACTGATATTGTTGAGGACGAACGACTGGACTGAAGTTTCTACCAGACGTCCATCAGGACCAGGATCTGTAGAAACTCCACACTCTTCAAACTTGTGTTCCTGTAAAACCGATGCCAACAATAACACCGTGGCCACTTCCTTCACGCTAACTGTTTTTTTCGTTCCGCCGCGGGACAAATGGACGAGTGTCCCTGGCTGTGTGTACACCGGAGAGAGAACCCAGACATAAACAAAGATGAGGACTGGGGGGATTTGGGGGGGGGCGACCCTGCAAAGAAATAAGCAGTATCTGATGGATGGAGTAATATGTGATAAATACAGATTATTATCAATTAATTAAATACATTAAATATTATTAGTGATAATTTTTCTACTTTATTAAATCTCAAATTGTTTTGTCAAATTTCTTGTCAAATTTCAAAGTGATTGTCATTTTATTAGCATTCGAATTTTAATCCTAACATAATTTAAAAATTAATTGTTTGTTTGGAAAATTGAGTAGCAAACTCATATCGTTGTATAAATATCGAAC
>NC_024327.1:1710127-1712543 GCF_000523025.1 Cynoglossus semilaevis
TCCCCCGGCTCTATTTTTTTTTTCCATCCTCGCATCCTGGCGGATGAATCCATTATCCGACCTGGGCGATGACTGCGAAAATTACATCAGCTTTTACAACAATGTTGTTCCAGGAAAGAATAAACCGTTGCAGGTAAGTAGCTCAGTTTCGTACGCAGTTGATCTAGAACCACTTTGTATCGACGCCTTGTTTTAAAACGGTTTGTTTTTGTTTTGTTTTTTAACTAAAGCGACTTCGTCTCAGATGATGCTCTCTCCATCACCGCCGTCATCACCTGCCGGGGCGGATTCAGCCGGCAGGAAGCGATCTAACGATGTTTTGTTTTATTTGTTCGGTCGATCGTTTTGTCATCATGTCGCCAGGCTTTGACTAATGTGATGGAAAGCGACAAACTAACATGTGAAAGACAGATACCGCCCCAGCACTGGAGAAGCTGCAAGTTGATCATCGACCCGGCTCTGACCAGAGGACTGTACAAAGTCTACCGCTACGACGGAGAGCGCTTCAACATACCGGTGAGACGATTTTAAACGCGATTTTTAACGGTACACGTAGGCGAGTTAAAAAAAAAAAAAAATTTAAGACCCACTTGTTGGACCGGGAGCCGCTGACTGCAGTGTTGTTGACGGCCAACAGGTGGAGGACTTAGGTATGTTTCCTGTGGATGTTGTCAGAGATCCTCGCGTCAACCGCCTGTGGAGGAGAAACAGCGACACTGATCTGTCGGTGCCAAAATTCAAGGTGGTTTCCAGACGTCAATGTAACAACAACAACAACGACACCGTAACAACAACCGCAAGGACTTGATTGGAATTATAATAACAATAACAATAATTATCGTTTATCGTACCGTAAAATACCTTAACTATGCCTTAACTGGCGCTCGACAGAGATTTGGTCAGTTTTAATAATAACAATAATACGATTATTGTTATTATTATTATATAAATTGCCATAAAAATTACTGATATATTTATACTGTTTTGTAATGTAACGAAAATATTAGTTGTGTAACCATGGTAACCATGGTGATTGAAACGTCATCATTTATGTTTATTCACATTTTAAATGTACACAAAAACAAATCAAAAACACATTCTAGTAATTACATTTACCTTAACATTTGTAATAGATCTGCGTCTTAAGTTTTGATGCTTTTTACAAATTCTATGTTGGACCCGTTCCTCCCAGAGAAGTGATGTTCTCCGGGTTGAACGACAACGTATATGTATATATACACTATATTACCAAAAGTATTTGCTCACCCATTCAAATGATCAGAATCAGGTGTCCTAATCCCTTGGCCTGGCCACAGGTGTATAAAGTGCAAAGAGGTCACCGACTTTCTGCACAGTCAATTGCTACAGAGCTACAAACTTCATGTGACCTTCAGATTAGCCCAAGTACAGTACGCAGAGAGCTTCATGGAATGGGTTTCCATGGCCGAGCAGCTGCAGCCAAGCCACACATCACCAAGTGCAATGCAAAGCGTCAGATGCAATGGTGTAAAGCACGCCACCACTGACCTCTAGAGCAGTGGAGACGCGTTCTCTGGAGTGATGAATCACGCTTTTCCATCTGGCAATCTGATGGACGAGTCTGGGTTTGGAGGTTGCCAGGAGAACGGTACATTTCAGACTGCATTGTGCCGACTGTGAAATTTGGTGGAGGAGGAATTATGGTGTGGGGTTGTTTTTCAGGAGCTGGGCTTGGCCCCTTAGTTCCAGTGAAAGGAACTTTGAATGCTTCAGGATACCAAAACATTTCGGACAATTCCATGCTCCCAACCTTGTGGGAACAGTTTGGAGCAGGCCCCTTCCTCTTCCAACATGACTGTGCACCAGTGCACAAAGCAAGGTCCATAAAGACATGGATGACAGAGTCTGGTGTGGATGAACTTGACTGGCCTGCACAGAGTCCTGACCTGAACCCGATAGAACACCTTTGGGATGAATTAGAGCGGAGACTGAGAGCCAGGCCTTCTCGACCAACATCAGTGTGTGACCTCACCAATGCGCTTTTGGAAGAATGGTCAAAAATTCCTATAAACACTCTCCTCAACCTTGTGGACAGTCTTCCCAGAAGAGTTGAAGCTGTAATAGCTGCAAAAGGTGGACCGACATCATATTGAACTCTGGGTTAGGAATGGGATGGCACTTCAGTTCATAGTATGAGTCAAGGCAGGTGAGCCAATACTTTTGGTAATATAGTGTATCTCCTCTTTGTCTCCTACCTGGTAGCTCCATCTCTAACATTCTTTTACCAATGAGGGTTTCATGAGCTGGAAGCCCAAATGATGTAAAAATAAACAAATACTTGAGGTTGTTTAAATTGTGGGCCCTGAATCTATAATCTGTGAAAGTTTAACTTTTTGAATGGAATTATGGAAATAAATAAACTTTTCCATGATATTCT
>NC_024327.1:1715644-1721278 GCF_000523025.1 Cynoglossus semilaevis
TTTGATTTTGGAGGAAAATGCAGAGAGAGGCTCCGAGATAGTTTGACAGAGACGGTACAAGACATAGAGCAGTAGCAGGGCAGATAAGGGCAGGAAGGGAGCAAGGGAAAAAGTGTCCGCCTTCTTCGAGAGCACACGAGAAAAAAAGTATGTGTATATACGTTTATATATGTATATATGTGTGTGTATATACATGTGTATATACGTTTATGTATTTATGTGTATATACGTATATATGTATGTATGTGTATATGTATGTATGTATACATACACATTTTAGTAATTGCATTTACCGTAACATTTGTAAGAGATCTGCGTTTATTATATATGTATACATATATATATACATATATATGTGTATATGTATATGTGTGTATGTGTATATACATGTGTATATACGTATATATGTATGTATGTATAATACACATTTTAGTAATTACATTTACTGTAACATTTGTAATAGATCTGCGTCTTAAGTTTTTGATGGTGAATTTTTCCCAGATCGACGAATTCTACGTTGGACCCGTTCCTCCCAGAGAAGTGACGTTCTCCAGGTTGAACGACAACGTGAACGAGCCCTTCCTGACGCAAATGTGCCAAAAATATGGGAACATTCAAGAGGTGGAAATATTCTACAATCCCAAAAACAGGAAACATTTAGGTATCGCCAGGGTTGTGTTCGATGGCGTGCGGGCCGCGAGGGACGCCGTCCAGAACCTCCACCAGACGTCAGTCATGGGGAACATCATCCATGTGGAGGTCGATCCCAAAGGTAGGGCTGAGTGATACCGTATAAGTGATATTTGATGACTTCATCACACGTGGCCAATCGTTTTACGTTTTACGTCTCCTTCCTCACTCAGGGGAAAACAGAGACCAGTATCTCCAGCTTCTCCTGCGTGGACATTACACTCCTGGGACGCTGCCCGTGGGCAGCAGTGAGCAGGATCTGCAAAGTTCAGTTGACGTTTGGCAGGTACGTTGTCTACATCCATTCACAATGTTTTTTTCGTGTTGTTGACGTCAAATCGAAGCTGTTTTAAATTTGCTTTTGGTGAGAAGTACGGCTGTAGCGATGCATCGTTAAAACGGTTAAAGTTAAAAATTAATCGCACATTGCACACACAAAAAGTCACTGGTCATACCATGACACTACAGCCTCCACTGCAGTAGGTGGCAGTATGCGCCCTTAAAACGTTGGTTGTGACGCGCAATTAAATCCAGACATCAGGTCCCTACGTAGGCTAGGAGACGTTCAGGTGTTGGAACAGAACGTGGGAAGAACTTGTTCCACAGACACCACTCCAGTACAGTAGGTGGGTTTAAAAACCCAGACGTCAATGACCAACTATTTTAGGTCCCTACGAAGGCTAAGAGGCCCCTGGCGAGAAGTTCTTTTTTCCTCAGGTGTGTTCTCTTTGTGTTCTCCTACATTCAGGGCAGAGCAGACCCTCAGCTGACCGGCACCATCTGCAACCCCTCCAGCACTGCTACACCCCTGTCTTTGGATACAGCCTACTCCACTATTTGGCAGGACACGCCCTGTAGCCTCAGACTGACGCCGCAGTCTCAGGGAACACCCTGTCTCTCTGCCACTCCTCTCTCCCAGGACTCCTGCTACTCTAGTCTTCAGGCAACTCCAGTCCTCCAGGGGGAGCCCTCCGTCCTGACCGTCTATAAAGGTCTGATGCGACAGCTCCGCCGTCACGCACCTTCATGGTACAAGCAGAGACCCGGCAGAGCGTCAGGGGTGAAGGCGATCTTAGGGCACCGCCTCACCCCGCTACCTCACCCTCTGTCCTCACAAACGCACGGAAACAGCCAGCAGGTGGCGCTGTGGGGCCGCAGTGCTGAGAACTCAACACACAATGTCACAAAATTTTCATTCGACTGCACCTCCACCTGCGACATATCCAGAGACGGAACCACTTCTACCTCCAAGACCCAGGACGACAGCGAGCTCAGCGTCCGGCCTCCGGCCTCACCCAGGGACACCACCTCCTCCTCCTCCCCTCCTGCTGCCGCCGTCCACAGCTCCTCCAGCAACCGTCGGCCAGGGCTGGAGAGTCTTGACTCCCGTATTGAAAATCTGCTGTTGAACAGCCAGGGGACCACGGGCCCACTGTTTGACACACAGACTTTAAGGGACAGCCCGTCGTCGCCCTGCTCCGGCCATAATTCCCCATCGTCGCACGTGGATTCAGTAGAGGGCGCCGTGACCGCCGATGGACCGTGCCCAGCCGACGACAGGCATTCGGCTCGTGTGAGTGCCCCCGTCAGTGACAGCAAGGAGGATGAAACCAGTCGAGCTGTTGCCTTTCTCACCAGACACTGCCGGTCTCCCTCCTCCTCCTCCTCCGACCTCCCGCCTCAGTCACTGCCTCACCCAAAGGTATGTCTTTTTTTAAATCATGTTTAAATGTTTTTATTTAATATTCCTTAATGCAGGGGTGCCCAACCCTTGGTCCGTGGACCAGTACCAGTCCGTGGGTATGCTACCAGAATAAAGTTGAAAAGATGTTTTATTTTGAAATTTTTTAGTGACAGTTATTAATGGACAGAATCGAACACCCCTCCACGATGGTACCGTAGTTTTATACCACTGTCTTTTTCCACATACAGTCCGATACCAGAGTGACCGGAGCTCCAACGCCAACCAAGGACACCACGTCCCTCCTCCAGCCTCCGCCCATCTCCTCCCAACGCCGGGATGACAAAACTCTTCCCGCTGTCAACTCCCGTCCTCACGTTATTCCACCTTTTCCGTTCCCCGTTCCCCCTCGTCTCCCAAACGGCGCCATTTATTCACAATGTTTTTTTCGTGTTGTTGACGTCAAATCGAAGCTGTTTTAAATTTGCTTTTGGTGAGAAGTACGGCTGTAGCGATGCATCGTTAAAACGGTTAAAGTTAAAAATTAATCGCACATTGCACACACAAAAAGTCACTGGTCATACCATGACACTACAGCCTCCACTGCAGTAGGTGGCAGTATGCGCCCTTAAAACGTTGGTTGTGACGCGCAATTAAATCCAGACATCAGGTCCCTACGTAGGCTAGGAGACGTTCAGGTGTTGGAACAGAACGTGGGAAGAACTTGTTCCACAGACACCACTCCAGTACAGTAGGTGGGTTTAAAAACCCAGACGTCAATGACCAACTATTTTAGGTCCCTACGAAGGCTAAGAGGCCCCTGGCGAGAAGTTCTTTTTTCCTCAGGTGTGTTCTCTTTGTGTTCTCCTACATTCAGGGCAGAGCAGACCCTCAGCTGACCGGCACCATCTGCAACCCCTCCAGCACTGCTACACCCCTGTCTTTGGATACAGCCTACTCCACTATTTGGCAGGACACGCCCTGTAGCCTCAGACTGACGCCGCAGTCTCAGGGAACACCCTGTCTCTCTGCCACTCCTCTCTCCCAGGACTCCTGCTACTCTAGTCTTCAGGCAACTCCAGTCCTCCAGGGGGAGCCCTCCGTCCTGACCGTCTATAAAGGTCTGATGCGACAGCTCCGCCGTCACGCACCTTCATGGTACAAGCAGAGACCCGGCAGAGCGTCAGGGGTGAAGGCGATCTTAGGGCACCGCCTCACCCCGCTACCTCACCCTCTGTCCTCACAAACGCACGGAAACAGCCAGCAGGTGGCGCTGTGGGGCCGCAGTGCTGAGAACTCAACACACAATGTCACAAAATTTTCATTCGACTGCACCTCCACCTGCGACATATCCAGAGACGGAACCACTTCTACCTCCAAGACCCAGGACGACAGCGAGCTCAGCGTCCGGCCTCCGGCCTCACCCAGGGACACCACCTCCTCCTCCTCCCCTCCTGCTGCCGCCGTCCACAGCTCCTCCAGCAACCGTCGGCCAGGGCTGGAGAGTCTTGACTCCCGTATTGAAAATCTGCTGTTGAACAGCCAGGGGACCACGGGCCCACTGTTTGACACACAGACTTTAAGGGACAGCCCGTCGTCGCCCTGCTCCGGCCATAATTCCCCATCGTCGCACGTGGATTCAGTAGAGGGCGCCGTGACCGCCGATGGACCGTGCCCAGCCGACGACAGGCATTCGGCTCGTGTGAGTGCCCCCGTCAGTGACAGCAAGGAGGATGAAACCAGTCGAGCTGTTGCCTTTCTCACCAGACACTGCCGGTCTCCCTCCTCCTCCTCCTCCGACCTCCCGCCTCAGTCACTGCCTCACCCAAAGGTATGTCTTTTTTTAAATCATGTTTAAATGTTTTTATTTAATATTCCTTAATGCAGGGGTGCCCAACCCTTGGTCCGTGGACCAGTACCAGTCCGTGGGTATGCTACCAGAATAAAGTTGAAAAGATGTTTTATTTTGAAATTTTTTAGTGACAGTTATTAATGGACAGAATCGAACACCCCTCCACGATGGTACCGTAGTTTTATACCACTGTCTTTTTCCACATACAGTCCGATACCAGAGTGACCGGAGCTCCAACGCCAACCAAGGACACCACGTCCCTCCTCCAGCCTCCGCCCATCTCCTCCCAACGCCGGGATGACAAAACTCTTCCCGCTGTCAACTCCCGTCCTCACGTTATTCCACCTTTTCCGTTCCCCGTTCCCCCTCGTCTCCCAAACGGCGCCATTTCGATCCCACCGCCGGGCTGGATTGGCCCTCCCTGGATCCACATTCCTCCTCCCCCGATCCCGCCACCTCCCCATCCATCCATACCTCCTCCACCAACTTTTTTCGGATCTTCTACTCCTCTGATGGGGCCCCCTCCTCTCCTACCTCCCGTGCCCATGAATATACCGCCTCCGACAAATGTGGATCAGAGGAATCCTCCGAGGCACGGCGGCGCACACCCACCCTGTCCTCCTCCTCCTTGGCCCGCGCCTCCTTTCCCCGGTTTCACCCACTTTGCGACTCCACCACCACCGGTCAGGGTTCCGGCGCAGGAAGACCCTCATAAGGTGACGCTGGAAAAGGTTTTAGAAGTCGTAGTGACCGAACTGAAGTCGGTGATCAGGAAGGACATCACGCGCAGGCTGGTGGAGGGGTTGTCCTTCAAGGCCTTTGAGGACTGGTGGGACGGTCAGGAGAGGAAGACCAAGGTGAGCTGTCCACTGTCCACCGTCCTCTGTCCGATGAGGACGTTTTGACGAAATGACATTTATCTTAATGAGAATTTGTTGCTTTCGTAAGATTCAAGCTTCTTTGAAACACGGAGGCGGTCCGGACCAAAGACGAGCGACTCCCCTCAGCGCCACCTGCAGCCAGGGCAAGAGAAAATCCCTGCCGTCCTTCAAGGTAACCTGTCGTCTTTTTGAGTCACCTCTTTATCATCATCCTCACCAACATTCATTTATTGACACAGTTGAAAAGAAAACGTCCCGACGACGCAGCTTCGACCAACGACGCAGAAAGTTCCGTTTCCCTAACGAACGGAATTCCTGGTCAGTTTAACGATTAACACCTGATATTAACGATACTAATTAATTATATAATTATATATTGTGTTTTTACATTTCCATGGTCGTCAGACATAAACCAGGAGGAGGTCGCGGTGAGGTTGAAACGCAGAGACGCAAGACCCCAGGTGCTCGACAGTGATGAAGAGGAAGAGGAGGAGGAGGAGGGGGATGGTGGAAGAAAACATGAAAGCGGT
>NC_024327.1:1721808-1723640 GCF_000523025.1 Cynoglossus semilaevis
TCTGTACCAGGACTGTTGTAGCTAACTGATGACATAACTAATTAAGTTTTTGTTATTAACTATTTTAGACTCTCTCTCAGAGAGCAGCTCCTCAGGGGACAGTGAATATTCTTCAGACTGCGACTCCTCCTCCTCCTCCTTCTCAGAGACTTTTGAGGACTCTTCCTTTTCCGACCTCTATCCAGAGGATGAAGACACGGTGGACGGTGTGAAGACAAGAATCTTGACGTTGACTTCAGATGAGGAGTCGGTGGATCTGGAGCCTCCCCTGAACTCTGCAGCTCCACTGACACCGGTCGCTCACTTGGACCTGTGTCTGCAGGACTGGTCAGAACCGTACCAGAGGTCGGACACCAGGTCGGACAAGGAACCATATTTATCCTGTCAACGGGACATAGATGGTTTTGACGCTCTGATGGAACTGAAAACCAGCCGGCACCAGGATCCTCCGTCCCCTCTAGAACTCTCAGGTAACACGTCGGCAGAAAAATCTCAAACAATTTAAATTCAGGGCTCAAGTGATACAATCGTAATTTTTTTTTTAGTTTTTACAGTCGAACCAGACCTGGACGTTGACATCACGAGTCACGAGTCTCCAGAACACGGTGACAACCTGAAACCCGCGACACCGACAGGATACCTGGGGGACAGCGACCCTGACATTCTGATTAAGAGCAAACCAGCGTCCTCTGCTGTGCAGGAGGTGGAATGTCCACAAACACCAGGCAAAGCAACAGTGCCTGAACTGGAGGGGGAGGACTCGGGGGACGCCAGTGAATATGGTTCCCTCTCCCCCCTTGTGAGCATCGACCTCGTGGAAGTTCACGCGCACTTCCCCCTGGCTTCGTTTGACATTTACCAGGAAGTGCCTAAAACCCCTGGTAGAGAGGAGACCAGCGCCTGGACGCAGTTCAGTTCCTTGAGAGCTCCGGCTACATCCGGGAAACACACGCTACTGTCCGAGGGCTCACCCCTGAGCAGCCCCCTGGCTGTACCGCCCCTGTCCACTAATCCGTATGTATTAGCCCCAAAGACCCCCGGGAGAGACATTTTTCTACCACGTAAAGCACTGGTCCACAAGAGGACACACACGCCCACTCTGCCGGACTCACCGTCCGTGTTGAGCGATGACGGTCTTGGGGCCGTGTCCTCGCCGTGCAGCCTCTCAGAACCGTCTCCAGACACTGTCCACGGGTCCACGCAAGTGTGGACCAGTTCCAGAACGAAACCGTTACAGGGTCTGGAGAATGTGCCGGGCCTTTGGCACGAGGACAAGAACTTTTTAAGGATAAAACAGTGGACGAAGGCAACGAGGAGATGGAGAGTCTACCACGGCCACCAATGGAGCAAAAGGACTCATCCCTACAGGGGGCGCTCTCTACGGGAGGAAAGGAGAATCCTTCACAGCCTTTGGAGGGAGGGTCTGGACGAAGAAGACGCCGGGTTGCTGAGGTCCACCTACGACAGGCTGCAGGACCAGGACGACGGCTGCGGGTGGCTCACCGACACCCTCTGGATCCCTCACCCTCATATCCTTCAAATATATAAATATATAACCTCAGTGGACGTCACAGTTTGGACGTGATGATAAAATTAGTCCAAAAAACCCTGAAATATTTGTACATATATATAAAATTCTTCCCTTTACACCCACATATATGTATTTATATGTGTGTATATATATATATGTGTAAGGAAAGATTATATATGTGAGGGAAGAATTTTATATATGTACATATATAAAATTCTTCCCTATATATATTCTATACATGTACATATATATGTACATGTATAGAATTCTTCCCTTTACACCCACATATATGTATTTATAT
>NC_024327.1:1724509-1727177 GCF_000523025.1 Cynoglossus semilaevis
TTACAGCTTCAACTCTTCTGGGAAGACTGTCCACAAGGTTGAGGAGAGTGTTTGTAGGAATTTTTGACCATTCTTCCAAAAGTGCATTGGTGAGGTCACACACTGATGTTGGTCGGGAAGGCCTACCGCTTCGTGGCTGAGTTGCTGTTGTTCCCAAACGCTTCCATTTTGTTATAATAGAGCTGACAGTTGACTGTGGAATATTTAGGAACGAGGAAATTTCACGACTGGATTTGTTGCACAGGTGGCATCCTATGACAGTTCCACGCTGGAATTCACTGAGCTCCTGAGAGCGGCCCATTCTTTCACAAATGTCTTGTTTCACAGTCTGCATGCCTGAGTGCTTGATTTTATACACCTGTGGCCAGGCCAAGGGATTAGGACACCTGATTCTGATCATTTGAATGGGTGAGCGAATACTTTTGGTAATATAGTGTATATACACACACACATATACTGTATATGTAAAAAATATATGTAGTTTATGCAAGTGGTACATTAGAATTGTGGAGTTACCTGTTAAGCATTTGTAATACACACAAAGTATTTGTCAGTATTTGCCATCTAGTACACATTAGTGCAGACCTTAGAGAAGATCTGGTGGGACGCGTAAAATACATGGCCAGATTTGGCCCGCGAACCTTACGTTTGACACACCTAGAAGAAGAAGATGTTTGTGGAGAAAGACCAAACTGCGGTTATCCTGACAGGAGATGAGATGTTTGGGGCATTTTATTTAAGTATTGTTTTGTACGACATGAAGTTTTGGGTTTTTTTTTTCTTTAACTTGTCGTTCACTGACAAAAGTCGTGAGCGAGACGAGTGACGAACACAAACACTGGACGCAGATCCACCGGACCGGCTGCGCTCGCTGCGAAGGCTTCTACAAAATCAGCAGAAAAGAAAAACTTAAATACCTCCGACACACAAAAAAGGACACGCTGCTGCCCCCTACCAACAGTCAGGTGACTCACAGGGAAAAAAAAAAAAAAAACGTCATACTTTTCTTTTTTAGAAGGTTTAAAAAAAAAAAATCCTCTTCTACCAACAGCAGCAGACCTCGTTACTGCGATCTGGATCGGACTTCAGGTCCGAACAGCGCCGCCTGCTGTCCTCTTTCAGCTGTGACAGTGATCTAGTGAAGTTCAACCAACTGAAGGTAAGAGTTGTTGTTAGAAACAGAGCTCTGGTAACAAAAGTCGTTCGTCTCTTCTTGACATTTATCTTCTTTTTTTTTTTTTAAGTTTCGGAAAAAAAGGATTTGTTTCAGCCGCAGTCACATCCACGAGTGGGGCCTGTTCGCCATGGAGCCCATCGCAGCACACGAGATGGTGATAGAATATGTCGGTCAGGTCATTAGACAGGTGAGACGGTGACCCACACCTCACACCCCTCTGGTTCTTGGGGTGAGGCGGGTGCAAGGCAGTCACTCCTGTCTTCTTCTTCTTCTGCCCCAGGTCATCGCCGACATGAGGGAGCAGCGGTACAAGGAGGAGGGCATAGGGAGCAGCTACTTGTTCCGGGTTGACCAGGACACCATCATTGACGCCACCAAGTGCGGGAATTTGGCGAGGTTCATCAACCACAGTTGTAATGTGAGTTATGGTGCCCATCAAAAATATTAATATAAATGTTTCGAAATTGTTGTATTTAAGTTTTTTTTGTTTTTTTACAAGCACGCAACGTATTTAGTTTGGCTAAGTCCAAAACGTCGAAACGGATTTTATATTAAAAATGAGCGATTATTTACCCCTTCTTGAATCGCAACCTTAACGTGGTGGAGGGGTTTGAGCATCCGAATGAACCTAGGAGCTATGTTGTCGGGGGCTTAACGCCCCTGGTAGGGTCTCCCAAGGCAAACAGGTCCTAGGCGACGGATCAGACAAATAGCGGTTCAAACCTTGATGAAGAAAATAAATAAAGAGGTTCACGTCGCCCGGATTGACGTCACCGGGGCCCCACCCTGGAGCCAGGCCCGGGGCTGGGGCTCGCAGGCGAGTGCCTGAACACTGGCCGAATAGCAGTGTAGAATACCCGGCCTTCTTGCAGACACTGGGAGGGGTACTGGACAGTGCTCCTCCTGGGGATTCCATCGTCCTGTTGGGGGACTTCAACGCCCACGTGGGCAGCGACAGTGACACCTGGAGGGGCGTGATTGGGAAGAACGGCCTCCCCAATCTAAATCCGAGTGGTGTTTTGTTATTGGACTTCTGTGCTAGTCACAGTTTGTCCATAACAAACACCATGTCCAAACATAAGGGTGTCCATCAGTGCACTTGGCACCAGGACACCCTAGGCCGGAGGTCAATGATCGACTTTGTAGTTGTGTCATCTGACATTTGGCCGTATGTATTGGACACTAGGGTGAAGAGAAAGGCTGAGCTGTCAACTGATCACCACCTGCTGGTGAGTTGGCTCCGCTTACGGGGGGCAAAGCTGGATAGACCTGGCAGACCCAAACGTATCGTGAGGGTCTGTTGGGAACGTCTGGCGGAATCCCCGGTGAGGGGGGCCTTCAACTCCCACCTCCGGGAGAGCTTTGAACAAGTCCCGAGGGAGGCTGGAGACATTGAGTCTGAGTGGACTATGTTCTCCGCTTCCATTGTTGGCGCGGCTGTCCAAAGCTGCGGCCGTAAGGTCTCCGGTGCCTGTCGTGGCGGCAATCCCC
>NC_024327.1:1727677-1745854 GCF_000523025.1 Cynoglossus semilaevis
CCTCTTTTCAAAAAAGGGGACCGGAGGGTGTGTTCCAACTATAGGGGGATCACAGTCTTCAGCCTCCCGGGAAAAGTCTATTCCAGAGTACTAGAGAGGAGAATCCGGCCGATAGTCGAACCTCGGATTCAAGAGAAACAATGCGGTTTTCGTCCTGGTCGTGGAACACTGGACCAGCTCTATACCCTCCACAGGGTGCTTGAGGGTTCATGGGAGTTTTGCCCCGGATAAGCGGTTGATGATGGATGGATGGATAGATTATTATTTAGCCCGAGGTGTTAAAAAATACATTTTTAATATATTTTGATTTGAAGGTTTTGTTTACTAGTAAACAAACCAAAAGCACATTAATTAAATGTAAACAGACTCATTAAAAACATCTTTTCGCCATGTTGTTTTTTCTCCAACATGACCGCCGACGCGGAGGGATATCTAGATCCAAGACAAAAACGTCACACATTTGTTCCTCTTCCACCGAGTGTTTTACAGTTAAACCGTTAACAACGACTCACATACGACTTTTAATTTTTCCTCGTTAACACACAGTGTCATATTCTTAGCGTTTGGGTGAAAGTTTTACCTTTTATTTGTAGCTGAAGACGACGTTGTTGTGGTGTTTTCCACGGATCACTCCTGTATACGTCCGCCCTAGTTTTAAGTCTCCTCGACTTCATTACCGTCGTTATTGTCGTCATTTTCGTTGATATTATTATAATTATTGTTATTATATTCTAGTCGCGCACTCTAGTGAAAACAGCAACTCGTTGTGTGCCTTCCGGTGCGGCGTGCTACTGTTTGCCTCACCCCCTCCGTCTTTTCGCTGCAGTTTATGCAGTAACTTTAGATAGTTTATAACGCTCGGACTGCGGGAGGACATGTGTAAAATACACGTCTTCACAAACGTTACGTTTTTTTTTAATAATGAAACTGATCACATTATTAAAATTCGTACTGAAATTTTTTAAAATGTATTTTAATAATTATAAAATATAAAACTAACCTATAATTAGTTAGTTAGCCTAGTATTATTTTATTATTATTTTAATACAGGGAGTGCAGAATTATTAGGCAAATGAGTATTTTGACCACATCATCCTCTTTATGCACGTTGTCTTACTCCAAGCTGTATAGGCTCGAAAGCCCACTACCAATTAAGCATATCAGGTGATGTGCATCTCTGTAATGAGAAGGGGTGTGGTCTAATGACATCAACACCCTATATCAGGTGTGCATAATTATTAGGCAACTTCCTTTCCTTTGGCAAAATGGGTCAGAAGAGGGACTTGACAGGCTCAGAAAAGTCAAAAATAGTGAGATATCTTGCAGAGGGATGCAGCACTCTTAAAATTGCCAAGCTTCTGAAGCGTGATCATCGAACAATCAAGCGTTTCATTCAAAATAGTCAACAGGGTCGCAAAAAGCGTGTGGAGAAACCAAGGCGCAAAATAACTGCCCATGAACTGAGAAAAGTCAAGAGTGCAGCTGCCAAGATGCCACTTGCCACCAGTTTTGCCATATTTCAGAGCTGCAACATCACTGGAGTGCCCAAAAGCACAAGGTGTGCAATACTCAGAGACATGGCCAAGGTAAGAAAGGCTGAAAAACGACCACCACTGAACAAGACACACAAGCTGAAACGTCAAGACTGGGCCAAGAAATATCTCAAGACTGATTTTTCTAAGGTTTTATGGACTGATGAAATGAGAGTGAGTCTTGATGGGCCAGATGGATGGGCCCGTGGCTGGATCGGTAAAGGGCAGAGAGCTCTAGTCCGACTCAGACGCCAGCAAGGTGGAGGTGGGGTACTGGTATGGGCTGGTATCATCAAAGATGAGCTTGTGGGGCCTTTTCGGGTTGAGGATGGAGTCAAGCTCAACTCCCAGTCCTACTGCCAGTTTCTGGAAGACACCTTCTTCAAGCAGTGGTACAGGAAGAAGTCCGCATCCTTCAAGAAAAACATGATTTTCATGCAGGACAATGCTCCATCACACGCATCCAAGTACTCCACAGCGTGGCTGGCAAGAAAGGGCCTAAAAGAAGAAAAACTAATGACATGGCCTCCTTGTTCACCTGATCTGAACCCCATAGAGAACCTGTGGTCCCTCATCAAATGTGAGATTTACAAGGAGGGAAAACAGTACACCTCTCTGAACAGTGTCTGGGAGGCTGTGGTTGCTGCTGCACGCAATGTTGATCGTGAACAGATCAAAACACTGACAGAATCCATGGATGGCAGGCTTTTGAGTGTCCTTGCAAAGAAAGGTGGCTATATTGGTCACTGATTTGTTTTTGAATGTCAGAAATGTATATTTGTGAAATTTGTGAACTGTTATATTGGTTTCCCTGGTGAAAATAAATAATTGAAATGGGTATATATTTGTTTTCTAAGTTGCCTAATAATTATGCACAGTAATAGTCACCTGCACACACACAGATATCCTCCTAAAATAGCTAAAACTAAAAAAGCCCCACTCCAACTCCCAAAAATATTCAGCTTTGATATTAATGAGTCTTTTGGGTTCATTAAGAACATGGTTGTTGTTCAATAATAAAATTAATCCTCAAAAATACAACTTGCCTAATAATTCTGCACTCCCTGTATATATATATGATATTTAAAAATTCTTTTTTTTTTTACTCCCGCAGCCTAACTGCTACGCTAAGATCATCACTGTGGAGTCCCAGAAGAAGATCGTCATCTATTCCCGGCAGCCAATCAGCATCAACGAGGAGATCACCTATGACTACAAGTTCCCCATCGAGGAAACCAAGATTCCCTGTTTGTGTGAAGCCAACGGCTGCCGCGGTTCTTTGAACTGAACTGAACAATGACGCTAGCCTTGACTTCCGATATTTACAATATTGGCGTTTGAGATAAAAAATGAAGAAAAGAATCAAGAATAACTGAGGAAAACTGAAACACTTAGCTCTTTTATTACGAGATGGTGACACTGCGATGTGCCGTACAAAACGTTTTCATTTACGAGAATCGAATGTTTTTTTTGCTTGAGTCAAGCTTTAACGTGTACGTTGACTGTGTTGTTTTAAAAAAAATCATAATTCGTAATTCTGTTGAGAGTGACACGATTTTTAACTCTTCTCTCTGTGGATTCTTAATTAGCACACTAGCATTAGCACGGTGTGTGGGTTACTATTAGCGTCTATCACGTGTGGCCCACGTGGTGTGAGAATAAAAGACAAGGTTTCAGATGTTCTGCGCGTCTCCGTTTGGCGTCAGCACGGTCAGATTTCCTCTGGCGGCCTGGTCGGCTTCGATGGCTTCGAAGAGGGATTTGAAGTTCCCGGCACCAAAACCCTGGTGGTTGTGTCTCTGGATGACCTCCAGGAACACCGTGGGCCGGTCCTGGACGGGTTTGGTGAAGATTTGAAGTAAGTATCCATTGTCGTCATAGTCCACCAGGATGCTCAAGCCCTGGTTCGCGACGGAGAGAAAAAACAAGATCGTAAACGTCTGCTGCCGGTTCGAAGTAAATAGTTGACACAGTAAGTTGTGAGTCACGGCTAAAATCCCGGTCCTGACCTGCAGGACGTCCAGGTCCTCTGTGATCTTGACCTTTGACCCCTTCAGGTTCTCCCTCAGCTGTTCGTAATACGTGTCGGGCACCGACATGAACTCCATGCCGCGTTCTTTCAGGTTGGTGATCTGCCGAGAAATGGACGTATTAAAGGCTCATTCTGCAGAGTTTCAAAGACAAAACCAGAGTACTCCAGAAAGTACTTACTGCAGTAATTATGTCTGAAGTGTTCATGGCTATGTGCTGTACTCCTGGTCCTCCATAGTACTCCACGTACTCCTAGATGGATTAGATTGGATTAGATGAGATTAGATGCACGTGGATGGATGGATAGTACGCCAGATACTCCTAGGCTAGATTAGATTAGATTACATTGGATTGGATTATATTATATTAGTTTAAATTGGATTATATTAGATCAGATTAGATTATATTAGTTTAGATTGGATTAGTTTAGATTGGATTAGATTACATTGGATTTGTTTAGATTAGATTACATTGAATTGGACTAGAATGGATTAAATTACATTGGATTAGATTAGATTGGATTATATTATATTAGTTTAGATTTGATTAGATTAGGTCAGATTAGATTACATTGGATTAATTTTCTATTGGATTAGATTGGATCAGATTAGATTACATTAGTTTAGATTGGATTAGTTTAGATTGGATTAGTTTAGATTGGATTAGTTTAGATTGGATTAGTTTAGATTGGATTAGATTACATTGGATTGGATTATATTATATTAGTTTAAATTGGATTATATTAGATCAGATTAGATTATATTAGTTTAGATTGGATTAGATTACATTGGATTAATTTTCTATTGGATTAGATTGGATCAGATTAGATTACATTGGATTAATTTTCTATTGGATTAGATTGGATCAGATTAGATTACATTAGTTTAGATTGGATTAGTTTAGATTGGATTAGTTTAGATTGGATTAGTTTAGATTGGATTAGTTTAGATTGGATTAGTTTAGATTGGATTAGATTACATTGGATTTGTTTAGATTAGATCACATTGAATTTGACTAGAATGGATTAAATTACATTGGATTAGATTAGATTAGATTACATTGGATTAATTTTCTATTGGATTAGATTGGATCAGATTAGATTACATTGTATTGGATAAGACTGGATTAGATTGGATTAGATTGGATTAGATTAGGTTAGATTGGATTAGATTGGATTAGATTGGATTAGATTAGATTAGATTGGATTATATTATATTAGTTTAAATTGGATTATATTAGATCAGATTAGATTATATTAGTTTACATTGGATTGCATTGTATTGGATAGAACTGGATTAGATTACATTGGATTTGTTTAGATTAGATTACATTGAATTGGACTAGAATGGATTAAATTACATTGGATTAGATTAGATTGGATTATATTATATTAGTTTAGATTTGATTAGATTAGATCAGATTAGATTATATTAGTTTAGATTGGATTAGTTTAGATTGGATTAGTTTAGATTGGATTAGATTACATTGGATTAATTTTCTATTGGATTAGATTGGATCAGATTAGATTACATTAGTTTAGATTGGATTAGATTACATTGGATTAATTTTCTATTGGATTAGATTGGATCAGATTAGATTACATTAGTTTAGATTGGATTAGTTTAGATTGGATTAGTTTAGATTGGATTAGATTACATTGGATTTGTTTAGATTAGATTACATTGAATTGGACTAGAATGGATTAAATTACATTGGATTAGATTAGATTGGATTATATTATATTAGTTTAAATTGGATTATATTAGATCAGATTAGATTATATTAGTTTACATTGGATTGCATTGTATTGGATAGAACTGGATTAGATTACATTGGATTGGATTATATTATATTAGTTTAGATTTGATTAGATTAGGTCAGATTAGATTACATTGGATTTGTTTAGATTAGATTACATTGAATTGGACTAGAATGGATTAAATTACATTGGATTAGATTAGATTAGATTACATTGGATTAATTTTCTATTGGATTAGATTGGATCAGATTAGATTACATTAGTTTAGATTGGATTAGTTTAGATTGGATTAGATTACATTGGATTAATTTTCTATTGGATTAGATTGGATCAGATTAGATTACATTAGTTTAGATTGGATTAGATTACATTGGATTGGATTATATTATATTAGTTTAGATTTGATTAGATTAGGTCAGATTAGATTACATTGGATTTGTTTAGATTAGATCACATTGAATTTGACTAGAATGGATTAAATTACATTGGATTAGATTAGATTAGATTGGATTAGATTGGATTAGATTAGGTTAGATTGGATTAGATTGGATTAGATTAGGTTAGATTGGATTAGATTGGATTAGATTGGATTAGATTAGGTTAGATTGGATTAGATTGGATTAGATTATATTTGTTTACATTGGATTGCATTGTATTGGATAGAACTGGATTAGATTACATTGGATTGGATTATATTATATTAGTTTAAATTGGATTATATTAGATCAGATTAGATTACATTAGTTTAGATTGGATTAGATTACATTGGATTAATTTTCTATTGGATTAGATTGGATCAGATTAGATTACATTGTATTGGATAAGACTGGATTAGATTGGATTAGATTAGGTTAGATTGGATTAGATTGGATTAGATTGGATTAGATTAGATTAGATTGGATTATATTATATTAGTTTAAATTGGATTATATTAGATCAGATTAGATTACATTGGATTGGATTATATTATATTAGTTTAGATTTGATTAGATTAGGTCAGATTAGATTACATTGGATTGGATTATATTATATTAGTTTAGATTTGATTAGATTAGGTCAGATTAGATTACATTGGATTTGTTTAGATTAGATCACATTGAATTTGACTAGAATGGATTAAATTACATTGGATTAGATTAGATTAGATTACATTGGATTAATTTTCTATTGGATTAGATTGGATCAGATTAGATTACATTAGTTTAGATTGGATTAGTTTAGATTGGATTAGATTACATTGGATTAATTTTCTATTGGATTAGATTGGATCAGATTAGATTACATTGGATTTGTTTAGATTAGATCACATTGAATTTGACTAGAATGGATTAAATTACATTGGATTAGATTAGATTGGATTATATTATATTAGTTTAAATTGGATTATATTAGATCAGATTAGATTACATTGTATTGGATAAGACTGGATTAGATTGGATTAGATTGGATTAGATTATATTAGTTTACATTGGATTGCATTGTATTGGATAGAACTGGATTAGATTACATTGGATTGGATTATATTATATTAGTTTAAATTGGATTATATTAGATCAGATTAGATTATATTAGTTTACATTGGATTGCATTGTATTGGATAGAACTGGATTAGATTACATTGGATTAATTTTCTATTGGATTAGATTGGATCAGATTAGATTACATTAGTTTAGATTGGATTAGTTTAGATTGGATTAGATTACATTGGATTGGATTATATTATATTAGTTTAAATTGGATTATATTAGATCAGATTAGATTACATTGTATTGGATAAGACTGGATTAGATTGGATTAGATTGGATTAGATTGGATTAGATTGGATTAGATTATATTAGTTTACATTGGATTGCATTGTATTGGATAGAACTGGATTAGATTACATTGGATTGGATTATATTATATTAGTTTAGATTTGATTAGATTAGGTCAGATTAGATTACATTGGATTGGATTATATTATATTAGTTTAGATTTGATTAGATTAGGTCAGATTAGATTACATTGGATTGGATTATATTATATTAGTTTAAATTGGATTATATTAGATCAGATTAGATTATATTAGTTTACATTGGATTGCATTGTATTGGATAGAACTGGATTAGATTACATTGGATTAATTTTCTATTGGATTAGATTGGATCAGATTAGATTACATTGGATTGGATTATATTATATTAGTTTAGATTTGATTAGATTAGATTAGATTACATTGGATTGGATTATATTATATTAGTTTAGATTTGATTAGATTAGATCAGATTAGATTATATTAGTTTACATTGGATTGCATTGTATTGGATAGAACTGGATTAGATTACATTGGATTTGTTTAGATTAGATTACATTGAATTGGACTAGAATGGATTAAATTACATTGGATTAGATTAGATTAGATTACATTGGATTGGATTATATTATATTAGTTTAGATTTGATTAGATTAGGTCAGATTAGATTACATTGGATTAATTTTCTATTGGATTAGATTGGATCAGATTAGATTACATTGTATTGGATAGGACTGGATTAGATTTGATTAGATTAGATTAGATTACATTGGATTAATTTTCTATTGGATTAGATTGGATCAGATTAGATTACATTAGTTTAGATTGGATTAGTTTAGATTGGATTAGATTACATTGGATTGGATTATATTATATTAGTTTAGATTTGATTAGATTAGGTCAGATTAGATTACATTGGATTAATTTTCTATTGGATTAGATTGGATCAGATTAGATTACATTGTATTGGATAGGACTGGATTAGATTGGATTAGATTAGATTAGATTGGATTAGATTGGATTAGATTATATTAGTTTACATTGGATTGCATTGTATTGGATAGAACTGGATTAGATTACATTGGATTCGTTTAGATTGGATTAGATTAGATCAGATTAGTTTAGATTGGATTGGACTAGATTCGTTTGGATTAGATCAGATTAGCTCTCTTCTCTGTCTTCATCGTCGTTGTCCAAACCCTCGCTGTGAGAATTTCCCATCACATTCACCTGGATCTGAGACTTCCTCTTCCCCATCGCCGGCTCGTTGATGGGCATCTTCACCGTCTCCTCGTAGTTGGCCATGACGATGGAGCGCAGGGCACTGAACTCCGTCTGCAGCTGCTTGTCATCCACCGACCAGAACCGATGGAACAGGAGGTTCCTCCGATACCTGTGGCACCAGGGGAACATTCGTCAGAGGTGACGAGCGCGGAAATCATCCTCGATTATTTCCTCTTCTCCACCCCGTTCACATCTGGTGCTTTTTCCCCCCCCCCCCCCGTTTTTGAAAATCGACCAATGACGGATCCCGTTCAGAGAGCGGCCTCTCGACCTCTCTCGTCTCCAAACGAGCTCCAGATGTGAAAACCACAGCTGAGCCATTAAAACAAAACAAACAAAAAACAAAACAAAACGCTGAGTCATGCTGATCTGTGACTGGTGTCCGATCATCGTCAGTCTTTAGGAAAGTGTTACCATTCCACGACCGGAACCATCTCGTCGTCGGGTTGGTTTCCCACGACGTGGTCGATGAAGTTGAGCTTCCCACCGGGACTGAAACTCAAAGAATATATTTAATGGCAGAACTGCATCATGGGAGGTGAAAACAGCTGAGCGACAATGGCGTTCATACAGTTTGGCCAATAAAGGGTCTTTGACCGCAGAAGATTGGAATCCTGGCAGGAACACGCCGCCGTATCCCGTCCTCTCCACCAGGGTGTGTGTGGTGTCACCGTACTGCAGCGGACGACATATATTTGATTTTTTTTTTTTTTTACTTTTACTTGAACCAAAGCTAGGTGACGTCTCTGACCGTCTGGAGGACCGCTAGTCGGACTTTGCCGTGTTTGTCCTCCAGGGTGTGAGGTTCCTTTACGAGTACTGTGCCGTTCTCCTTGGCTTTCTGAAATCAGAGAAAAATCACGTTGAGAAACTGCGTTTATAAAAAAAACTTTTAAAAAATTCCAATTAAAAAAAAAATACCTTTACGATAAAATCACAGTCCTCCACGGTAAACGCTATGTCCTTCACTCCGTCCCCGTGTCTCACCAAATGTTCTCCCATCTCTGAGGAGAACGTTTTCGGTTCGTTTATCACGTCGTGCTAACAGTTTAACTCTTGCACCGTAACTCTCTAAAGAATAATTTATTATACATTTACGTGTAAAAAAAAAAAAATTGGCGTCCCCTAAAATTTTTTGTGCGGTCCAAATTTTTTCCCCTGAGCCTTACCTTTGTTTCCGGGGTTGAGGGCAGAAGAAAAAACGTAAATGATCTGTCAGGTGGAAAGTAAACATGAAAAATATATGTTAGCTTCAAAAAACTGATGTTCTCACATTGACATGTACAGCGCCCCCTTTTGGATAGCTTTTGTTTAAACTCCAATGATTTTTTTTATTCTACAAAACAGATTTTTTTTAACAAGCGGGAGAGAAAAAAAAGACAATTCAAAAAAATATATTTTCCACAAAAAATGAAAGAGCGCCATCTAGAGAAATAACGTTGCAACTTGAATTCTCTGAACCAACATCCTCTCAGTGGCTGCTGTGAAATCTTTGACTCTCACATCATTTTTTTTACCTATATTTTATCTTCATTCCACACTTGTTCCGAGCGCCTCACTTTGGACACCACTATGTTAAAGAGCCAATGAAGCTGAAGCTACTTTACCTTGTCTTGTTTGACCACGTGCGACACCACATCGCGGCTGCCGGGCTCCAAGCCCCCGTAGGCCCACGGGTCGCAACCCCCCCTGTTATAACTTAATGAGCCTCGCGGTTCTCAAACCTGTTTCGGTGATGTTCAATGTGGAGATAAAAAACAAAAACAAAAAGATAAACTGAAACAAAATGAAAAAATCTGCGAGTGATTGCTGGGACTCAAACCTATGAAAAAACAATATCAAAAATCAGAGCAACAAAAAAAAATTTTTTTTATATTTTTATATATTTTTTATATTTTTAAAATTTTCTACGTAGCCTCTTCATTAGCTTTCAGTACCCCGAGGGTCTGCGTACCGCCATTTGAGAACCACTGTAATAAAACGTGTTTGTGGTCTGAGGTGTTGGGGGTTGACCCTTCACCCCCCCGCCGCAGGACCAATAGCCTGGCTATAACATACTGACCCCTTCTCTGGGGAAAAAGAGAAAAAAAATGTTTAGGGGTGAGAGTCGGACTTGTGTGGTAACGTACCTGCTTGGCGTTTCCGACCCAGAAGGTCAGGTGGTCGAAGCAGAGGAACCGGCCCTGATCGTGCTGGAGATGAGAAGAAAGTCAAAGTCAAAGACGTTGCATCATTCTTGCAACACGGTGTTCCGTGGCGTAGTGGTTAACACGCGTGCCACGGTGGCAGAGTCATGGGTTCGATTCCCAGAGAAATCCGAGAAGATTTCAAAGTCAAAGTCAAAGACGTCGTATCATTCCTGCAACACGGCGTTCCGTGGCGTAGCGGTTAGCACGCGTGCCACGGGAGCAGTCATGGGTTCGATTCCCAGAGAAATCATTTTTAACCACCAACCTTTTCTCCTTTGTCCGTGTACGTCGTCTGTGAAGGAAAAGCACAGTTTGAACCTCCTAATTACTCGCAGTACTAGTGCAGTACTAGTGTAGTACTAATGTAGTACTATGAAAGAGTGAGAACTCACCATCGCTGCTCCTGCCGTCCTGACCCGACTGACCTGACCGTCAGAGTGAACGACCACACGGAGGAGACGGATATTCCTACACAAGTGTTGGAGGAGGAGAGAAGGAGGGGAGGGAGGGGGGTGAGGGAGGGGAGGAAGGAGGTAGGGAGGGAGGGGGTAGGGAAGAGTACTGGTGAGTATTTTTGCTGTTACATAATGATTACAAAGTAAAACCCCTCCAGCATTTACTACTTCAAATATAGTCTCTTTTTTAAAAAAATATATGTGTATATTTATTTATATATTCAAATTTTAACAATTTTTTGTTTTTCAATTTCCGTCTCTTGTTCTCGGAGGGAACTCCACAGAAAACCTGCATGAATTTTTTTTTTGTAAGTTCCAGCTGCGTTTTTTTTTCTTTCTAGAAAGAACAGAGAAGAATGTACATGTGTTAGCGTTTAGCACCGAGAGGAGGCTCACCGATGCTGGCCTCTGATTGGCTCGGGGGGGGCTGGTTGTAAGCGTGACTTGAAACACCCCCCTGAGTTTTCTTCAGATGATCCTTCAAAGATTTTACGATAAATAAATAAATACATTTGGATGTGATGTGGAATTTCCTCTAAACAGGATTGTTGGTTCAAAAGGATTTCATCATTTTCTCGTCCAGACGTCATTTTTTCGGCAAGTAATTTGCGCACATCGCCATGGGATTCACTTGTAAAAAGCGTAAAAAAAACACAAAGATAAAATTCGACATGAACGTAAGAGCCTCATGTGGCCCCCGAGCTACAGGTTGGCCATGCCTGGCTTAGTCCAACACATACCAGTGATGGACGTGTTACCTAGTTACTAGTTACTAGTTACTTCTCCAAAAAAGTAAGATACTGGATACCAATGAAAAATAATAATAATGATAATAAAAATGATGCTAAAGCTGTGGCTCAGGGCCTGGTCACATGGTATAACAACAGCACCAGTAACAGTGTTGTGACACACCCGCTGATGATGTCACTGCTCACTAATTAGACGCTGGTCCACACACACACACATAGCTCGGTCTCTGAGGAGGACCTGTGTTTTTTCGTGCTGTTTTCAGTACTCCACCCGTCGTCATGGACGCAGATCACGCGTGAAGCCTTGGGGGGCGCTGAAGGACTGGTCCTGACCCACCTGTTCAACACATTAACTTTAATGATGAAGAGGCGTTTGATTTGTCATCCATCAGTCCATCCATCAGTCCATCCATCCATCCATCTATCTGTCGATCCATCGATCCATTCATCCATCCATCCATCCACCCATCCATCCACCCCTCCCTCCCTCCATCATCCATCCATCCATCCATCCATTCATCCATTCATCCATCCATCAGTCCATCCATCCATCCATCTATCTGTCGATCCATCGATCCATTCATCCATCCATCCATCCCTCCACCCATCCATCCCTCCATCCCTCCATCCATCCATCCATCCATCAGTCGATCCATCCATCTATTCCGTCCATCCCTTCCATTCATCCCTTCCATCCATCCATCTATCCATCCTCCAGCCATCCGTCCCTCCCTCTGTTCATCCATCCATCCCTCCATCCCTCCATCCCTCCATCCCTCCATCCCTCCATCCATCCATCCCTCCCTCCCGCCCTCCATCATCCATCCATCCATCCATCCATCTATCAGTCCATCCATCCATCCGTCCATTCATCCATCAGTCCATCCATCCATCTATCTGTCCATCCGTTCATCCATCCATTCATCCATCCATCCATCCACCCATCCATCCATCCATTCATCCATTCATCCATTCATCCATCCCTCCATCCATCCATCCCTCCATCCCTCCATCCCTCCATCCATCCATCCCTCCATCCTTCCATCCATCCATCCATCCATCCCTCCACCCATCCATCCCTCCATCCCTCCATCCCTCCATCCCTCCATCCATCCATCCATCCATCAGTCGATCCATCCATCTCTTCCGTCCATCCCTTCCATTCATCCCTTCCATCCATCCATCTATCCATCCTCCAGCCATCCGTCCCTCCCTCTGTTCATCCATCCATCCCTCCATCCCTCCATCCATCCATCCCTCCCTCCCTCCATCATCCATCCATCCATCCATCAGTCGATCCATCCATCTCTTCCGTCCATCCCTTCCATTCATCCCTTCCATCCATCCATCTATCCATCCCTCCAGCCATCCGTCCCTCCATCTGTTCATCCATCCATCCATCCATCCCTCCACCCATCCATCCCTCCATCCCTCCATCCATCCATCCATCCATCCCTCCATCCATCCATCCATCCATCCATTGCCCTGTTGTGTTTCTGGTTGTTGTGTTTCAGTAAACATCAGTGTAACCCAACACCAGACTGTAGGTCTCAATCCCCCGACGCCTGAGCTCCAGAGATCGACACGGCAGCAGATCAGACCCAGCCCACTACGGCGCTCCTACTCCTCCTCAGCTGAGACACACACAGACACGGACACGATGACAAGACACGGCGTGAAGATGTCGTCTCCCGAAGGTCGTCTCCAGATACTGGTGAATGGAGAGGAGCTCCAAGAAAGACAGGAGGCGTCGGAGAAAGAGCAGCTCCCGTCAGCCGGTACCGATGATGAATCCTCAACGGTCGGTGCTGCTGCTGCGGAGAAGGAGAACCACATGACCATGCAGTCGCTCCTCCAACAGGTGCGTAAACAGATGAGGTCGCAGGGCGGCGCGCGGCCTCCGCCACAGAGCACCCTGCTGGAGTTGGTCCACAAACTCAAGGACGGCGAACTGAAGGTCAAAGGTGGGAGCGACAAGGACAGAGGAGCATCTGGAGGGACGACGGATCGGAGTCGGGAGGAGGAGCTCCAGGCTCAGCTGGAGGCGGTCGCGAAAACCCTGAGGGTTGAGTTCCAAGAATGTGTCCGCCTGCTGCAGGAGGAGATGCGGGACTACACCGACACGGCCGTGAAGGACCTGGAGCGTCAGTTCCAGAGGTTGAACCTCAACACCCGAGGTCTGGAGAGGCGACAGAACCCTCCAACAGTTCCTCCTCTGACCACCAGGAGAGGGAGGCTCCTGTCCAGGACCATGACCACCATCGTTCCCAAGACGTGTCCCCCGGTCATCGTCAGCCCACGCGCCAGATCTGAGACCCTGAAGGGCGGCGGCGGTGGGCAACGTCTGAGAAGAGACTCTGCGCTCTCTCTGACGGGAAACAGACCTGTCCAGAACCAGAAGACGACGACGACGACCGTCTCCGTGAACCGTCCACAACCGCATCAGCAGAAAGACGCCGTCAGGAGGAATTCCAAACAGGAAGTGGCTCAGACCGGAACATCAAAAATGTCTGCCGATTTCCGCGTCTGCACTAACAAACCAAGAAAATGACATTAAAACCCGTCTAATCAGAGAACTTCAGTCGCTGCTTGTTTTTTTTCTTATTTTTTTTAAACACAGATTTTTGTCCATGTGACTTCCGGTTTCATAACTTCAATTAAATGATTATTATAAAAGTTAATTAAACATGTGCACGCCTCTGTCCACGAACTTTGGACTCGTGCTTGATGTCTGAGGACAATTGGCAGATTTTTATGTGTTCGTGTAATTGCAAGATTTGACCAGCAGGTGAAAGCAGATTGCCGTATGAAATCAAATGAAGTAACTCGCTTGAAAAGCAACTGAATTATAATAATAATCCAGTTGGAATGATAAATATAAATATAAATACAAATACAAATACAAATACAAATACAAATACAAATATAAATATAAATATAAATATAAATATAAATATAAATATAAATATAAATATAAATATAAATATAAATAAGAGAATCCGCCCTTTGAAAGTCAAAGAGCAAACTTACATCATGTTTTTCCCGCATTTTATTTCACGGATTGATGACGTGTTTGTACGTTATTGTGACGTGTTCTAATATAAAGAATCAATTAGTGGTCAGACATTTAAGTCCAAACAAAATCAGATCAGGTGCTGACTTCGCCTCATGAACTCAACTTCAAATGTGACTGCTGCCCTCCAGTGGTCAGACAGTGGAATTGTTCGCATCTGCTTTTTTTAATTTTTTTTTTCAAATGTTAAAAAAGTAATAATAATTATAAATAATTATAATAATATTATATATCTGGGTTTATGTGTTGAACGTCAGACACTGATGTGGCTGTCCAGTGGAACGTCGACGGCCCTGTTCACGCTAACATTCACACCTGGTGGTCCGCGATAGAACTTCTTCTTCTTCTTCTTCTTCTTCTTCTTCTTCTCCTTCTTCTTCTTCTTCTTCTTCTTCTTCTTCTCAGACCCGATCACCTTCGAGCCTCCTCCAGCAGCTGAACTGGCACCGGGAGCCGGCGCTGACAGGAGGTGCATTTAGTCCCGGAGTGGCCGCCGAGGCAAAAGGGCCTTCAGGCAGAAGCTTCACAATGGACGGGATAGAGAAGGATGTGAAGGGGGTCTTTGTGTCTGTGGGAGGGTAATGAGGCCTAACAACTACATCCGGAGGGGGACGAGAGCACAGCGCATTCAGGTCTGGCCAAGACGGGCTGCGCTCGGAAGCAGCATCTCGTGCCTAGCGATGTCAACCAGCAGCGACCGCGACCGTTTAATATGCAATATATATAGTATGTATGTATATATGTATATATGTATATATGTATGTATATACTGTACATAGATGGGTGGACATTCAACATAAGGCCTGTGGATCACTGTGGTACTGATGTATGAAAATCAGATGAAGGAAAAATTCCAGCGAGAGAATTAAAAAAAAAAATTTAAATTTAAAATTGCAATTTTTATGTTTCCGGGTTTCCCTGGAACTTTCCGAGTGATTTGATTATTCCACTCAAATATGATGAGGCCAACGATGTTTATCTTTCGACTTCATCAGGTCCTTTATTATTTAAAAAAAATGTCCTGGTCGAGTGGTGCTTTGGCCCAGAGGCAATGTCTCTGTCAGTGGTGTGGAACCCCAGGGTTCACCTCCTGGGCAAGTTCGAATCCCGGTTAGGGCGGTTGGCGCCTTCCGGTGTACTCACCAGCTGCAGGAAGGTTTAGGTTGGTACGGTGCAATGTGATTTGGGTGGCGACTGCTGCCCGGTAACGGATAAGTGGATGAAAATGGATGGATGGATGGATGTCCTGGTCGGGGTTTAGCCCCACCCTCACCTGACGGCTGCTGGGATTGGCTCCAGATGCCGCCTTAAAAGTGACCTTAAAAGGTTGTTAAGTGGTTAAAAAAGTTAAATGTTGATAAGGTGTTCCTAAGGAAGTGGCCCGTTAGCGCCACCACCGAACAAAAATCTCGCAAAACGTATATGTAACAAAAATCTTTATAAAATTCAAGTTTAAATTTATTAAAAAAAGGTACTCCTGTTTAGTTGAAGACGATGCTAATATAGTGGCAGGAATTGAAGAAAGAAACAACGATCTTCAACAGGTCTGATCATCTTTTCTTAAGTTTTAACAACCATCTGCTGCCACCTAGTGGAAGAGGATTGCATTGCACTTTGACAAATTACAAAAGAAAAATAATTTTTAATAAATAAATAATAGTTTTGGGACATTTGGATCATTTTCCGCGGCACACTAGCAGGCCACGGCACAGAGGTTGGGAACTGCTGCATTAGCGCGTACGTAACCATATGGTGTTTGTACACTTCAACATAAAGCTCAGGGTTAATCCTCTTATGTACTGTAATTTTTTTCCCAGCATGCTCCTCTTCGCCCTGTCTGTTCAAAACTGTAGATTTTAAGGTGGAATTTTAACGTCAACTCTGTTTCCAGTCCGTTCTCAGGGCCGCGTGCTAACAGTCAGAGGTCAACTCGGAGTCAGAGCAGAAGGAAGGTGATATCACATGATAACATCACATGATAATGTGGGGGGCGGTGGGGGGCTGCTGTGATGTGTGTGAGGCATGAGTAAAGATTAGCGCGATTAGCGGTGGTTAGCCTCAAAGCGCACATCTGACAACTTCCACCGTTATCAGCAAGAGGCCGAAGAATCAGGAAGTAAATGAGGCGACAGACGAGGACGTGAAGGTTTGATTCCACAAAGACCTCGGGTAAAAAAACTGAAAAACTGTGAGAAAAACTCGCTCACGTCTTTGTTCCCGACTGAGCGACGGAGCGGTTGGTGCACTTGCCTTACAGCAAGGAGGTCGCTGGTTTGAGGCTGGGTGGGTTTTTTTTCCACTACTCTTAAACGTCGACGAGTCCAAATACGGACAAGGTCGTTGTATTGCTAAATGCTAATGTAATGATAGTAACAAAACCTAGCGACCAAATACATGAAGTAGCTAACACATATATAAACAAAGGTTAACCTAGAGCATTGTTTCCCAAAAACTGGGTCGCAACCCTGAGGTGGGTCGCAAGAATTGTTTTTTGGGGGGGGGTCGCCTCGCCTCCTCCTGTTTCCCAGGATGTTACGATTAACGTCTATTGACTTCGTCGCGAAGGTTTGCGACTTTTAAAATATGGGTCCCAAGAAAAAAAAAGTTTGGGAAACAGTGTCCTAGATGATGCTAAGAGTTAGCAAATCGGACGAAATAAAGTTAGCAACGAGTAAAACAAAAGCAACAAAATCAGTTAGCAATAGCCACAGTTAGCAACAATTATTTGTGGGTTAGTCACAGGTTAGTTTGGTTATGGTCCTGGTAAAGGCCATAATGTATTACATCCTCACAAGTCATTAATACCAGAGTGCATGTGTGGGGTTTGTTTACAGGTGTAAACACACTGCCTGTCAACACCAACACCACTTTCTCCATATCGTCTGTCCACCTGTTGTCCACACACACATTTGTTGCTGCCTGGGTGGGATGGACACCAGGGACATCTGAGGGGGGCGGGGGGCCTCACTCACACCACCAGTATGTGTATGTGTGTTCACGTGACATTAAAGGAAGTCAGGTGACGTCCATATTGGTAAGTCAACGATGGAGTGGGTCTACTGACAGGTCCGTGTCCTGAGGTGGTCCGCGGTCAATCGCAGACAGGAAGTTCAAACTGCCTATTTTTCCGACTCCACGTGTGATGATCGTAGTTGATGGTTTTTTTGTTTTGTTTTTTTTTGCGTGGACCAACATCTAGACCATCTAGATCTAGGTCTCCTACAAAACAAAGACGACAGCGTTTCTTTGTTTTTGACTGTAGGGAGGGGCGAGGGGGGGAGGGGGCAGCAGTGGTGATTACAGGCGGAGGGAA
>NC_024327.1:1746031-1746935 GCF_000523025.1 Cynoglossus semilaevis
CCCACACACTGTACTCAGCTGGATGAAGTCCCTCCAAGGGTCTCCGGAGTTAGTGGCTAACAGGAGCAGACCGACTGTCGGCCTCCACTTCACTCCGACCCAACGACCGGTTCCGACCCACAGCTTGGACACCACTCTCACAGCAACATGTAACTATGTATAAACGTTCGCTTAGCTACGTTAGCGCTAACTAATAAACACTGGTTAAACGTCAAGATCGTTGTGTGCAGATCGTACGATGAGCGTTTACTGAAACACGGGTTATGACGTAACGTCATAATGCAGCGTCAGCAGCTAGCGTCCTCCATCTGCGCGAGCATAGTTTACGAAATTGCTCAAGGAGTCAAAAAAACACGAAGAAAATTGAAAATTAAAAAAAAATTGGAGGAAGCATTTCTATTGGCCGGTTCTTCAGGAGTACTAAGTTGACCTAGCTAATGTGTGGCGTAAACAAATCCGACCCAAAAAAAAAGATCGCAACTAGTAAAGAAAGAAAACACCAACAAAACCAGTTAGCAATAGCTACAGTTAGCAAACCAATCTTTTTTCATTGTTAATACACATACACATGCTGTATATACACTAACACATACACATATAGATACTAACACATACACATATATACACTAACACACACACATATATATACTAACACACACATATACACTATAATACCAAAAGTATTCGCTCACCCATTCAAATGATCAGAATCAGGTGTCCTAATCCCTTGGCCTGGCCACAGGTGTATAAAATCAAGCAAGTCGCCGACTTTCTGCACAGTCAATTGCTACAGAGCTACAAACTTCATGTGACCTTCAGATTAGCCCAAGTACAGTACGCAGAGAGCTTCATGGAATGGGTTTCCATGGCCGAGCAGCTGCAGCCAAGCCACACATCACCAAGT
>NC_024327.1:1747454-1749535 GCF_000523025.1 Cynoglossus semilaevis
ACATATATACACACATATATACATATATACACATATATATACATATATACACATATATACATATATACACACATACACATATACACACATACACATATATACAAACACATACACAAACATTCGCCCTATTAAACAGATATATACAAACACATACACATATATACTAACACATACATATATAAACACATACACATATACACTAATACATACACATACATATACTAACACATACACGTATATACAAACACATACACATATATACTAACACATACACATATATATATACTAACACATACAGATATATACAAACACATACACATATATACTAACACATACACATATATATATACTAACACATACAGATATATACAAACACATACACATATATACTAACACATACATATATAAACACATACACATATACACTAATACATACACATACATATACTAACACATACACGTATATACAAACACATACACATATATACTAACACATACACATATATACAAACACATACACATATATACTAACACATACATATATAAACACATACACATATACACTAATACATACACATACATATACTAACACATACACGTATATACAAACACATACACATATATACTAACACATACATATATAAACACATACACATATACACTAATACATACACATACATATACTAACACATACACGTATATACAAACACATACACATATATACTAACACATACACATATATATACTAACACATACACATATATACAAACACATACACATATATACTAACACATACACATATATACAAACACATACACATATATACTAACACATACACATATATATACTAACACATACACATATATACTAACACATACACATATATATATACTAACACATACAGATATATACAAACACATACACATATATACTAACACATACATATATAAACACATACACATATACACTAATACATACACATACATATACTAACACATACACGTATATACAAACACATACACATATATACTAACACATACATATATAAACACATACACATATAAACTAATACATACACATACATATACTAACACATACACGTATATACAAACACATACACATATATACTAACACATACATATATAAACACATACACATATACACTAATACATACACATACATATACTAACACATACACGTATATACAAACACATACACATATATACTAACACATACATATATAAACACATACACATATAAACTAATACATACACATACATATACTAACACATACACGTATATACAAACACATACACATATATACTAACACATACATATATAAACACATACACATATACACTAATACATACACATACATATACTAACACATACACGTATATACAAACACATACACATATATACTAACACATACATATATAAACACATACACATATACACTAATACATACACATACATATACTAACACATACACGTATATACAAACACATACACATATATACTAACACATACACATATATACAAACACATACACATATATACTAACACATACATATATAAACACATACACATATACACTAATACATACACATACATATACTAACACATACACGTATATACAAACACATACACATATATACTAACACATACATATATAAACACATACACATATAAACTAATACATACACATACATATACTAACACATACACGTATATACAAACACATACACATATATACTAACACATACACATATATATACTAACACATACACATATATATACTAACACATACACATATATATACTAACACATAGACATATATATACACTAACACATACACATATATCCAGCAGACCTCCGTCATCACTATAAACAGGTCAGGTTTGCGCAGCAGCAACAACAACGTTGACCTGCAGCAGTAAATACAGTTGTAGTACCCCTCCCCCAACTGTAGGGGGGTTAAACACCTCGACAACAACCAGCGACTTAAAATTTTTTATTTTTTTTTTACATCCTAACTGAAAATATATTTTTTTCCCTTCACTTCACTTCTGGCTCTAACC
>NC_024327.1:1749616-1750940 GCF_000523025.1 Cynoglossus semilaevis
AGCAGAGCCACGTCCTCTCCCCACAAACCTCCCCCTATTCCCCCCCGTCCCTACCCTCACATCTCCAAACAGTGATTATGTCCGACAGAGCTCATTACTGTCGACTCAACGGGCCCTTCAGAAGAGTCACTCACTGGTAATGACCCCATTATTGGCTGAACATGTTGAGGGTGGGGTCAACTGCCCCCCTGTGGACGGACGGGTCTGACTGTGTCACCGTACGACTCTGTTTAGTGGGGACGTCCCGGAGCGCATTGCTAACATTAAAATGAGGGATGTTCGATAATAACTTTTTGCCAATATCTTATATTGTCCAAACATAATTTCCGATTCCAATATCAACCGATACCGATGTAGCGGGGAAGGGGTGGCCTAGTGGTTGAGGATGGTAAGTGTCGCCTATCACTAAGGTGATAAGTTAAAGCAGTGTTTCTTAGTTATTTTCTGTCATGCCTCCCCCTAGGGGTCAGAAGTTTTTTCACGCCCCGCTCACCACCGGACTTCAAATACTACTGAGTACCTGGTAATATATTTTTTATTTATATCTGTACAAACCACTGTATGAGTATGAGATTATTTAAATGAGTCACAATGCTGCCCTCTAGTGACTTTCACTTTCATATACAGCTGGTTTTTCTCCAAAACTATTTTCAGAGCACACGCATTTATATTAGTTATCGGGTTTTCATTATCGGACGAAAAAAAAGAAAATTATTTTTTTAACGGATTTGACATAATTATGCTAATATTAGTTATATCCGATATTATTGATGAGCCGATATCACATTTCTAACTAAAATCTAGAACCTTCCAGGACCTTCCAGTGGGGCGTGACGCGCGACTCATGTGATCAAACGCGTGGAATACGCACTGGCGACGGCCGGTACTTGACGTGAATCCGGTCACAGTCTGGGTGAGAATCAACAGAGATTAGAGGTCTGATGGTCTGAAGGGTGGAACACAAACGAGACCGTCGGCCGGCGGAGCAACTTCACAGTCAACTAACAGGACGGTGTCATGAAACTGATGACGAGGGCAATTCAAACGATGCCCCCCCCCCGCCCCACCCTTCTTTTGAGTGCAAATGGGATTTAGATTTATGTAGGTAAGAAAACAAACAAACACAATCCTTTGACTTCAGGGAAGCCATTTTGAATTTTTTTTTCTTTTTTCGTTTGCACTTTGTCTCACATACGTACACCAACGTAATAAATCCGAGACACCAACTTCATAAAGACATGTCAAAGGTGTAAAAACTGTATCAACCCCCCCTCCCCCCCCCCCCCCCCCCCCCCCCCCCCCCACCACCACCACCACACCCCCC
>NC_024327.1:1751278-1753929 GCF_000523025.1 Cynoglossus semilaevis
CCCCCCCATGACCCTTACAATCACAAACAACCAGAGGCCACTGCTCCGGTGCGTGTGGACAAGTTTTTCAAACAAGTGCTAACGAAACCGCAAAAAAACCCCCAGAAAAACACGTGTCGTAGTACGAAAATACTGTACAGCTTTGTAATTCGTCCAGTGTAAACAGATATTCACCCAATCGTGTGACAGTTCAGCTCAGAGAGTCAGAGTCAGAGTTCTGGTCCCAGAGAGAAGACCCTCGCACCGCACCCTCACAAAAAATATACCCTTTCTCTACAGGGTTAAAAAAAACAAAAAAAAACAACAGCTCTGGAGTTCAGCCAGCTGCCTCCAGCTTCACACACACACACACACACAACTGTGAGCGGTGGCGGTGCAAAGTTCAGCATCTCATCTTACCGCCTTTGAACAATGAACACATAAAGTCTGTATTTTAACAAGTGGTCCACAGGTGGTGGCGGCGGTATGGGGGGCGGTGGCGGTGGCGCGACCGTCCGGCAGTCCCCTCGCGCTCCGTTACACCTTCGTGGCCAGAGAATGGATCTCCGACTTCTCAGTCTGGGCGCTGAGCGTGGATGACATGGAGCTCATCTGGCCGTGCATGGCCTTCTTCAGGTTGAGCAGGCACAGGCACTGGGAGCGGAAGCGCAGGTCGAAGAAGGCGTAGAGGAACGGGTTGAGGCAGCTGTTGACGTAGGCCAGGCAGGTGGCGTAAGGGTGGGCCAGCAGCAGGAAGTGCAGGAAGCCGCAGGAGTTGGGCGCCAGGTTGAGGTAGGACAGGGAGTCCATGCTCTTCAGTACGTGGAAGGGCGTCCAGCAGATGGCGAACACCACCACCAGGGTGGTGATGATCTTCAGCAGCCGCTTCTTCTTCTGGTCCTCCTTGCGCAGGTTGTTGAAGTGGCGCGTGACGGTGCAGCCGATGAAGCAGTAGAAGATGGTCATGGCCAGGAAGGGCAGGAGGAAGCCCAGGGCGGAGGAGGACAGGCTGAGACCGGCGATCCAGAAGTCCTCGTGCCGCTGGTTCATGGTCACGATGCTGAAGTCCATGGCGCAGGTGGTGCGGTTGCTGTTCTGGTCGTTCACCGTGGTGCGGAACAGGAGCGTGGGCACGGCCAGGAGCCCCGACAGGAGCCAGATGGCGCCCAGGGACGCCAGCATGGTGCCTCGGGAGCGCAGCCGGCTGCTGGACAGCGAGTGCACGATGGCCAGGTAGCGGTCGAAGCTCAGGCAGGTGAGGCAGAAGACGCTGGCGTACATGTTGACCAGCACCACGTAGCTGCTCATCTTGCAGAGGGCCACGCCGAAGGGCCAGTGGTAGCCCAGGGCGGTGTAGATGGCCCAGAGGGGCAGGGTCACCACCAGGGTCAGGTCGGCCAGGGCCAGGTTGCCGATGTAGACGTCGACGGCCCGGCTCTTGGATTTGGACCGCCAGACGGTGAAGATGACCACGCCATTGCCCGACAACCCCAGGATGAAGATGAGCATGTAGAGCACGGGGATGAGGGAGTAGGAGGGCTCCCACTCCGAGAAGTCGCACAGCAGCGTGTCGTTGTCGTCGTAGTAGTCGTAGTTGTCAACGTATTCCGTAGTCTCCATGCCGCAAGGGAAAAAGGAAAAAAAAGAGTTCCGGGTCAGGTACGGTACAGGTCCAAGGCTGCTGCGGTGAATCAAAGTAGGGATCGGGGAGCCGCTGAGCTGCCGTTGCCGCTGCTGCTGCTGCTGTTGCTGTTGCTGCTGCTGCTGCTGGAGGGAGAGTGAGTGACTGTTGGAGCTGTCTGTCTGCCTTTTTAAACTCAGCCCCTCCACAGCCCTGCACCCCCGACACACACACGCTCACACCCCTCTCCCTCACCAACAGGTCTTTTGTCCCTCCCCCTTCTCCTCTCCCCTCCTCTCCCCTCCTCTCCTCTGGCTCTTCTCTCTGTGCGAGTTTAAAAAAATTTGTGGTCAAGGCTGAAAGATGATTAAAAGTGAGGCCAAAAAAAAAGTTAAAAGTTGGAACGTAACCGGGAAAACTCGGCCTTGAAAGTTGTAAAAAGAAAAAAAAATACTAGCTAAAACTTTTTGTTCCGTTTAAATGGTCTCACAGCGAACGTCATTAAAAAGCTAATGTAATGCATTGAATCAAAGGCAGTTAGCATGAAGCTAAATTTTAAAATTTTCAAGTCAGAGAAACGAAACCGAGAACTTTAAACTGAAATGCGAAACTTTCTCTGAAAAGTTTTTAACGAACTTAGTTCTATCTCTGTTTATATATGTTTATATATATTTATGTGTTTATATATTTATATATATGTTTACATATATCTATATGTGTTTTTATATATCTATATGTATTTATATATGTTTATATATTTATATATGTGTTTATACACTACCTGGCCAAAAAAAAAGTCGCCACCAAAAAAAAAGTCATACACTCTAATATTTCGTTGGACCGCCTTTAGCTTTGATTACAGCACACATTCGCTGTGGCATTGTTTCGATAAGCTTCTGCAATATCACAAGATTTATTTCCATCCAGTGTTGCATTAATTTTTCACCAAGATCTTGCATTGATGATGGTAGAGTCTGACCGCTGCGCAAAGCCTTCTCTAGCACACCCAAAGATTCTCAATGGGGTTAAGGTCTGGACTCTGTGGTGGCCA
>NC_024327.1:1754661-1756479 GCF_000523025.1 Cynoglossus semilaevis
GTGGCTTGGCTGCAGCTGCTCGGCCATGGAAACCCATTCCATGAAGCTCTCTGCGTACTGTACTTGGGCTAATCTGAAGGTCACATGAAGTTTGTAGCTCTGTAGCAATTGACTGTGCAGAAAGTCGGTGACCTCTTTGCACTTTATACACCTGAGACCAGGCCAAGGGATTAGGACACCTGATTCTGTTCATTTGAATGGGTGAGCGAATACTTTTGGTAATATAGTGTATATGTCTATATATATTTATATACGTGTTTACATATATTTACATATATTTTTATATATATTTATATATGTGTTTATATATGTTTATATATATTTTTATATATATAGCCTTTACAGCTTATTTTTTAAGATATTTGGAGACATTTTTGATGACGATGATGATGATGATGAACATGATTTGAACAAAGCATCGACATCAGACGACTAGCGCTGCGACTAACGGACGTCACGTGACCAGAGTCATCACGGAGCCCTTTAATCTGGATTAGTCAAGAACCACTAGTTGTCGGTTCGGTTCCTTTGGGGCGACTTCTGGTCTGATCTGATGACGTGGTTTGGAACATGCCAGAACATCAGTGCTGAGGTGCGAACATGCCGCTCAGCTCAGCTTAGGGGGGAGGATGAGGAGGGGGAGGATGGGGGAGGTGTCAATTGAATTCTCAGGTCTGGGGATTAATTTCCATGATAAAGAGCGAAGCAAACACACCGGTTTGAAACATAAACAAAAGGAAACTTCACGTTACACCATCACCTCTACAACCTTCTACCCTTAATCCTTTCTTCAGCCTCTCAGCTGATTGCATCAAAGCAGCAACCGCTGCCGCCGATGACCTGACGGAGAGGAACGCTGGGAGTCTTCATCACTCCCAGCGTAACAAATGATTCCGTTAACGACGTCCAGTAATTCAATCAGATTTAGGATTAACGGCTTCGGACCACATTAGTACACAGAAAAAGTCGCGAATGTAGTAGTACTACTTTGAAATACCTAAATATATTGAAATACCTAAAAGTATTGAAAGAAAAACTAAAAAAAAAATATATGAAATATATATATATTTAGTCAAATAAGACAAAAAAAATTTTGTGTTCATGTTTAAATGTAACCACGGAGGTAAAAAAGTCCAACTTTGGTCTTAAATTAGCGGAAATGCGAAAACATTATTTTTATTTTAGCCAAAATGAAATAAAAAAATATTTTTTAAGTTAAAATTTAAAAGAAATATGAAAATAGAAAGCAGGGAAAAATAGTAAAAATGATGAAATGTTAGCCCCTAAGAAACTCAGCCGGAGGAAAATTCAATCAAAATAAATAAACTTCAAATCCAGTTATTGCGGAACCAAGGTTCGGAATAATGATAAATACGAAAAACAAGCTAATATTAAAGTTGAAGTTCGCTGAGAAATTTTTCTTTTTTTTTTTCGTGGTTCGTGTTTCACTTTGTTCCACTCGAACACTAAGTCCTAACGAAGACAAAAGTTACAAAAGCTAAACGTTAGGTTAGAGCTCAAAAATAAAAAAAATAAAAAATCATCTTCTACCCTGCTGGTGAGAAAGTAAATTGCAGGAAAAAGGGTCAGAGAAATAAAAAATAAGAAATATACAGTCCCCTCCAAAAGTATTGGAACGGCAAGGACAATTCCTTTGTTTTTATTGTATACTGAAGACATTTGGGTTTCAGATCAAAAGATGAATATGAGACAAAAGTTCAGAATTCCAGCTTTTATTTCATGGTATTGACATCCAGGTGTGTTAAACAACTCAGGACTGAGCCCCTTTTCTTTGAACCCACCCACATTTCAAGTGAG
>NC_024327.1:1756717-1757832 GCF_000523025.1 Cynoglossus semilaevis
TTTAAATTACCACTGAGATGCGACGCCACCGTGCACACGCCGACCTCCGACCTCTGCAACACGTTTCGTTTCCGATACGGTCCGCCGCGGTCCCTCCACCCCGCTCCTCCTTCGACCACCTTTGGCCGCAGAACCCTTTCAGGTGCTGACGTTGTGGCGTGAAGCCCCGACCCCGACGCTGACTAACTAGCGGGCTAATTAGCGAGCTGTCGTAGCTTGAGGATATCTGTGGCCGCTGTTCGTCTGATACCGTGGTGTGAAAGTTTGCTTGGAACAAATTCGGGGGTCGCAGCCCAAGGTCTGGAGGTCTGCGACCGCTGAGCCACGGGCATCGTTCCGATCTGTAATGAAAAGGCTTGTGACCGCGGCGGTTATCTCCACCCCCTCATCTGCCCAGCCTAAGTTAAATAAATAAAGACCTCCAGTCTAGGGGTGCTGTACTTGCTGATAAGGCCACTAGGGGCAGCAGTTCTTTTTTTTTTTTACCATTTGGATAAAAACGTTTTGAATACATTGAACTTTACGTTAAATCATCTGCTATCACTAAGTATTTCCAGGACTTTTCCAGGACTTTTCCAGGACATATGCTCACAACACCACCTACTGGACAATGTATGAATTAATGAATAATATACATATAGATACAAATAAATGATAAAATATTGCTACAGTCCACATCAGTTAACCCCCGCAGATGGCGTAATCAAATAGCGGCTTACGGACCACGTGCGGCCCACACGCAGCCTCGGAGCGGCCCAGTCTGTGGTCATTTCAAAAACACAAAGTAGACATAAAAAAAAAGAAAATCCTGACATTTCCTAAACGTGACAGACCAGGAATGCAGCACTGAGACAATGTATCCCACAATGCATCTGTTCAGCATCTGGGGAGGAACCCACTTCATATTCATTCAACTTTCACCGTCAGTGAAGGCAGCATGTGTGTGTGTTTGTGTGTGTGTGTGTGTGTGCATCAAAGCATAGTTTCTCATGGACGTCTGTAGTTAAATTCCCAGTTTATCTGCGGCAGAGTCGTGCTGTCTGTGCCTAGGAGACGGCGCTGGTTGACATCTGTATCGGAACCCAAACACACTGCCCCCTCCCGACAGACCCCCC
>NC_024327.1:1758698-1759539 GCF_000523025.1 Cynoglossus semilaevis
ATACATATACATATACATATACATATACATATACATATACATATACATATACATATACATATACATATACATATACATATACATATACATATACATATACATATACATATACATATACATATACATATACATATACATATACTGCAGAGGGCTGAGTCACACCCTGCGGTCCAGTCAAATGGTCCAGTCCTCGCTCTGGACCGTAGCTGTGGACAACAACGCTCCGAGCGGTGGCAGGAGCTCCAGTAGCCCCGGTCAGGATCAAGGGGGTCACAAGGTGTTTCCCCTCGCCCTCCTTGGCACCTCGGACCACCCCTGCTCCCATCCTCTGTCTCCTGACCACACTGTGTGTCAACGGACGAAGCGACGCGCAGCACAGGAAGTGCCACAATGGGAGAGTTCATCCTCTCCCTTTTTTTTTTGTTTTGTTTTCTTGATGCTAAACCCGAACTGTTTACGTCTGCGGACGTGGTGATTTACCGAACCGAGAAGTGTTTGTGTCGCGGCAAAAAATAGGACGACTTCTCAACAAGGACGGGTTTCCTGAATTCATCGGAAGGCCGATGGAACCGCTTCACTCGGTCGGTCACCTGCACTCACAGAAACAAGTGCAAGAAAACAGGAGGAAACAATAACACGGGAGGAAATAAAGACGAGCGTGAGATGAGCCCTAATGAAAGGGAGGATGTCGGCGAGAGAAAAAAAATAAAAAATAAGAGGACAAAGGACGGGGCTGATGAGAGGTTGTTTACCGGCCAGTTTTAGGTAATGACGGGGATTAAGGAGCTGCAGGACTGCTGGGATCTCCTGCTCCTGCCACCTCCACCCCCGCCCCCTCTCA
>NC_024327.1:1760935-1767903 GCF_000523025.1 Cynoglossus semilaevis
TTTTCAAAACCCCCGGGGAAAAAAGGGTGCAAGGCGCCCCCCCCCCCCCCCCCCAAAAAAAAATCTCTTGCGCGATGGTAAATTTTCCGGTTGTAAGTTGCTTTGAATAAAAGCGTCTGCTAAATTTAGGGGGTTTAAACCCCTGGTCCGGGGACCGGTACTGGTGCGTAGGTTATTTGGTACCGGGTCGCAGTGGGACAAAAAATGTACTGATTTATTTCGATCCAAAAAATTCCAGTCATGTCCCTTTACTCTTTTCATCTGTCAATGCTTTCAAAACAACAGGTCAAAGGTCATTCATACTCTGAAACAAACAGAAGAAAGTCTAAAAAAATGTTTTATTTTGAAAATGTAGTCATCCTTCAACGATGGTGCGGTTTTACCGGTCCACGGTCCTTGGTCGAAAAAATGTCGTGACCTCGAGGCCAAATGTAAATATAAAGAGTCTGAGAAGTAAAACACATCAGTCTTCAGTCTGCACTGACTGGACAAACTGTGAAGAAAGGCCGAGTGCTGAAAGAACCAGATCAAAGGATGGATCAGAACCGAGGACCAAATCCACCGGACTTTTTTTTTTATAGTAGTATGATATAGTATGTAGATAAAATAAGCAGCACATTTTCTCCCACACCAGGAATATATATATATATATATATGTGTATATATATATGTATGTATATATAGATACATCCATCCATCCATCCATCCATTTTCATCCGCTTATCCGTTACCGGGTTGCGGGGGAAGCAGTCACCATCCAAATCACATTGCACCGTACCAACCCCCCCAAACCTTTCTGCAGGTGGTGAGTCCACTGGAAGGTACCACAGGAGGTGAACCCCAGGGTTCCACACCAATGACAGAGACGTTGCCTCTGGGCCAAAGCACCACATATATGTATATATGTATATACTGTATACTGTATATGTATGTATACAGATGTTTTACCCTTTTAGTGCTTTCATAAATCAATCATGGTCAAATTTGGCTTTTTTAACACAAGAATTTATTGGAATGAAATTAGCCTCTCTCTCCACGTCTCCATGTTTCACCACGTTAGCGCCCTGTCGGCCGCAACTCAGAATCCGATAGATCTCGGTTTTGCTGCTGCCGGTGTTTTTGACAACGTGTGCTGCTTATTCTTAATCCTTAAAGCGGAAAAAAAAAAATCTGCAGTGACGTGAAATCTGGAGTGGGTCGCCGACGTGCCGACACACTCCAGGTCCAGAAGAAAGGCATGATGGGAAATGTCAAGGAGAAAGGAAAGAAGTCATTTGACTGTTGTTCAAACCGTGGATCTCATGGATGGTTCCACAAGGAGGAGGGGGGCACTCTAGAGCAGTGTTTCCCAAACTTTTTTTTTCTGGGGGACACATATTTAAAAAGTCACAAACTTTCGCGACCCAGGAAAATTAGATGTTATTCATAAACTCCTGGGAAACAATGATGCGAGACGACGAAATAAAAAAAATCTCTTGTGTGATGGTTAATTTTTCAGTTGTAAGTCGCTTTGAATAAAAGCATCTGCTAAATTTAGGGGTTCTCAACCTCCGGTCCGGGGACCGGTACTGTTGCGTAGGTTATTTGGTACCGGGTCAAAGTGGGACAAAAAATGTACTAATTTACTTCAATCCAAAAAATTCAACTCATGTCCCTTTAGTTTGTTCATTCACAGATAATCTGTCAATGTTTCAGAACAACAGGTCAAAGGTCATTCAGTCTAAAAAAATGTTTTATTTTAAAAATGTAGTCATCCTTCAACGATGGCGCGGTATTACCAGTCCACGGTCCAAAAAAAGGGTCGTGACCTTGAGGCCAAATACATGAATATACTGTAAATATAAAGAGTCTGAGAAGTAAAACACATCAGTCTTCAGTCTGTACTGACTGGACAAACTGTGAAGAAAGACTGAGTGTTGAAAGAACCAGATCAGAGCTGGATCAGAACCCAGGACCAAATCCACGGGACTTTTTTTAAAAAAAATTTATTTATTTATAAACGCGGATAAAATATGCAGCACATTTTCTCCCACGCCAGGAATATATATATATGTATATACATAAATATATGTATGTATATATACATACATATATATGTATGTATGTATATATACATACATACATATATATGTATGTATGTATATATACATATTTATGTATATATGTATATGTATGTATATACTGTATACATATATATGTATACAGTATATACATACATATACATATATACATAAATATGTATATATACATACATACATATATATGTATGTATGTATATATACATATTTATGTATATATGTATATGTATGTATATATACATACATATACATATATACATAAATATGTATATATACATACATACATATATATGTATGTATGTATATATACATACATACATATATATGTATGTATGTATATATACATATTTATGTATATATGTATATGTATGTATATACTGTATACATATATATGTATATATATATGTGCATATATATGTATACTGTATATATACATGCATATACATACATATACAGTGGGTACGGAAAGTATTCAGACCCCTTTAAATTTGTCACTCTTTGTTTCATTGCAGCCATTTGCTAAAATCAAAAACGTTCATTTTATTTCTCATTAATGTACACTCAGCACCCCATCTTGACAGAAAAAACAGAAATGTAGAAGTTTTTGCAAATGTATTAAAAAAGAAAAACTGAAATATCACAGGGTCATAACAACCGTTCACACTAACATTCACACCAATATTCACACCGCAAAATTGTTCTATTCTGTTTGAATAACTTCTACTGTATTGCAATATATCATGTAATACTGTGGAGTACTCTCAAGGTACTCTCCTGTACTTGTGTTTTTATTGGCTACTGACTCCCATTATACTCGGTACTACAACTAGTAAAGTTTTTTATTGTTTCCTACTGACGTTTTTACGATGCCACTAACCTTACCCGTTTAAATTAAGCGACGCTGCTCGGCCGCCGGTGACACGGCGCGCCATCAAACGGTGGCGACAGAGTGGCGGAGACTGAGTGCTTCCCCCCATCTGTCAGCTGTTTGACACACGGCGACAAACTGTAAATCACTCACCCCCTAAGACCAGCCCTCCCCCCCTCACCCTCCTCACCCCCTGCTCACAGACGTGTGTGTGTGTGTCATTTGAACCGGTTTTCAACTGGTGGCTCACACAGTTAGCACAGCTAAACGTGGCAGGTCACGAAATGAAAATAATACTTACGATATTCGGTTTTATCCCGTCCCAGAAAACATTTTTTATTCCAAACGCTTAAACTGAGAAAATTGTTTTTTCGGAATTTAGACTTTTACATCAAAATCACCCTTTAATCCATATATTATAAAAAAAGCACAACATCACGTACAGATTTAGTAAAAAAAAAAAAAAATTAAAAAAATTGGACCAGTCTGTCCAATAGAGGTCACGATAAATATCCGAACACTGAAATATCGCGATATTTCAATTCACGATTTCAGGGTGTGGATCCCTCTCTTGCAATGGGGGAGGGGACCTAAATATATTGTCGTGCCTATTGTCACGTGTGGGCATCGGAGGAAGCAGGCCACGATATATCGCAAATATTGCAATATATTGCAATATATCACAATATAGTGTTACATATCACAATATATCGTAATACAGCATAACATATCGCAATATATCGCAATATATCGCAATATATCGCAATATATCGCAATATATCGCAATATATCGCAACATATCGCAATATATCATAACATATCGCATTGTTGCCCCTGTGTCGTGATACCTATTGTATCGCCAGATTCTTGCCAATACCCCCCCTACTGTCCAACACGTCAACTGCTCCTTGAGTCGAACAATCAAATAAACTTACACTTTACACTCGGCCGACACCTTGGAGAGAAACAGGGTGGTGGGAGGGGCGGTGATAGTATCGCAATATACCGCAATATATCGTAACATATCGCAAATATTGCAATATATTGCAATATAGCGCAATATAGAGTAACATATTGCAAATATCGCAATATATTGCAATATAGCGTAACATATCACAATATATCGTAATATAGCGTAACATATCGCATTGTTTCCCCTGTATCGTGATACGTATCGTATCGCCAGATTCTTGCTAATACCCCCCTACTGTCCAACCCGTCAACTGCTCCCGAGTCGAACAATCAAATCAATTTTTACACTTTTTGATGTTCAATCACACAAGGGAGAAACAGGGAGGTGGGGGAGGGGGGTGAGGAGCGTGGGAGTAAAAACATCCTCCGACACTGCCCTAATTGTTTTAGCATCTTTGTTGCTGTTGCCCGTCCAGTTTCCACACCCGGTCCGTTTCAAGTCTCCCTCGCGCCGCCGACCTTGACCGTGACCTTGACCCCGCTAGCGCTCACAGAAAACCTCCGCAGGCGTTTTACCCACTTTTTTTTTTTTTCTTCTCCACTGATGAGAATCACATCACGACCGACGATTGTTATCATAAAACGGACGTGAAAACGCAGGAGAGCCGTGCCGACGGGGGTCCGATCACGGCACCCTACAGTACCTAGACCCCCCCTTCACCTCCCCCCCTTTGCTCCAGGGGTCCTCGGTGCTTGAAAAACCTGGAATAACCATCCTGATATCGGGACTAACCCACAGTCGAGTCGGCTAGGTCAAGCATCGCTTTCACTTTGTCCGTGATAAATTAGCTGACGACGATGGTGCAGTTCAAAATGAAGGGGGTGGGGGCTGGATGGGGGTCACATGTAAATTCAATACTGTAAAAATACGAATGAGTTTCCTGAGAGAGGGGAAAAAAATGAAAGGGAAAATTCCACTTTTTGGCTGCACTTTTCTAGTCAACAATGTGGGGAAGTGGTTAGTGCGGCTGCCTTACACTAAGTCTTCACAACTTCAGTCGCGTCCGGCCGAGTCGGCTAGATCAAGTATCGCTTTCACTTTGTCCGTGACAAATTAGGTGACGACGATGGTGCGGTTGAAAATGAAGGGGGCGGGGGCTGGAGGGGGGTCACATGTAAATTCAATACTGTAAAAATACGAATGAGTTTCCTGAGATAGGGAAAAAAATTAAAGGGAAAATTCCACTTTTTTACAGCATGGGAAAATATGAATTTGACAAGGTGGGGAAGTGGTTAGTGCAGCTGCCTTACACTAAGTCTTCACAACTTTGAACTTCTGTTTCACTGAACAACTGCCCAGGGGTGCCCCCCCCACCCTCACATGAGGACTTCTGGGATGGGTTCCAGCCGCCCCCCCGTATCACTCGGAGGGATTGAGTCGCAGAAGACGAATTAATTCGACAACTCGACAGAAAGTCGATCTTCGAGGCCGTTCTTTGCACATTTGGTCGTCGGTAGTAAAAAAAAAAAACAGAGCGATGGAAACGACCGCCGCGTCCGTCAGGAGAGGAAACACTAGCGCGGTTGTTCGTGTGATTGATTGGCTCTAATCGTTCTGGCAGAGAGAGAACGTTTTACACGTTTGAGTCGGGAACCGGTCCAAGTCTGTGCAAAGGATGACGCGGGTTCCTGAGGCCTAAGACTGAGTTAGGGTCTAGTAAGAGAAGAAAAAAAGATTCCACAGAAGAAAGTACTGCAGTTCAAGTCATTGGTTTGAATGGATAGATGGATGGATGGCTGGATGGATGGATGATGGATGGATGATGGATGCATGATGGATGATAGATGATAGATGGATGATGGATGGATGGATGGATGATAGATGGATGGATGATAGATGTATGAATGATAGATGGATGATGGATGATGGATGGATGGATGATAGATGGATGATGGATGGTTGGATGGATCATAGATTGATGCATGGGTGGATGATGGATGCATGGATGGATGATAGATGGATGGATGGATGATGGCTAGCTCGATAGCTTTACTTGAAATAAAGGTGCATCAAACCCTTTTTAAAATTCATTATTCAATTCTGCGGAAAACGCAAAAAAAAAACACAAAAAATTATTTCATCATTTACAATAGAAATTTAAATAGTTGTTTTATTTTTAAATTTTTAAAAATATTTATTTTGAATCATTTTTAAAAGTTTAATAAATATTGGCCTAGTGTGGCCCCGCCCCGACCTCTGACCCCGCAGTATACCCCTTGCTTCTTGAATCCTCCTCCACCTTCTTCTTCTAGAGCCTCCCACACCCTCACGTCAGTGTTGTCAGTGTCAGTGTTGACATCGTCCTCCCGACTCCTGCGGGTGCCGCCAGAGAGGGAATCCTTCAAGAGAGGAATAATAATTCCATCCGCGCGATGGATGCGACGCCACGACCCCCGGGTGCAGGGTTCACCGCTCCGGCCCCTTCCTGCCTTTGTTGGTTTTTATTTAGGGTGGTACGCTATGCTCCAACCAGAGGTGTCCTCGGGGTCCTGACCCTTGCCCCTTCTTTCCCCCCCAACCGGTTCCTCCCGAAGATCAAACCCCAACTGTCCGAAGACACTCGAGACACTTCATCTGCAAATGAAGACAAACCCCGGGACTCGTGAGAGTTTCCGTCCCGGTGTCACAGAAACTGTTGACAAAAAGGCGACGGAGGAGGAGGTGATGTTGACGGCCCTGGAGGTTCTGAGGATTAGGGTCTCTGAGAAGACAAGTCTGAACCCGCGGCTGTACCTTCGTGTTGTCAGTTGAGATCGGCCACTTTTAGAAAAAAAAAAGAACGACGCGCAGTTTTGTTAAAAACGTCATTAAAGGGAAGGTGCGGTTTATTTTGGGACACCAAAAAAAAATACGTCCAAAATCCGAATCGGCGCGGCTAGTTATTAGGGTGGATTTAAAAGGAGCTCAGACTGAAATTTAATTTATTATCATTGCTTCATGCTGTACTGTCGTTTTAAGGAACTGTTTGCTTCTCATATTATAATCTAGTGTGCTCAAGACTGATGGAGAAATTACCAGACACAGCCACACCCACCTTCTTACTCCATAC
>NC_024327.1:1772855-1778224 GCF_000523025.1 Cynoglossus semilaevis
ATATACAGGTCAATGGATTCCCACAATGTCAGATAAAAATGTGTACAGAGACAAAGACATTTGAAATCAATTGAAAATCCAACGTGATTTTTCCAACATCCAAAATCCGATCACTATTTCCCTGAATTGGACTAAATTACCAACGGGGAGTAATTGAAAATTCTCTGGTAAAACAAATCAAACTGAAATATATTTGGTCGTTGGAGTAGATCAGACTGGAGTAGATCTAATCGGATGCATTAGAGTAGTAATTAGGAATGAAATACCGAAACATGAGACAACTTTGTTGACACCTGTAACTCAATCTTCCCACCAATTTCTAATAAAACCAAAACAGGAGCATTTAATCCTCATAAGGCCAAAGGAGACTATGTGTGCTATGAAAGTGAATGTGTTATAAAAAACCTAGCCTAAGGAGCCATAATGCAGGATAAGAGAATTTGGCATTCATCAATGATAAACAGGAGAGAAATGTTGGAAGAATTTAATTTATTATCATTGCTTCATGCTGTACTGTTGCTTTAAGGAACTGTTTGCTTCTCATATTATAATCTAGTGTGCTCAAGACTGATGGAGAAATTACCAGACACAGCCACACCCACCTTCTTACTCCATACCCATTCATATACTCACACACGATCACATGATATGTAATCTGATACTTTTGTAAACTAAATAAAAGAACAGAGGAAGGGTGCAGCAACTCGGAGTTGATGAGGAAGCTGCCAGCAGAGCAAGCTGCACTCTCCCCTTGCAAGTAAAAGATCCAGACGTCTTTTGTGTTGTTACTTTGTCGTCACATATGTTAGAATAAACCTAACAGGGGCGGGGAGGAAGGGGGACAACCAGAAACTTTTCGACAAGCTCTCAGGGGCCTGGAACGCAAACACAACTCTGCATTCCGACATGGCAGGCAGACGGGGCTGATTCAAACGCGGTGATTCCGACGGCTCGGGGCCGCACTCGTCCTGACGTTTGGGAAGAGGAGGAGGAGGAGGAGGAGGAGGAGGTGCAGGGTTTTCAACAGGATTTGTTTTTCAGAAGTGAAGACTCACCTGTCAGTGGTAGAAAAGCCCTTTGGCCAGGTGTATGACTGAATGTCATTGGACAAACACAAGGGTGCGGGAGGAGAAGGGGGAGAGAGAGGGGGGTTTAGTTGAAAAACATGGATGAAGTTAACATGGAGTAACACAGTCAGGTATAAACAAAGGCCGGAGAAACTGGAACAGAGATAACAAGGAATCATGGAATCTGTCTCATCTTGGTGTTAATTAGATGGATGGATGGATGATGGATGATGGATGATGGATGATGGATGATAGATAGATAGATAGATAGATAGATGGATGGATGGATGATAGATGGATGGATGGATAAAGGATGGATGGATGGAGGATGGATGGATGATGAATGGATGGATGGTTGGTTGGATGATGGATAGAAAGATGATGGATAGATGATGGATGATGTATGGATGGATGATAGATGGATGGATGGATGATGGATGGATGGCTGGCTAATTGGATGGATGGATGATAGATAGATGGATAGATGGATGGATGGTTGGCTGACTGGCTAACTTGAGGGATGGATGGATGGATGGATGGATGGTTGGATGGATGGCTTGCTCGATGGATGGATTAAAGTCCCAGTATTTTAGTTTATTTTGTAGAAGTATAAAACAGGTACTGTACACTAAGACGTAGTAGTACGTAGTAGTAGTACTGTATGACATTTCAGATACTTTGTCAACTAATCAACAGGTTGCTGTACAAACTGTACTTGGCGACTGTTTCCAACTAACCAAGCTTTTTTTTTTTTACTCCCATGTTATTTGATTTTTTGATTCAGTATAAAATATGACACTTTTTGTCAGGGTGACGGGGGGGGGGGGGGGGGGGGGGCGGGGGGCGGGGGCGCCCCCAACCCGCCGCTCTCATCAGGGAGTCACCTCTCACCTGATTAGCCCGTCATTACACCTGACCTTACTTCACGACGTTACCAAACAGCACTAAATGCAATGCAATAAAGCAGAGCCATCACTGATTTACTGCGGTCCTTTGCGTAACATCAATTTATGGGTCGAAAGAGAAATTCACGATTCATGGGAGAACGTCGAATCTTCCTTCCTAACAAAAAACAGTTCCATACATTTGCGAGACAAATGCTACAACAACACTGTTGCTGTAACGGACCTGGTAGGTATTTGAGCAACTTTGACTCGAGACTCACTTTTTAGTGGCCCTTCCAGGATGTAACATTCCTCGGAGAGCGGGAGGTGACGGACTCACCCCGACCTGTCGGGCTGTTGAACCTGAGGCTGACGGAGACAATGTCAGGTCAACAGGTCTGCGCCGCAATCACTGCCGGCCATATATTCATCCATTACTCAGGCCAGACCTTTGACCCCCCTCGTCAGGATCAAGGAGAGGTGGAACAAAGGAAAATCCCAAGGTAAGAGTTAACAAGATGTTTAGTTTTTTCTAGATTTACGGCGTTGGCTAAAAAGCAGGAAGGTCAGCGGATCGTGACTGGAACCCCAGGGTTCACCTCCTGGGCTAGATCGGATCCTGGTTAGGGCGGTTGGTACCTTCCAGTGGACTCACCACCCGCAGGAAGGTTCAGGGGGGTTGGTACGGTGCAGTGTGATTTGGGTGACGGTCGTGGCGACTGCTGCCCCCGCGACCCGGTAACGGATAAGTGGATGAAGATGTTTTTGCAGCTGACATAGGAGGCGCCATTAGGGATAGGTGGTTCCTCTAGGAATCTAACCCGGGACTCTCTCTGCTTGTAAGACAGGCCTACGTGTAAATGCGTAACGACCAATGAAACGTTTCTCTTGACAATAGGACGCTTGCATTTCAAAATAAAATGTCGCAAAAAAAAAAAAGTGCCCTGAAAATGTTTCCGATCCACTTCTTTACTTCTGTCCAGGACCGCACACTCATTTAAGGAAGCAACACCAGAGACAACATTTGAGAGAACCAGAACGTCACAGGAAGTGGAGTCGCCACCCCCCCACCGCTCCCCCACCCCAGCTGCAATTCCAAAGAGGGAAATGAGACGCCGGCTCGATGAGATTTATAGACGCTGTAATAAAAATTTCACAGGAAGATACAGTACAGTGTGGATAAAGTGGAGGAGGAGCGGCCCAACATTTGGTCCACGTGGGGCGGTCCTGGTTGTTGTTGTTTTGTTTTGGGAGACGCAGCGGCGGGCAGACAGCCTTGAAGATCAGATACAGATGGTGTCAGGGGGTTACAGATGACTGGCAGATCGTTCATCGGTTTTTACGAAACGATCACACACGGAACCAACGTCCCCGGGCGAAGTCGAAAAGTCCTCAGACGGATGTTATCGTTTCAAAGATGGCTGACTTTGATCGGTGAAATCTTGATTTTTACATTAGTACACACACACATTCCACCCCAGCATCAACGTGATCCGGATTGACCCGCCCGCCCAATCCCGCCACTAACGAGCGCCGCAGGGCAAAAAGGGAGGGGGAGAATCTTATCAGTTAAAATACCACCGACGTGTAATTATAACATCAGGCCGAGTCACTCGGACACAGATTCATGTCGGTTCAGGCTCGGACTTCTCTCAGGCAACACCTCGCAAACGTCGGTACACATATATATACACATATAAATATATACACACATATGTATAAATATATGCTAAACCTCCAAACTAATGCATTGAATTAATGTAGGTCGGTACATTATTTTGGGGGTTTGGTATATATTTACACATATATGTCTACATATATGTGTAAATATATACAGTATGTGTATATATACATATATGTGTATATACATATATGCATAGATTGTAGAGACACATAAATATATACACACATACAGTATGTGTACATACACATATACTGTATGTGTATATATGTGCATATACATATATATGCATATACTGTATAGACATATATATACGCACATATGTGTACATATATGCTAAACCAATAATGTACTGAACTAATGTAGTTTGGTACATTAGTTTGGGGGTTTAGTATATATGTACACATATGTATACATATATGTGTACATACATGTGTATACACACGTGTACATATGTGTGTATACATACAGGGAGCGCAGCATTACTAGGCAAGTTGTATTTTTGAGGATTCATTTTATTATTGAACAACAACCATGTTCTTAATGAACCCAAAAGACTCATTAATATCAAAGCTGAATATTTTTGGGAGTTGGAGTGGGGCTTTTTTAGTTTTAGCTATTTTAGGAGGATATCTGTGTGTGCAGGTGACTATTACTGTGCATAATTATTAGGCAACTTAACAAAAAACAAATATATACCCATTTCAATTATTTATTTTCACCAGGGAAACCAATATAACAGCTCAACATTCACAAATATACATTTCTGACATTCAAAAACAAATCAGTGACCAATATAGCCACCTTTCTTTGCAAGGACACTCAAAAGCCTGCCATCCATGGATTCTGTCAGTGTTTTGATCTGTTCACGATCAACATTGCGTGCAGCAGCAACCACAGCCTCCCAGACACTGTTCAGAGAGGTGTACTGTTTTCCCTCCTTGTAAATCTCACATTTGATGAGGGACCACAGGTTCTCTATGGGGTTCAGATCAGGTGAACAAGGAGGCCATGTCATTAGTTTTTCTTCTTTTAGGCCCTTTCTTGCCAGCCACGCTGTGGAGTACTTGGATGCGTGTGATGGAGCATTGTCCTGCATGAAAATCATGTTTTTCTTGAAGGATGCGGACTTCTTCCTGTACCACTGCTTGAAGAAGGTGTCTTCCAGAAACTGGCAGTAGGACTGGGAGTTGAGCTTGACTCCATCCTCAACCCGAAAAGGCCCCACAAGCTCATCTTTGATGATACCAGCCCATACCAGTCCCCCACCTCCACCTTGCTGGCGTCTGAGTCGGACTAGAGCTCTCTGCCCTTTACCGATCCAGCCACGGGCCCATCCATCTGGCCCATCAAGACTCACTCTCATTTCATCAGTCCATAAAACCTTAGAAAAATCAGTCTTGAGATATTTCTTGGCCCAGTCTTGACGTTTCAGCTTGTGTGTCTTGTTCAGTGGTGGTCGTTTTTCAGCCTTTCTTACCTTGGCCATGTCTCTGAGTATTGCACACCTTGTGCTTTTGGGCACTCCAGTGATGTTGCAGCTCTGAAATATGGCAAAACTGGTGGCAAGTGGCATCTTGGCAGCTGCACTCTTGACTTTTCTCAGTTCATGGGCAGTTATTTTGCGCCTTGGTTTTTCCACACGCTTCTTGCGACCCTGTTGACTATTTTGAATGAAACGCTTGATTGTTCGATGATCACGCTTCAGAAGCTTGGCAATTTTAAGAGTGCTGCATC
>NC_024327.1:1778521-1781318 GCF_000523025.1 Cynoglossus semilaevis
ACATATATGGTAAACCTCCAAAGTAATATACTGAACTAATGTAGTTTGGTACATTATTTTGGAGGTTTGGTATATGTCATGTCTGTCTGTTTCCGTGTTTTCCTGTTGTCTTTGTGGGGTAATTTATGGGATCACACTCACCTGTTGTTTATTAGCTTCACTTGTGTCACCTGGTGTTCCCTGTGTATATACAGTATACCCCTCTCCCTCACTCTGTCGGGGTTGGATTATTGTGTGTTGGATCAGTGTGTTAGATCTTCGTGAGTTTCCTACTCTGTGTTTCCTCGTCTTCCAAAGAGAATTCCATGCCTGCCTGTTCTCCGTGTTTTGTGATCCAACCCCCCTTTTTTTTTTTTCTGAATAGACCTTATTTCAGTTTTTCTGTTCTGGTATCCCTCCCACACAATCAGTTGTGTTAGATCTTCGTGTTCGTGAGTTTCCTACTCTGTGTTTCCTCGTGTTCCAAAGAGAATTCCATGCCTGTTAGTTCTTCGTGTTTTGTTAATTTGGACTCTGTAAATAAAACTACCTGCACCAGAAAGAGTCTCACCAGTCCTGCATTTGGGTCCTGCCTGCTTCCTGCGTTGCCCGCACACGACAGTATATATGTACACATATGTGTATATACACTCATATACATATATATTCATATACAGTATATACACATATATGCTAAACCTCCAAAGTAATATACTGAACTAATGTAGTTTGGTAGATTATTTTGGAGGTTTGGTATATATTTACACATATATGTATACATTTAGTTAGGTTCTCCCATAACATCAGAGAGATATCTGAAGCCTGCAGGACCCCGGGGGGCGGGGGAGGGGAGGGGGGCGAAGGCGCTATTGTTCTCCAAAATCAGTCTAGGTGAACCTTATTCACACCGAGCCTGTCAATCCTCGAGGGGATTGGTTCCCGTTCCCGTACCGCCCCCCGTCGATACTCTCGTACTATAAAAACGCCATCAAACATTGTTCAAACCTGGGTTCACTAACGTGGAGCCCGTGAACAAACCTAAGGTGCCCGCGGGGTAGGTCCTCAGGGTAGGTCCTCAGGTGACCCCCGGTGGTCGACAACAGGGTTCCTACCGACTTAGTACTAATAGAAGAAAAAGATTTAAAAAATATGCAGTTTATTCCGTAAATTTTTTAGCAAGAAACATAACGTGCTATCGTGACCAGTAGGCTAGCTAGCTTAGAACAAGGATGTAAAAACCTCTATAAATATTCGCAGCAGGCGAGAACTCGACTCAGGTCTGTACGATATCACCTGACTTCCGAAAGGCGAACATCTAACGCAGGCCTGTTCCTCTTCCTGCGTCTTTGATCAACAAGTCCGCGGGCAACCGTTCAGCCACTGCAGCGTCCGAGAGAGAGAGGGGCCCATTGTCGTCTAATTACAGACGACGATGGGCAACGGGCAATCAGCTGCTTCTTGTAGCTACATTCCCCGGCACCAACGAGACACGGCAGTTCCAGACAAAGCGCTCTTTCTTTAAGAAAGGCCGAACGTTTCAACGTTAGTTGTGGTGACGCGTCTCTCGGATGAGGAGTTCGCAGGAGTCGCCGGTAACGTGATGAAGCATCTCATTTGTGATAGAATTGAGACACGTGAGGAGGCGGAAAAACACCTAGTCCTACGAGCTAGTCTTCGACCGGAAAAAGAAGCAGCGGAAGCAACTGCTGATCACGATGTTTCTGCAGCCTGCTACTACGACTGATACACCTTTGGAAACCGTGGAAGAGGTGCCCCGAAAAAACGGCACCACCATGTGGACAGATGGTTGAACCTCCGCCTCATCTCATCTCCTCCTCTTTCAGTTCCAGGTTGTTGAGGTTCGGAGTAGCTCGTCCCCCGAGGTTAGCTGGACTGAGGCCAGTGCTGACATTTAAGTTATTCTGAGGCTAACTTTTCCCGCTACGTACCAGAAATACGCAAAGTCTTCGACGGACGAACGTCGACAAAATTATACGACATAGAAAAAACAGCAGCGGAGCCGAGCAACTATTTCCAACTAAGACAAAAAGAGAAACGGTGGTGACTGATGGTGGAGTCGTCCTGGGAACAGAATTTGGTTCAGACCTTAAATACTACTACTATACTACTACTGCAGTACAAAGTACCAACACAATATATTCATCCTTAATAGTCCAACAATATAAAATAGATGATGATAAATTAAATAAACTGAGGTTTGATTTACTGTGAATATTCAATCCACTGTTGGTACACGGGACAGTATTTGAGTTAAAAGTACAGTCGATACTTTCAGTACTATGACCTGAAATATACAGAACTGTTAAGGTACAATTTTAAAAATAGGCCTCTGGCAGTGTATTAATAAATATAATAAATATATGATATACTATAAATTTGGTGGTTGGAATTTTTTTATGTTATGAATATATGTATACATACATATATACATACATATATGTATACATACATACATATATACATATACACTGTCTGACCAAAAAAAAAGGCGCCACCTGGATTTAACAAAGCAAATAGGTATGAGCCTCCTATTGGATAATTACTGCATGTGCGATTATCTTTCAGCTGGCAACAAGTTATTTAACCCCAACTGGTGCAATGAGTTGCTTCTCATTTCCTAAACAACCATGTCAAAAGACACATCCCGTGGTCGTGGAAAATATGTTATGTTATGTCTGTTTGAGAAGGGTCAAATCATTGACATGCATCAAGCAGAGAAAACATCTAAGGAGATTGCAGAAACTACTAAAATTGGGTTAAGAACTGTCCAACGCATTATTAAAAACTGGAAGGATAG
>NC_024327.1:1786374-1788343 GCF_000523025.1 Cynoglossus semilaevis
GACGGAACCCGTCAAAGGAACACGAGTTTCAAAAACACTACCCATAATGCAACGAGTCAGAGTAAACAGAACCTTAAACCTCTACCACTGATCCTTCCCTAATCTCTCCCCCACAAAGACCCCTCCAGCCCCCACCCCCTGCTCTCGCTCCCTGCTGCGATAAATAACTTTTACCGACAAGGAGAGTTCACCTGCACAGACGAGATCACAGCGCCTCCTATTTGTTACTGCGGCTCTTTTTTTTTTCCCACCCTACCCTAGCCGACCTGTCACGCTCCGTTAAAGTAAAAACCAAACCTGGGGAACACAGGCGCCTTTTGATCGCCCCGAACGCCCCGAGAGCGAGAGAGAGAGAGAGCGAGAGAGAGAGACATGAATCAAACACTGTCACGGGGGTCCGTTGAGTCCGGGATCACACGGAAGACCACAAGTCGGTTCTTTTACCAGCCGGGAACGAGGGCGGCGGGATGGTGTATATTTCCGTTGACGAAGAGATAAATCAGATCATTTCTGGGGTGAGGAACGGGGGAGGACAGAGAAGGCCCTTCTTGGTCGTCCTCCTTTGAGATGTAAATGCAACGGTGGCACTAAGAAGAGGGCCAGGTGTCCAATGCAAAGGGGGTGAGGACGTGACAGTGCATGCCATCCTCAGGGACCAAGGGTGTTAACTGTTGCTGTGCCTGATGTGGGCAACCATCCACAGACACCCCGGTGATGGACTGACACTGAACGACTACAGGTGTTATTATTACAGTTAACGAGTTAGGAGTTACCTAAATTCCGACACACCGGTATCAATGTTGCACGACAAACTCCAGGCCAGTAGGGGGCAGTAATGCACCTGACGTTTTTTTTACACAGGATTCACAGTGTTGGAAGATTAGAAAGCATTGGTTGGCTTGTCGGTCGACAATTTTTTATTTTTTTTAACTTCGAGATGCCACCTAGATAAGAGCAGGGTTTTAGGCTAATTGTGTCATTTCAACGTAAAATATGTTGCTGTTAGCACAAACACCAGAGCTATTAGCTATAACAGTCCTTGTATAGACACTAGTGCTAACGTTAGCAACAACAATCCTGGTACAGACACTAGAGCTAACATTAGCTACAACAGTTCTCGTATAGTCACCAAAGCTAACATTAACATTGTACTGTTGCGCGGTTTACACGTGTGGTCAGACAATAAAAATCCTCGAATCCTTGGATGTCACAGTTCTGGAAAAGACACCAGAGCTAACATTAGCTACAACAGTGCGCGTATAGTCACCAAAGTTAACATTAGCAACAACAGTCCTGGTACAGACACCAGAGCTAACATTAGCTACAACAGTGCGCGTATAGTCACCAAAGTTAACATTAGCAACAACAGTCCTGGTACAGACACCAGAGCTAACATTAGCTACAACAGTCCTCGTATAGTCTCCAAAGCTAACATTAGCAACAACAGTCCTCGTATAGTCTCCAAAGCTAACATTAGCAACAACAGTCCTCGTATAGTCTCCAAAGCTAACATTAGCAAAAACAGTCCTCGTATAGTCACCAAAGCTAACATTAGCAACAACAGTCCTGGTACAGACACCAGAGCTAACATTAGCTACAACATTCATATTACAGACACCAAAGCTAACGTTAGCTCTTCCTAGACCTTCGATATCCACAAAGCGTATTTGCAACAACAATTCTGGTACAGACACCAGAGCTAACGTTAGCTACAACAGTCCTCGTACAGACACCAAAGCTAACATTTGCAACAACAATTCTGGTACAGACACCAGAGCTAACGTTAGCTACAACAGTCCTCGTACAGACACCAAAGCTAACGTTAGCTACAACAGTCCTCGTACAGACACCAAAGCTAACGTTAGCTACAACAGTCCTCGTACAGACACCAAAGCTAACGTTAGCTACAACAGTCCTCGTACAGACACCAAAGCTAACGTTAGCTACAACAGTCCTCGTACAGACACCA
>NC_024327.1:1788433-1798531 GCF_000523025.1 Cynoglossus semilaevis
ACAACAGTCCTGGTACAGACACCAGAGCTAACTTTAGCTACACAAACCTTTGCGACCCAAGTCAATAGACATTATTCGTAAACTCCCGGGAAACATGATGCGAGACGACCCCCCAAAAAACTCTTGCGACCCACCTGAGGGTCGCGACCCAGCCTTTGGGAAACAATGAACTAACATACGCGATCTCGTACTGTTTGCGCCTTTTACACGTGTGGTCAGACAATAAAAACCCTCCATTTTTACCTCCAAGAAAATTCTCAATTTTGTGCCAAACTTGGGCCACTGAGCAACAGCCCCACCCACAGGTAGAGCAGAGCGATGAAACTGTCATGACATGCATTGAAAAACGTCTGCATCCAAATTTAATTCCCATCACTCTCAAACCCTCAGATCGACAAGTAAACGTGACCTCTGCTGGTCGTTCAAGTTATTACAACCTGGATTTAACCGGTATTTTTGGTATATAAATAAAAAATAAAAAATAAAATTAGAATAGTGCCTTACTGTTCACTTTCACATCAAAACCACCCTATCACCCACCCTGGACCCACACCAGTTTGCATACCGTGCCAACCGCTCCACGGAAGATGCAATATGCTCTGCTCTTCACCCAGCCCTCACCCACCTGGACAAGAAAGACACATATGTGAGAATGCTGTTCATAGACTTCAGCTCATCATTCAACACCATCATACCACAACAACTCATCAGCAAACGGAAACAGCTGGGTCTCAGCTCCTCCCTCTGTAACTGGGTGCTAGACTTCCTCAGCCAGCGACCGCAAGCAGTACGCGTCGGTAACAAGCCCTCGAGCACCATCACCCTGAGCACGGGAGCCCCCCAAGGCTGCGTACTCAGTCCTCTGCCCTTCACCCTACTGACACACGACTGCACAGCAACCCCCACCGCCAACCTCCTGGTGAAGTTTGCGGACGACACAACTCTGGTGGGTCTCATCACCAGGGGCGACGAGACTCACTACAGGAAAGAGGTGGACCTTCTTACCACGTGGTGTAAAGACAATAACCTCGTGCTGAATGTCAGCAAGACAAAGGAAATTGTCATCAACTTCCAGAGATGCCGCGCCGAACACCCACCACTGACCATCGACGGGGCTGCTGTGGAGAGAGTGAGCAGCACTAGCTTTCTGGGGGTGCATATCAGCGAGGACCTCTCCTGGACCACCAACACCACATCACTGGCAAAGAAGGCACAACAGCGCCTCTACTTCCTGCGCAAACTGAAACGGGCAAACGCGTCACCACCCATCATGACCATTTTCTACAGAGGAACCATCGAAAGCATCCTTTCAAGCTGCATCACTGTGTGGGGCGGGAGCTGCACTGACTACAACAGGAGAGCCCTGCAGCGCATAGTGAACACAGCTAGAAAGATCATTGGTGCTCCACTCCCCTCACTAACGGACCTGTACACCACACGCCTCACTCGCAAAGCCATCACAATTGTGAGTGACGACACCCACCCTGCACACGGCCTGTTCAGCCTCCTGCCCTCTGGGTGGCGCTACAGGAGCCTCTTGGCCCACCCGGCCCGATAGACAAACAGCTTCATTCACCAAGCTGTTAGGCTACTGAACTCTCTCCCCTCTCCACCCACAATCACTCCCACTTGAAATGCCATAAATGCACTACTGACTTGTAATACAATGCACTATTACCACCTCATCTGCTGCTAATTATATTATTACTATATTTATTATGTACCTCATGTATATATTTTTACAGACCATACAGCACCTTAAAGCTACACATGCACCTTATTGTTATTGCACCTTAATGTTCGTCGTTCAGTATTGTCTATGTCTGTCAGCGCACGGGAAGGCGAGGAACGTAATTTCGATACCTCTGTATGTTCTGTACATGTGAAGGTATTGACAATAAAGCTGACCTTGACCTTGACCCTTGGTCCAGTGACGACGGGCACAGCATTCCCAATAGGATTAGTGTTTGCAGTGGTGACGTAAGGGCACCATCTGCTGGAGAATGTGCAGTATGACATTACAGTACAAACACATTGACAAAACAGACAAACTTGGTACCGGAGAAAACCAACGCATATGTATAAACCCCATAGAAATGAAATGAATTACGAACGAAAATAATTGTGCCACCTAGTGGCTACTACACATTATGTTTGCCAAATACAAAATATACAGAATATTAGTTAGTAAGTTACGTTTTTTTCCCGGCACATGACTTGAAAACAGCTAAAATGTCGGCCAAATGTGGTAAAGACCTGTAACCCCGTTGTGCTAACTAGCTTAGCTCTACCACGATATGGCCGTATTGCGGTACATTTTTTAAACTTATTTACCGTAAAGGTCGTGGAATAATAATATACTTACACTACCGTTCAAAAGTTTGGGGTCACTTAGAAATTTCCTTATTTTTGAAAGAAAAGCACTGTTTTTTTCAATGAAGATAACTTTAAACTAATCAGAAATACACTTTATACATTGCTAATGTGGTAAATGACTATTCTAGCTGCAAATGTCTGGTTTTTGGTGCAATATCTACATTGGTGTATAGCGGCCCGTTTCCAGCAACTATCACTCCAGTGTTCTAATGGTACAATGTGTTTGCTCATTGCATGAGAAGGCTAATGGATGATTAGAAAACCCTTGTGCAATCATGTTAGCACAGCTGAAAACAGTTTAGCTGGTTAGAGAAACTATAAAACTGACCTTCCTTTGAGCAGGTTGAGTATCTGGAGCATCACATTTGTGGGGTCGATTAAATGCTCAAAATGGCCAGAAAAAGAGAACTTTCATGTGAAACTCGACAGTCTATTCTTGTTCTTAGAAATGAAGGCTATTCCATGCGAGAAATTGCCAAAAAACTGAAGATTTCTTACAACGGTGTGTACTACTCCCTTCAGAGAACAGCACAAACAGGCTCTCCCCAGAGTAGAAAGAGAAGTGGGAGGCCCCGCTGCACAACTGAGCAAGAAGATAAGGTCCTCAACTGGCAGCTTCATTAAATAGTACCCACAAAACGCCAGTGTCAACACCCACAGTGAAGAGGCGACTCTGGGATGCTGGCCTTCAGGGCAGAGTGGCAAAGAAAAAGCCATATCTGAGACTGGCCAATAAAAGAAAAAGATTAATATGGGCAAAAGAACACAGACATTGGACAGAGGAAGATTGGAAAAAAGTGTTATCGACGGACGAATCAAAGTTTGAGGTGTTTGGATCACACAGAAGAACATTTGTGAGATGCAGAACAACTGAAAAGATGCTGGAAGAGTGCCTGACGCCATCAGTCAAGCAAGGTGGGGGTAATGTGATGGTCTGGGGTTGCTTTGGTGCTGGTAAGGTGGGAGATTTGTTCAGGGTAAAAGGGATTTTGAATAAGAAAGGCTATCACTCCATTTTGCAACGCCATGCCATACCCTGTGGACAGCGCTTGATTGGAGTCAATTTCATCCTACAACAGGACAATGACCCAAAGCACACCTCCAAATTGTGCAAGAAATATTTAGAGAAGAAGCAGGCAACTGGTATTCTATCTGTAATGGAGTGGCCAGCGCAGTCACCAGATCTAAACCCCATTGAGCTGTTGTGGGAGCAGCTTGACCGTATGGTACGCAAGAAGTGTCCATCCAGCCAATCCAACTTGTGGGAGGGGCTTCTAGAAGCGTGGGGTGAAATTTCTCCAGATTACCTCAACAAATTAACAGCTAGAATGCCAAAGGTCTGCAATGCTGTAATTGCTGCAAATGGAGGATTCTTTGACGAAAGCAAAGTTTGAAGGAAAAAATTATTATTTCAAATACAAATAATTATTTCTAACCTTGTCAATGTCTTTACTATACTTTCTATTCATTTTACAGCTCATGGTGGTAAATAAAAGTGTGACTTTTCATGGAAAACACAAAATTGTCTGGGTGACCCCAAACTTTTGAACGGTAGTGTATGTGTACGACATGTGTACACGCCATACTAAGGCTCATTCCCGGCGCTAGGTTTTACGTATCACGGAAGTGTTCTTTTTTTAAAAAAAAAAAAAGGACGTTAATGTCCGTCCTGAAGGCTAACTATGTTTAGCGCAGATTCAAGACGACGTATACTTTAATCTGAGAAAATACGAAATAAATGGAGTAAAACCGCTGACGTCACGTTTCAAACGTCACTGCTAGCATATTCACATCGGTTGCTGAGCGGCAACATCCGCTAGGTAGCAATGGCAAGTTCATTTCCAGTCCAATGTGTTTCTTAAGAAGTTGATTAAGAAAAATGACGACGGAGGAAGTAGTGATTAGATTTTACGTCACGTGGACCGAAAATGTTTCTCCGTGGTTCCACGAACCGAGTTGTTTTGTCGACGTCTTCTACTTCCGGTTGTGGTCGTTTGTAGCTTTACTGTGCGACACCACCCCGTACATTAGCACATGCCTTGGTTTAAAACGTACATAACGAACGTTAGCACAAAATGCTACGTATACACAGCGTTGACCATAAACTAGGCGTAACTTTGTATTAAAAGTACAAATGTTACGCGATTAATACTAATTTTCAAAATACGTTATTTAGACGAGCGTGTAAAATAACTAGAAGGAAACTATACATATTTTTAAATACATACAGGAATGTGACCCCATATAATGTGGCGTTTTTTAATTGAATTTCATACTTACCTATGAATGTATTTTTAAATGTGCGCTACAACAGTTCTGGTACAGTCACCAAAGCTAACGTTAGCTACAACAGTCCTCGTACAGACACCAGAGCTAACGTTAGCAACAACAGTACTGGTACAGACACCAGAGCTAACGTTAGCTACAACAGTTCTCGTATAGTCACCAGAGCTAACATTAGCTACAACAGTTCTCCTATAGTCACCAGAGCTAACATTAGCTACAACAGTTCTCATATAGTCACCAGAGCTAACATTAGCTACAACAGTTCTCCTATAGTCACCAGAGCTAACATTAGCTACAACAGTTCTCCTATAGTCACCAGAGCTAACATTAGCTACAACAGTTCTCCTATAGTCACCAGAGCTAACATTAGCTACAACAGTTCTCATATAGTCACCAGAGCTAACATTAGCTACAACAGTTCTCGTACAGTCACTAGAGCTAACATTAGCAACAACAGTTATAGTACAGTCACCAGAGCTAACGTTAGCAACAACAGTCCTGGAAAAGACACCAGAGACGACCCCCAAAAAAAAAATCTCTTGCGACCCACCTGAGGGTCTTGACCCAGCCTTTGGGAAACAATGAACTAACGTACTTGACCTCATACTGTTGCGCGTTTTGCACGTGTGGTCAGACAATAAAAATCCTCGATTTTTGACCTATGAATGTATTAAAAAAAACGTATTATTAATAATAATAATACACACGTTTTTTCAAAGCTCCCTTTATCAGTTTTCATTACAATCAAAGTAAGAAAACAAAAGTTACAAACTTTGTTAAAAAAGATGATTGTCCAACGTCTGGACTGTCGTGCTGCAGAGACGCAATCGATCTAAAAACTCTCGATGATCTTGACGACGATTCGACTGTACTTACGCAATTAGGTTAGAGATAGTAGTCAAAGAGCACCTCGACGCAACAGTCTTGATTAGCTTTGGACGTCCTAGCAATATAATATTAAGACAAAAAATAATAATTAAAAAATACATTGAAATCTGTTTGGCCCCTGTAACGTTAGGTCAACTGTGTCAAAAAAAAAAAACAGAAAAATGACGTGGAAATTCAGTGGATACACAGAAGTAGATCAGATGGTAGTTTTAGAATTAAGGCTCTAGAAATGGATCTGTATGTGTATATATCCACATATATACATATGCATATACACATATACATAGACATATATACATATATGTACGTATACGTACATATATGTATATATGTCTATGTATATGTGTATGTATATATATACATACACACATATACATAGACATATATACATATATGTACGTATACGTACATACGCGTATATGTGCATATACGTATATGTGCACATAAATATGTGCATCTACGTGCATATACATGTGCATATACGTGCATATACATATGTACATCTACGTGAATATACATATATGTACATATACATGCATATACATTTATACATATATGTACATTTATACATATATGTACATATACATATATGTAGATATACGTACATATACATATATGTAGATATACATATATACATATATGTAGATATTCATGTATACATACACTATATTACCAAAAGTATTCGCTCACCCATTCAAATGATCAGAATCAGGTGTCCTAATCCCTTGGCCTGGCCACAGGTGTATAAAATCAAGCAAGTCGCCGACTTTCTGCACAGTCAATTGCTACAGAGCTACAAACTTCATGTGACCTTCAGATTAGCCCAAGTACAGTACGCAGAGCGCTTCATGGAATGGGTTTCCATGGCCGAGCAGCTGCAGCCAAGCCACACATCACCAAGTGCAATGCAAAGCGTCGGATGCAATGGTGTAAAGCACGCCGCCACTGGCCTCTAGAGCAGTGGAGACGCGTTCTCTGGAGTGATGAATCACGCTTTTCCATCTGGCAATCTGATGGACGAGTCTGGGTTTGGAGGTTGCCAGGAGAACGGTACATTTCAGACTGCATTGTGCCGACTGTGAAATTTGGTGGAGGAGGAATTATGGTGTGGGGTTGTTTTTCAGGAGCTGGGCTTGGTCCCTTAGTTCCAGTGAAAGGAACTTTGAATGCTTCAGGATACCAAAACATTTTGGACAATTCCATGCTCCCAACCTTGTGGGAACAGTTTGGAGCGGGCCCCTTCCTCTTCCAACATGACTGTGCACCAGTGCACAAAGCAAGGTCCATAAAGACATGGATGACAGAGTCTGGTGTGAATGATGTGAATGTCTGGTCCTGACCTGAACCCGATAGAACACCGCACATATACGTGCATATACATATATGTGCATATATACATATATGTAGATATTCATAAATACATATATGTGGATATTCATAAATACATATATGTGGATATTCATAAATACATATATGTAGATATTCATAAATACATATATGTAGATATTCATAAATACATATATGTAGATATTCATAAATACATATATGTGGATATTCATAAATACATATATGTAGATATTCATAAATACATATATGTGGATATTCATAAATACATATATGTAGATATTCATAAATACATATATGTAGATATTCATAAATACATATATGTAGATATTCATAAATACATATATGTGGATATTCATAAATACATATATGTAGATATTCATAAATACATATATGTAGATATTCATGTATACATATATGTACATATATAGACACATATGTGTGTGTAATATCCATGTCTAATTCCCAAAATACATATATAGACAGTGTAGCCACAGTGACTGGACGTCACTTGTCGCCAAGTAACACATTTGACCTCAAACTGTTCCGAAAAACCTTAACAACAACGTAAATGTAAGACTTATTTTGACCTCTCAAACGATACCATATTCTGTTCTAGTCCCCGGGTCTCGACGTTGTCAGTCGAAATGTTCCACACCTTTATCGGTTATCTGTAATAATAGGACGCTTTCCTTTTGACCTTTCAAAACCATATTCTGTTCTACTCCCCGGGTGTTGACACTGTCAGTCGAAAAGTTCCACCCCTCTATCGGTTATCTGTAATAATAGCACGCTCTCCCAGCTGTGGCAGGAAACATGAAAACCGGAACTTCGCACAGATTTTAGTTTGGCGGCTGGGAGTGTATGGCACAGTGATGATCGTGGTTTAAAAGTTCCATCAACGTGAGAAAACCATGTGACCTCTGAGCGCTAACAGGCCACGCAGGAGGTCATTATTAAATAAATAGAGCTCGTAGTACGACATCATATAAACACAGAGTGGCCTGTGTTACGATTCAGTGACGCGGAAAGAATTAAGTCGGTTCCAAAAGTTATACAAAATCGTGGTTTAAAAGTTCCATTAACGTGAGAAAACCATGTGACCTCTGAGCGCTAACAGGCCACGCAGGAGGTCATTATTAAATAAATAGAGCTCGTAGTACGACATCATATAAACACAGAGTGGCCTGTGTTACGATTCAGTGACGCGGAAAGAATTAAGTCGGTTCCAAAAGTTATACAAAATATATACAAAATGTCTCCCAAAAAATGAGCGATTGTGTAAAAAGAATCCCGCCCCTTGTTTTGGCACCGCTGTCGCAAGGCTGCCCTCTGGTGGACAAAACCGCTAATGAAAACACACAGGGCAGAGACAAGGATCCGATCGATTTGAGCGGGAAGGCTGCGCACGCTAGGTTAATAGTGTTAATTTTGGGAGAAGAAAAAAATCTGAACACTGAAGACGGAAAAAACACCGACTTTTCTCACCGTCGTAAAAAAGTCTTGGAGAAGAGGTGACGCCGCGTCAGTGAAGGAAGTCAGTCAAGGTTATAGGTAAAACGGGTGTTCGTGACACCCCAACATTAGTGACGGAAAAAAAGTGACCTGAGGCGGTGACACGGACGGCGCCACCGCGGACCGACTTGATGCTGGTGTTTCGTCCCGACTTGGACCAATGGCGGTGAAGCTACAGGTACGTGTCCTGCTCTGTGCTGCTGAGGCTTAGTGTGGATCTCTGGAGGAGAGATTCTTTGGCAGGAGGGGGGTCTGAGGGCGGGGCTAGGTGCTGCTGATGATGAAGAAGAAGTGAATCGGGATCGGATTCCGGCACTGGTGCGGGCGTCTCCTCCGTGACTGGAGGGGGAGCTGGTGGTTCTGTGGGTGGAGGCGGAGGCTGGGGCTTGAGCTGGAGCTGGGAAAAGGGTTGAGGTTGAGGGTGGGGCGGGGGCTGGGGCTCGGTCGGAAGAGGGTAAGGATTCGGAATCTCCGGAATGGGTGGGGTTTTCTTCACGCTCTTCTTCTTGCTCTTTTTGTCTTCCTTCTTCAGCTGTGCGCCGGCCTGGGGGTCCTCCACCACGATGGTGGGGTTCTGCCGCAGGTCTTGGCGACTGGGCGGCTCCGAGATCATGATGTGCCTCGCGCCGTGCATCCGCTGCGCCGGCTTGGCGCCGAGCTCCCCGCGGGTTTTCCTCCAGCGTTTCACCTGCGTGTGATGCTCCCTCTCCACGTCCCGCGCCGTCACAGGCACCTCCAGGATCTGCAGCAGGAAGAGACGGAGTTTTACTTTTTTTTTTAATTTCCACGTCACGCTCACTGTGCTTTAAAACACTCGCCTCTCGGACCAGGAATCCCTCCTGCATGTATCGACTTTCAATCGCCCTGAGAAGCTCCATGGTCTCGTACTGGCCCTGACAGGCCTTCAGCTTCTCCCGGGTTCCCAACATGGACTTCAACAGCACCAGACCCACACGGAAGATTATCTTCACTCCTGAGAGGAAGACGGAGAGAGCAGAGAGCGGGGAAAAAAAGAAAAATTTTTTTTATTTTTAATCCGATTAATCACAGGGTCGCAGTGGATTCAACGCGATTAATCAATCATTATTCAACATGTTTCTATGCGACTATAAAAAAAAAATCTGCAAAGTGCGTCAATAGCGCATAACAGCAGGTAGATGGCGGTGTTGCACGCCTGATCGTATTAGTGGCAGATGCGTCACGAATCAGTTAAAAAAAAATCGGTACAATTCACATGGGTTGAAATTAAAATTTGCGTTATCGCAAAAAGTCACTGGTCATGACACACTCTACTACAGTAGGTGGCGGTATGTCCCCACGTAGGCTAGGAGACATTCAGGTGTTGGAATAGCAGCCATTTCAGCTGGTAATGATATTTTTGCGAATTTTTATAAATAAAAAAAAAATCTCGATATTTGGTCAGAATTTGTCTGGAGCTCATTTTGTTTAAAAAAGAAATCGCGATAAAAACATATTGCGAAAAAAACATATTGCGAAAAAAATTGTGTATCGTGAGTTGAGTGTATCGTGACATGTGACATCCCTAGTAGTGACCAATCCAAATGACCGGACCTTCCTGGAGTCGAGATTGAATTTTACACTCGAGGTTCTTCAGTGAACAGAAAACGTTTTCCCACGTTAATCATTCCGTTCATTCATACATCCATATTGACCTCCCCCCCCCCCTCA
>NC_024327.1:1798680-1806226 GCF_000523025.1 Cynoglossus semilaevis
AGCGCGAACAGGAGCTCCCCGTCCAACTGTATCGCTTCCTGGAGGAGGACACAGGTAGGGACGGCAGAGGAGGTGCGTAAGACAACAAAGCCTAAATATATAGACACCTGGACGTAACCAGTCCAGGTGCATCGTGTTACTCTGACTGGACTAGTATATATACAGTTAGGCCCAAAACTATTTGGACAGTGACACAATCTTCATGATTTGGGCTCTGCATGCCACCACATTGGGTTTGAAATGAAACAACTACAAAAGAGTTGAATTGCAGACTTTAAGGTTTAATTCAAGGGGTTGAACAAAATTATATGATTAAACATGTAAGAATTGTAGCTGTTTATATACAAACTCTCCTCCTTTCAGGGGCTCAAAAGTAATTGGACAAATAATAAAATGTAAGCCGTTTTCAGTTGTTGCCTGTTTGTGGGTCTTTCTGCCTTAAGTTATGTCTTGAGCAAGTGAAATGCATGCTCAATTGGGTTGCGATCGGGTGACTGACTTGGCCATTGCAGAATATTCCACTTCTTTGTTTAAAAAAACTCCTGGGTTGCTTTTGCAGTGTGTTTTGGATCATTGTCCATCTGTACCGTGAAGCGCCGTCCAATCAATTGTGGTGAATCCTTTGTATTTATTTTCATTAAGTCTTCTCTTTATGGTAGACTTAGACACTGATGCACCTACTTCCTGGAGAGTGTTCTTCACTTTAGTGGATGTTGTGAAGGGGTTTTTCTTCACCATGGAAAGTATTCTCCGATCATCCACCACTGATGTCTTCCGTGGACGTCCAGGCTTTTTTGAGTTTCCAAGCTCACCAGTGATCTCCTTTTTTCGCAGAATGTACCAAACTGTTGATTTGGCCACTCCTAACATATCTGATATCTCTTAGATGGATTTCTTCTTTTGTTTCAACCTCAGGATGGTCTGTTTCACCTCCATCGAGAGCTCCTTTGAGCGCATGTTTTGCGTTCACATGGACAGCTTCAAAATGCAAACAACACACCTGGAATCAACTTCAGACCTTTTAACTGCTTAGTTGATGACAGGTTAACGAGGAATGAGTGCATGCAGCCTTGTTTGCTTTTTTTTCAGCCTTCGGAGTCAACTGTCCAATTATTTTTGGTCCCTTGAAAAAGCGGCAGCTACATATTAAAGACCTGTAATTCCTAAACCCTTGCTCCAATTTGGATGTGAATCCTCTCAAATTACAGCTGAGAGTCTACACTTTAAGCTGATACTTATTATATAATTGTATCCTGAATATGTTTTCATTAACAGCTAAAATGACAAAACTTGTGTCACTGTCCAAATACTTTTGGCCTAACTGTATGTATGTATGTATGTATATATATATATATCTGTGTGTGTATATGTATATATAGGCATATGCATATATGTATATATATACAGTATAAGCATATGTGTATATATATGTGTATATGTGCGTATATCTATATATGCATATGTGTATATATGTGTATATGTGCGTACATCTATATATATGCATATGTGTATATGTGCATATGCGTATGTGTATATGTGCGTATGTGTATATCTATACATGTGCGTATATGTGCATATGTGCATATGCATATATGTATATATACACTATATTACCAAAAGTATTCGCTCACCTGCCTTGACTCATACTATGAACTGAAGTACCATCCCATTCCTAACCCAGAGTTCAATATGATGTCGGTCCACCTTTTGCAGCTATTACAGCTTCAACTCTTCTGGGAAGACTGTCCACAAGGTTGAGGAGAGTGTTTATAGGAATTTTTGACCATTCTTCCAAAAGCGCATTGGTGAGGTCACACACTGATGTTGGTCCACACGTTTCATTCTCTGCGGAACTCGTACATCTATCTATATATATATATCATGTAAATCCATTGGCCAACGTGAAAGTTTAAGGTTTATGCTTCACAACGTTCATGGCAAATAAAAGTTTTCCCCAAATGTATGACCTCTATCAATTTAGCTCAGTGATAGTGACACAGACTGAGGAACCTGAGAGCATGGGACCAAACCCTGATTGGACAGCATTCAAGTTAAATCTACGGCGTGTATATGTTAATGTTTAAATTGTCTTTTACCAAATGCATTTGTTTATTAACTCCTTATCCATTAGTATGATTTGTTTGTTAAATTACCATATAATATTTATATATAAATGATAAATAATCATTCATTGCACTTGATGTTACTTTACCACATAATAAAACTTCAATGTTGTCTGATCCCAGGATTCAGTTCATGTCATTTCTTCACTACTTTCTTCTGACTGTTTTGATTATAAGTCAGCGTCAATCTATCCCTTTAACTGTGAGCAATGTCTTGATGTCTTCATGAATAAGATACAGGTACACTATATTACCAAAAGTATTCACTCACCCATTCAAATGATCAGAATCAGGTGTCCTAATCCCTTGGCCTGGCCACAGGTGTATAAAATCAAGCAAGTCGCCGACTTTCTGCACAGTCAATTGCTACAGAGCTACAAACTTCATGTGACCTTCAGATTAGCCCAAGTACAGTACGCAGAGAGCTTCATGGAATGGGTTTCCATGGCCGAGCAGCTGCAGCCAAGCCACACATCACCAAGTGCAATGCAAAGTGTCGGATGCAATGGTGTAAAGCACGCCGCCACTGGCCTCTAGAGCAGTGGAGACGCGTTCTCTGGAGTGATGAATCACGCTTTTCCATCTGGCAATCTGATGGACGAGTCTGGGTTTGGAGGTTGCCAGGAGAACGGTACATTTCAGACTGCATTGTGCCGACTGTGAAATTTGGTGGAGGAGGAATTATGGTGTGGGGTTGTTTTTCAGGAGCTGGGCTTGGCCCCTTAGTTCCAGTGAAAGGAACTTTGAATGCTTCAGGATACCAAAACATTTTGGACAATTCCATGCTCCCAACCTTGTGGGAACAGTTTGGAGCGGGCCCCTTCCTCTTCCAACATGACTGTGCACCAGTGCACAAAGCAAGGTCCATAAAGACATGGATGACAGAGTCTGGTGTGGATGAACTTGACTGGCCTGCACAGAGTCCTGACCTGAACCCGATAGAACACCTTTGGGATGAATTAGAGCGGAGACTGAGAGCCAGGCCTTCTCGACCAACATCAGTGTGTGACCTCACCAATGCGCTTTTGGAAGAATGGTCAAAAATTCCTATAAACACTCTCCTCAACCTTGTGGACAGTCTTCCCAGAAGAGTTGAAGCTGTAATAGCTGCAAAAGGTGGACCAACATCATATTGAACTCTGGGTTAGGAATGGGATGGCACTTCAGTTCATAGTATGAGTCAAGGCAGGTGAGCAAATACTTTTGGTAATATAGTGTATGTGTTTACATATATATGTATAGCCTTACTTCTAAAACCATCATCTGATCTACTTCTATGGACTTTCTATGGTTCTATGGTTTGTCTCTGTGTTCGACTCTTTAATTCTTAAAACCCTTCCCTCATAACTCCCTCTTAGAATCTTCTAGATTCCACAGGCAACATTCTCATTAGACACATTTACTGTCGTTCCTTGCGGGTAACTAAATAACAATTAAATTGTTTGACAAGGCCTAAATATTTATAAATGATCTCAGAACCGCAAACGTCGCGAGTCTGTGAAGGCCAAAGAACATTCCAGATTTTACGTTGGCGACAATCACAGCCTTACCAGTCCAGGGCTGTAGTAGCCGGGGAGATACTTCTCACAAATTTGGACCAATCCCCAAAAGGCATCCTGCGGACATGAGCACAGAGTCAGAGGGTCAGAGGTCACCGTAACTACCACTACCGCAGTCAGACAACTAGAGGTTTGTTCCGCAGTTCCGAAGAACATCCTCATAAGGAAATGTTCTTGAAGTCATCTTTCCGATCTCTGGAGCTGCTCCAGGATCGACTGTATTTGTGAATGACTTCATCCAAACAGTCGCTGCGACTGTGTTTAAAAATACACTCACAACGACGTCACTCATTTAGAAACCAAACGGTCAAAGGAGGTCCTGAGGATCTTCACTTGCTTCCGTCATCTTCTACCAATTAACCCTTCCGAGGCTACGGTCAGCAGCCAATGGATGTGACAAGCAACCGGTTGACTCGCGAAAAGTATATGTAATTAAATATTCTAGTTTAAATTTACTAAAAAAAAAAAAGTACTCCTGTTTAGTTGGAGACAACGCTAATATAATGGCTGCTGCCCCCTAGTGGAAGCGGATTGCATTGCACTTTGAAAAACAAAAAACAAAAAATTATTTGCAATAAATATTAGTTTTGGGATGTTGGATAATTTTCCTCGGCACACTAGTGCACATCTGCCACCTTGTGGCAAAAGAAATATAGCATGCCTTCAGAACTTTGGCCTTTTAAAAAATGGAAGAAAAATGAAAAAAGAAAAAAAAGCGCAGAATATTCCAACATTGACACAGTAAAGTGACGGCATGTCTACTGCAATACTTTATACGGTATTTCTGGTCGGAGTATACAGAACCTCAGCAGGCATGTGCATGAGCAACACGGCAGCTATGGGAGCCTGGGCCTGGCAGTATCCCTCCTCTGGCCTGTAGAGGGTGTAGGCCTTCAGGACGCAAAAAAGGTCCCGCTGCCTGTGAACAAAGCAGGTGGAAAATCAGGAAAAATAGAGGAATTTTCACACCAAATATAGGCGTGGAAGTACTGTATTTTTCGTAGTATACGTTAGAGCGAAGTATTAGTGACATGCGTCGAGAAACGAATTATAAAAAACAAAAATTTACGAATTTATTTAAAACAACAAAGAACGTGGGTTAAACGTCTCCTCAGCAGGCATGTGCATGAGCAACACGGCAGCTATGGGAGCCTGGGCCTGGCAGTATCCCTCCTCTGGCCTGTAGAGGGTGTAGGCCTTCAGGACGCAAAAAAGGTCCCGCTGCCTGTGAACACAACAGGTAGAAAATTAGAGGAATTTTCACACCAAACATAGGCTGGAAGTTCTGTATTTTTCATAGTATACGTTAGAGCAAAGTATTACTGTCACATGTCGGGGAACAAGTTATAAGTTACGAATTTATTTCTAACAACAAAGAACGTGGGTTAAACGTCTTATTCCTGATCACTGAATCCATCCATCCTCGGTCTAAACAATTCCACCAACAAACTCCGCCTCCTCTCCTCACACTGACCAATAGCATCAGTTAAAGTTCATCCATTTTTTTTTTTCTGTATGGATTTTTTTTTTACTTTTTGGTCGCATTTTTTTTTTATTTGTGTTCCTTCCATGAAGTCGACGTTCAGTTATCATGAGAACAGACGGTGCCCTCTTGTGGCCAAACATGGTACCACGTAACGTGTTACCCAAGCTTTTCTTCTAGTTTAAATTTACTAAAAAATGAACTCCTGTTTAGTTGAAGACGACACTGATATACTGGCAGGAATTGAAGAAAGTACTCAGAAACAGATCTTCGACATTTTCCTTTTTTAGTTTTAATAGCCATCTGTTGCCACCTAGCGGAAGAGGATTTAATTGCACTGCACATCACACATTGACGAACAAAGAAAAAAAATTGTTTTTGCAATAAATAAATGATAGTCTGAAAGAGCAACTTGAATCTGGTAATTCCGGTGACTTACCCGTGTCCTCCTCGGGAAATGAACATCTCGTGGAAAGGAAACTGACGATGGAGGTCTTTCTCGATGGTATCCACCCATTTAGGATCTCCCGGTTGGCTGTCCAGCTCCTGGCGGAACACATTGAACTTTTATTATAGTTAAATATATTACGTCATATATTAGTTGGATTCAAACTTGAGGGGTTTTAAAACTTTGACATTTAGAGGTTCAGTAACCGAGTCGACAGAACCGAAAAAAGGGCGAAAGGAGTAAACACAGCAGTGAAGGGGAAGTGAAAGAAGAAGCTTCTCTGACCTGAAACTTTCCCTGGTTCTGCTCTTTCTTCACCTTCCCCCCCGACAGGTAGAGCCATGCGCGGCCTCTCAGGGCCGGAGGGATTCCTTTCTGGCACCGCAGCCTCACCTGAGCAACAGAAGGAACAAATGAGTCCAAATAATAATAAAAAAAAATCTTTCTTTCTCTAGTGATTCCAAATGTAGATCCCTCTGTTCTGATGTTATCGCAATATATCGTACGGTTCATCCTGTATCATGATACGTATCGGATGGTCAGATTCTTGCCAATCCATCAGTTTCTGGCCAGAAACTGATGGTATGTGTTTCGTCTTCATTGGTCGCAGTGCCAGACTTTGAACAGTAGGGGGAGTAAGAAAATATCGATACCCTGAAATATCGCTGATCCCGTATCAGAAAATAAAACACCTCAATATACAGTATCGTCATTCCTATAGTACGGCAATATATCGCAATATATATCGTACGGTTGATCCTGTGTCGTGATACGTATCGTCAGATTCTTGCCAATAGTTTTATTTCATGGTTTATCAAAAAAAAAAAAATCACTTTAAAAACTCGCACAGAGAACAATATATTCAATATATCATCGTGCCTGTAGTATCGCAATATGATGATTGTGCACAACTATACGCCAACTTTGCAAGGGTCCAAAAATAGAACCATTCATAATCAACCGTGAAAGTCACAAGTCGCACAGAAAAAACCGATTGAGCAGAAAAAAACAATTTTTTCACTCTCAGCAGATTTTTCTGGAACACAGAAACCGGCACCTCGACTTCACTCAAGTCCGAGAGAGAGACTTTTCAATGTGTCACATGAAAATCACTTTCAAAACTCAAACGAACAAAACATTTTTAGAAGAGTTTTATATATATTTAGCCATACGAGCTGAATATATTTTATATATATGTATTATGTATTGATTAAATAGCTGTAGCTGTACGACATATGATTCAACAAATGTATTGGTGCTAAGCTAGCTCAAGTTTAAGTTCAATATATATTTAAATATATTTGTTTAAATATTTATATATTTTAATTGCTCATGATCTACCAACACTCCCTTTGCGTTTTGTTTTGTTTAAAAAAAAAATTTAAAAAAAAAAATCGGAGCTGAACTAGTTTGACGAGTAAGCAGCCGTAATAAATGCCGCATCTTCGCCGCCGCCGCCACCTCATAGTCGTGCAAGCGATAGCTTGATAAATACCAGTTATCTTGTCTATTCCTGCCCCAGCAGCACCGGGTCAGGACTGCGGAGGGGGGTACATCAAACCCATGCTAACTACAGTGACACGGTATCAAAACGCCGTCTGTTAGCGTGGCGCTAACCTTGTCGAATCTCTTGATTATCCACCTGTCCCAGTGGTTGAGCATGTCCAGCCATTTGAGCTCCCTCTGTCTGAGCACGGCCGGAGGGACGTCCTGAGCTCTGGACATTTGGGATGGACAAAAGAGAAAAAAAACAGATTAGCAATTAGACATTAGCGGTTTAAACAATTGTACGAAGTGAAAACGTGAAACGCCGTTTGTTTTTTTTACATGGGCGTGTGTTTAGTAGACGATGAAACCAACAAACAAAGGTTGGTTTCACCAACAATAAAATTATGGTTTTATCGTTGTGTTATATTTTTTTTTTTTTTTTTTA
>NC_024327.1:1806399-1811925 GCF_000523025.1 Cynoglossus semilaevis
ACACTCCCTTTGCGTTTTTTTTTTTTTAAAAAAAAAATTTAAAAAAAAAAATCGGAGCTGAACTAGTTTGACGAGTAAGCAGCCGTAATAAATGCCGCATCTTCGCCGCCGCCGCCACCTCATAGTCGTGCAAGCGATAGCTTGATAAATACCAGTTATCTTGTCTATTCCTGCCCCAGCAGCACCGGGTCAGGACTGCGGAGGGGGGTACATCAAACCCATGCTAACTACAGTGACACGGTATCAAAACGCCGTCTGTTAGCGTGGCGCTAACCTTGTCGAATCTCTTGATTATCCACCTGTCCCAGTGGTTGAGCATGTCCAGCCATTTGAGCTCCCTCTGTCTGAGCACGGCCGGAGGGACGTCCTGAGCTCTGGACATTTGGGATGGACAAAAGAGAAAAAAAACAGATTAGACATTAGCGGTTTAAACAATTTTTTTCCATCGACGTGTGCGGCCGCCACCTAGCGGGCGTGTTTTTAGTAGACGATGAAACCAACAACGAAGACTAAAAATGTGTTTACTGACAATAAGTCTGTTCGCGTTGAATTTTTTTTTTTTTTTTTTTTTAAATCAAAGCTGTGACGTTCTTCCGCGGAACTAGCTCCCTTAGTGATTTCGAAGGACCCCCCAAACAGTAATTAGTAGCTTTCACTTCCAGATAACGCTAGAAAAGTTAAACCCCTGAGTCAAATAGAGGAAAAAAAATAAAACAATTTTAAGCCAAAAAAAAAAAAACCCAGGGCGCCAGGGCTGTGGCCTTGGAGTCTGCCAAAATCTCCAGAACACAGACACTCCCAGAGAAGCATGCAGTGCCTGGCACAACTTTTTTTTTCTTTTTTTCCCCCTCCTATCACTACATTTGCCCCACAGAACAGGCTTTTTATAGCTGTGAGGCGAGAGATCAAAAACACTCAAAATGGGTTTTGGTTAAACCCTTTTAAATGGAAACCATGCGGCGAAGCTGTCAGTAAAAAGTAAAGTTCAGAGAAAAAATAAATAAATATTTTTTTAAATAAACTAATAATGACTAGTCAACTAACACAATCATTATGGGTAAATTTAATGTCAATGTTTTAATGTTGTCAACGGTCAAATGTAGCATCTGGACTCGTCTAGCAAGTTTTTCCCCCATAGAATTAACGGTTTTACTTGTTGTCAAAATGAAAAAAAATCTCATAAAAATGTCTTATAAGCATCTTTTAAATTATTTTCAGGCAACTGTCATCAAATATTAACTTTTTTCTCTGTAATTATCCGTGTTTGCTATCGTTTTTTAGCTAGCTAAATGTTTGTTTGTTCGGTGTTTTATGTTGTCTGCTAACCTTTTAGCTCGTTATGCTAAATAGTTTAAGCATTAACTTTCACACGTTATGTCTAACATTTTCTAAAATAAATCTACGTTGTTGTGACTTTCTTCTTTAAGCATCTAAAAGCAAATACTTGGGGGGAGCTAGAATTTAAGCTAATTCTGTTCAATTTGACTGACGCTGAGTTGTTTTAGTAGTGTAGCTAGATGTACGTTAGCTAGCAGCGACGAAATAAAAACTTTTGCGTGACACGGGAGAAACAGTAAACCTACGGGTGTTTATATTGTATTGTTGACCACGGACTGTCTGACTGAGTCAGACCGTGGGCAGATGTAGAAACCCCGGGTGCCACGCAGCTGGTTGGGGAGAGGCAGCGACACCACGACAACAAAACTAACTCCGGGAGTTCTACGTCGTTACGAAACTACGTTAACAAAACACAACACAAATAAAGATAATTTCCAAAATGGCCGTTGTCTCAAATGTAGTATTTTGTCTGTCGAAAAAAAAAGTTGCTGAAGTTTGAACTTACGACTCCTCCGTGTACTGCTGAGCTCCGCCGATGAATCCATATTTGTCCGTTCGTCTATCGCTGGTGAAGCCGTTGATCTCGGAGTCGGAGCCCAGGGAGCTCTCGTCGTCTATGTGGCTGCTGCTGACGGTTCGGATACTCCGGGTGTCCACGGACTCGCGGCCGTTTTCTATTTTGGCCATAGAAACGGAGACACACGGCTAGCCGCCTAGCCAGCGTTCACCTAAGGCAAGCGAGCTCGTTGACAGCCGACCGTCAAAAGTGCTGCTCCCCAGCATACGCTGCTCGATCAAACCGCAACGACGTCATTGTATCTCCGCATTTAATTTTTACTTCTTCTTTTTTTTACTTTTTACGCAAATGCTATCATACGGTTCGCCACGACTAGACGATGTTTATATCAGTCAACTGAGAAAAAAAGGCGAATTCTTTCACAAAAGCAAAGGGTTAGCTCGTTAATCATAAACTGCTAACGCGCTTAGCATTTAACTAAAAAAGCGATTTCGGCTATGCTCTTTAAGTTGCCTTTATATTCAGCAACTACCTATGACAGTAAGTTATTGTTTAAAAAAAATAAATCCAACCGATGGAGTCTCTGTTGTCAAATCATACCAAGTCTGCTGATCCCAGGCTACTGTGAGACTCTGTGTCGCCCTGGGCTGTTTTCAACACTGTCGCTATCCTTCACTCCCCCTCGTGGTTTCACTCGGAGACAGTTTTTTTTGTTTTTTTCAAATGTTTGAAAAGTGGATTATTACATTACAAATAATAATTAACTTTGCGTGACTCTAATTTCTGAACTCTCGGCTAAAAAAACAAAATTAATAATAAATACATTTTAAGAATCTTAAGAGGGAAGTCCCGAGATTTAAGTTGCATTTGTTTTGAGTGAAATTAATGACAAAATCTAAAGAAAATCGTGGGGGCATAAAAATTAAGAAAATTTAAAAAAAAATTCAAAATAAAAAAAAACTAAATAAATAATAAATAAAAACTTTATTTATTTTCCCATGTCCCTTTAGGAGCTCCGTAGAGCTAAGTAAAAACTAAATCTATATTTAGCGTTCGAATTCAGAAAGAAAAAAAATCTATCTACCGCTTATCCCCCCCGGCCGCGAGGGGTCGCTAGAGTTAGTCAGCTTTGGATGCCTCAAAATATTAGAACATTTTCAGAAATCAAAAATAAAAATGATTCGATTTTAATGTCAGATTTAAGGTAAAAACAGTTTTAATTTTACTACAAACTTTATTTAATTAACGTAACATAAACAAACGTAGAAACTGATGAATTCATGTCCAACTCCGCCCCAATCATGTCAAAGATAAACCTTAGCCTCTTAATGGATCACGACCAATAACATTTCAGCATCAACTGCGCCATCTTCAGGTCTATACATGGAAGTCATAAAAAATCATATATTTTTTTAATTGAAACTATTTTAATAACGTGTCGATAGTCAATTTCTCAACCTTCAACAAATTCAAGTTTGTCGTCAACATACTTTTCCGTGAGCATGCGGTTCTATTAGCAGCTTGAGGAAACAGGCTAAACATGTAATAGATGATAAACAGCCGTGAAGCTAAATGCAATCGACAACGGTCGTACTAACGTAGTAATAAGCGATAAAATCCACCAGCAGGAGAAGCAGTTCTTTTTTTGTTCCTTGTCTCGCTGTTCGTCTCACTTCCTCCTTCCTCCTCTCTCCTTCAGGGCCAGGTGGATGACTGAACCGTTGTTCATGTTGTAATAAGCCAGGGAGTTGGAATCTTTGATGAAAATTCCCTGAAATGGGAAAAAAAAAAAAAAAGTTTAAATTAGCAAAAAAAAAATTCTTCAATTCCTGCCAGTATATCAGCGTCGACTTCAACTAAACAGGCCAGAGATTTTAGTCAATTATGAGGTCATTTAAACCAGAAGATTACTTTATTTCTTTACATATACTTTTTGTGAGATTTTTTTATATGTGCCGTACTCAGAAAAGGTTAGGAAACACATTGGTTAAAGTCAGGGGTCTTCAACAATTCCAGTACCAGGATCTCCAAATTGACGAAGAGTTGGAGCAGGCAACCCTAACATATACATGTGCTGTAAAAGTCTTCTAATATAAAATATATCATGGATCCAAAAGGTTAGAAAACACCGGTTTAAACAATAAATAAAAAAAAATCCCCTGCATTACCTCTGTTGACCTCCTAGGTGTCACTATTTCTCCATCAAAGACCCTTTTGTGAGTCTAAATTATCTACTGACTCAGACTTAGAAAGATTTGGCTTACCTCATACTGTAACTTCTGTTTTCCAGCTGGCATCCCTGTGGCTTCGTGGATTTTGACTTTAATAACAGACACCTGTTGACACAGAGCAAATGTTGACGCATTGATCAGAACACGCAGCAGAGCGAAGGGGGCGCCAGAGATTGAGAGTCAAAAACGACTGTTACAGTTAGATATTCACACACCTGGTCGGTGAGCAGGACGGTAAAATTCAGAACCTGGCCGCTTAGCTTCCATTCCGTCTTGTCCTGCATGTTGGGAACCTGCACTTTAACCGCCACAGGACCCTGAAAAAAAAGACGGAAATGGACGTTTGAACAGCAGATATTTGGTACGACAAGTACAACAATACAGCGGTCCCTCGTTTATGGCGGTAGATAGGTTCCAAGGCCCTGCCGCAAGAACTGAATTTTCGCAAAGTAGTGACACCATATTTATGCTCAGTAAAATGATGACTTTTACGTCTCTCCACAGGGTGGTGCCATTTCTTGGGGCACCTCTTCCGAAGGTTTCCAAAGGTGTATCATAGTAGTAGCAGGAACCGGCTCTTTTTTTGTGAGGCTGCTGAACATTGTGATCGGCAGTTGCTTCCGCTGCTTCTTTTTCCGGTCGAAGAGTAGCTCGTAGGCAGTCACGACGTCGTCGACTTTTTTGCGAAACTGGACCGATCGAACCATATCGTCGTCCCCATTCCTGTGACATCTCTCGCAGATCCAAATCCAGGATACAATATATTTTATATATACAGTTATCAAGTACTCGCCAAGTCCACGAATCCGCAAAAGTTGAACTGCGAAATAGAGAAGGACTACCGTACTATAAAATGTTTTCTTAATTATTTTTGCTTTATCAAACCTTATTCCTACGCAGGAACTCCTCCTCTGACACCAGGTTGTCTTCTGTCTTCATCTTCTTGTTGACTGGCTCGTCGTCATGAGGTGGAGGTGGGTGGGCAGGTGGCGCCGGAGCACTGGGTGGCTGAGGTACTGGTGGCGCTGGGACAAACGCTGGAAAGAGACAAAAAAAAGGTAATTTTATTACTAAAAAAAATTTTTTTTTGCACATTTAAAAAATATCAACAAAGTATCCTACCAGCTGGAACAACCATGGGCGGAGGTCTCGGCGCCATGATATGCGGTGCCGTCGGCGGCATGGGAACCACGTTGATGCGCGGGGCGGAGATCATGGGGGGCACCTGCGCCAAGACCTGTCCCGGTGCGAGGCGGACGACGGGGGCCACGGGCGGCCGTGGAATCACAGGGACAGCAGACAGGAGAGTGGTGCGCACTGGTGGCGGCATCGGCTAGAGGACACAAGTGCATTAAGGGTATACACGTACACGGCGAGCAGGGCATTCTAAACAGATTGGAGACTGTGAACTCACGGTCATCGGTGGGCGGGGCATCGTGG
>NC_024327.1:1812763-1825987 GCF_000523025.1 Cynoglossus semilaevis
TTGCCCCTGCATCTTACTGGCTGGGATCTTCTCGCCGGTGATGGGTGAGATGAGGTACTCGTCGGAAACTGCCACTGAAGGCGGGGGTCTAGAAGCTGGAAGGAGACACTGAAGAGAAATTAGCACAAAGTTGATCTTTTCATGGCATGCGGTGATAAGCGATTAAAAAAAAAAGGTCACCTTTGGGGTCGTAGTCCTTGCGAATGATGACCTGGTCTGGAGATGGAGGCAGGGGAGGTGGCATCGGGTTGTCAGGCGGCAGAGGAGCTTTGATGCCCATGTCCTCATCATCGGATCCCTGAAGAAGAAAAATTCACCACGTGTTACTGAAACTGACACGGTTTCGCTGTTGTCACGACTCTAGCGGAATGTTGACCACGTCTACGACTTCCTACCTCATCCATGTCCTGAACCTGAGTGTCCTGGTCGGGCTGCGAGGGCTGGCCATTGTCCCGGCGCTCTCTCTCGTCCTCTTCGTCTTCACTCTCAACCTCCATCTCCACCTCTTCACTCTCGCCGTACTTTTCGTAGCGCTCCTGGATCAGGATACGAGCGCCGAGCTCCTCTGGTGTGGTTGGTGGCGGGAAGTGACCTGGGGAAGACGGACAGACAGATGGAAATTTAGATTGTTCCGTTTTGGCAATATTTAGACGGGTAGATTCAAAGATACAAATTGAGTGTAAAAGTGACCTTGTTCGTTGGGCTGGAAGTCCACAGTTTCCACGACGACAAAATCGTGCCAGTCAATCTGAGCGTAGGCCACCCTCTCCTTCTCTCGTTCCTCCTCTTCCTTCTTTCGTTCACGCTCCTGGTACTTTGCCCATTCCACTCGGTATCGTACCTGGTGGTGAAATATCGTGATTAATGAATTAACGATATTAACTGTTTCCCAATATCCGATATGGTACAAACACTTCATTTCCAATTCCGATCCTAATGGATACCGTTATACCTGACCCAGCTGCAAAATGAGCTGCAATGCTGCCCTCTAGCGGTTTTTACTTTCATATAGTCATTTTTTCACAAGAATTTTTAGGCTACATCATTTGGCAAAACCCAGACATTGCATTATGGGGTTTTCATTATTGGTGGAAAAACCGATAACGATTCTTACAGATATTACATAATTATTAATTATTAACTTTTTAATTATTAATTATTAACTTTTTGCCAATATCCGATATGGTCCGAACACCTAATTTCTGATTCCAATCCTAACGTTATTACATGATTATGCTAATATCGGTCAGTCAACGTTATCGGACATCCCTAAATCTAAGTCATCATTTACCTGGTCCATGACCTCTTTTGGATTCTCCGACTCATTCTTCAGCTTGACCAAAAGGCCTTTGGGAGGAATGAGTATCTAGAGGTGGACAAGATCGAGACACGGTTAGGCTTGGACTCAGAAACAGAGGCTAACCGAATCAGAGGGGACGTTTTTAAAAAGGGTCACCTTAGTGTACTGTTCCACCAGTTTGGTGAAGTAGTTGAAAAGGCTGTGCTGCGGCCTCAGAAAGTCAAACTGGTAGTTCCGCTGCTCTTTCTGCATTAGCTGAGTGAGAAACTGTCGGCCGTTGCGAGCGACGAACTGAGCAGTGAGTTTGACAACGTCCAGGTCGAAGGCGGAAATTGACGGAGGATCGGCGATGAACTCGAACTCGGCTGGAGGCTCTTTAGGAATGACCGTCTCCTGGATGACCTGCGACTGCACCTGTCAAGAACATCAATCATAATCAGTGTATACAGTCCCCCGGTGGTCAGTTTGATCTAAACGTGTATTTAGAAGTGTATTTGTATTACCTTTTGAGGCAGCTGCTGGAACTGCTGCATGACCTTAGGCACGGCCGCGGACGGTTCCTGCGCTTTGCCCTCCTTAAATTCATTGACCTTGTGGCGGTAGTAGGCATGGTAGGGGTCGTTGGGATTGAGGAAATTGAATTTCGGATTGTTGATTTCATTTTGACGAATTCTCGCCTCAAACTCGGGTCCATTTCTGCGTAACGATAACTTAGCTTCGTAAAAAAAAAACTCGCATCATAAACAGAAACCCAGGGTGAAAAAAAAGATTACAACCAACCTGGCAACAAAGCTGGCGGTCTTGTCAACTATGTTGCGGACCTCCGGTGGTGGGTATATGATGCCGACGATGGGCTTGGTGGCTGGGGTTTCTTCTGGGGTTGCTGTGTCATTCTGTCCAGAAAAACACAAAAACAAAACGCACCTTTTAGACTTGCGAGTATATTAAATTATAAAAAAAAAAATAGGCTAAAATTATAACCTCTTGTGAAGACTTTTTTTTCTGAACATTTGCTACAGAAGAGCCATGACCGCCATTTTGGGAACCACAACGGCACCGGGGTGACATTAAACCCAGTACCAAAACAATAAATAAACACGTAATAAATAATAAGTCGCCGGCAGCGGAAATAGTTTTTAGATTCTGTGAAGTAACAAATCAGCTGTTTGAATAAAAACAGCTATTGTTTATGGTCTACTCGATAAATGTGAGCTTTAAAATATTCTAAATATATAACTGGAAATAAAAGGTAACAAAACTTCGAACCTTCCAATGAACGTTAGCTTGTAGTCGTAAACAGCAGCGGGTCGGCGTCAGCTAAATGCTAACAAAATAAACCTTTAGCCCGTTGCGCTATATTATACGTAACTTCTAGCGTGTATATTTATTTATTTATTTAATTAACGATATGAATCTATTACCTCTAATTTAACTGGTACGTCGGCATTACTAGCAGTAGTTAACCTGAAACGAGGACTTTACCTTGTTGTTCGGCTCTGGTTGAACTATTTGAACAGGCCCGGGCGGCATGGCGGCGTCTTTGTGGAAAGCCGGAAGTTACTTGCAAAATCTCCCCCAAAACAAACGTAGAGTCAATACAATTATGCGGGTTTTTAACAAAAAATTAGAGTGTGGTACATGTGGACATTTTAGTCACGAAAAGGCCGTAGCGCTACTCACAGAGTCGCGCTGTCGTTGATCTAATGGACGCGTATCACTTCCGGTAACACGCCGCAAAGCACGACGGGTGTTGCAGTACCGTATTCTAGCGTTAGTTTCCACGGAGATGTGTAGCAACAAGCGGGGCGCGCTCGCACTTCTCGACCCTCGGTCATGAGTCAGCTCCTGGATCACCAGGACTGTATCGAAAGACTTCAAAAAGATCTCGTCGACCTCCAAGGTGCCGTTCTGGATGTTTTCTCGAGAACCGGACCCGTTCGTGTTCCCTCCTGGAAGTTCCCCGATAAACTGTCCTGTCACCTGGACATGGTGGCTCTGCTGGACGAGTACGACTTTGTGGACGGAGACGGTGCGTCGAATCAACACTCCCACGTAGTTCTACTAGAACTCGTGATTGACAGGTAGGAACGTCCGTCTCCGTATCCGCCCACCCTACTGTTGACATGTCATTCTAATGCACGCGTGGTTGATACACTATATTACCAAAAGTATTCGCTCACCTGCCTTGACTCATACTATGAACTGAAGTGCCATCCCATTCCTAACCCAGAGTTCAATATGATGTCGGTCCACCTTTTGCAGCTATTACAGCTTCAACTCTTCTGGGAAGACTGTCCACAAGGTTGAGGAGAGTGTTTATAGGAATTTTTGACCATTCTTCCAAAAGCGCATTGGTGAGGTCACACACTGATGTTGGTCGAGAAGGCCTGGCTCTCAGTCTCCGCTCTAATTCATCCCAAAGGTGTTCTATCGGGTTCAGGTCAGGACTCTGTGCAGGCCAGTCAAGTTCATCCACACCAGACTCTGTCATCCATGTCTTTATGGACCTTGCTTTGTGCACTGGTGCACAGTCATGTTGGAAGAGGAAGGGGCCCGCTCCAAACTGTTCCCACAAGGTTGGGAGCATGGAATTGTCCAAAATGTTTTGGTATCCTGAAGCATTCAAAGTTCCTTTCACTGGAACTAAGGGGCCAAGCCCAGCTCCTGAAAAACAACCCCACACCATAATTCCTCCTCCACCAAATTTCACAGTCGGCACAATGCAGTCTGAAATGTACCGTTCTCCTGGCAACCTCCAAACCCAGACTCGTCCATCAGATTGCCAGATGGAAAAGCGTGATTCATCACTCCAGAGAACGCGTCTCCACTGCTCTAGAGGCCAGTGGCGGCGTGCTTTACACCATTGCATCCGACGCTTTGCATTGCACTTGGTGATGTGTGGCTTGGCTGCAGCTGCTCGGCCATGGAAACCCATTCCATGAAGCTCTCTGCGTACTGTACTTGGGCTAATCTGAAGGTCACACGAAGTTTGTAGCTCTGTAGCAGTTGACTGTGCAGAAAGTCGGCGACCTCTTTGCACTAGGGGCTTGTTTTCCCCATGCGCAAGGCTCCTGCTCCTCCTGCAGAGCTTCGATTTCTACACGCAGAATGTGAGGTGCATCCAGCAGAGGGCGCCAACCCCGCAGAAAGGATGTCCGTCAGTTGGCGTGGTGGTCAAAAACTATTGGAGCGCTTTACTTGATTTTGTCAGGACTGCTGTAAGTAACACCCCCCTCCTCTAACACATTGTTTCCCTTGTTTCACTGGGTTGCGACCCTCAAGGGGGGTTGCAAGAGATATTTTTTGGGGGTTCGCATCGTGTGTTTTTCATGCTTTCCTCCTTTTCCTTACATTACTTCGAAGGACATCAATGGACCTCAGACAAAACCCAAAGGATTTGACTGTAGCACCACAGCGCCACCAACACACCCAACCCCGCCGCTGCAGCCGAGAACCGAAGGCTCTGGACATTGCTCTTCTGCCTCGTCGTCTTTAAGCTCTTTTCATTTTTTGCCACAGAGCCAGGCGGCCTTCAGCGCTTCCGACGACGATCCCTTCATCCCTCACCCCGACACCGATGGCGTTCCCGAAGTGCGTCCCGCCCCCTGCAAAGACTGTCGGCAAATCCAATCGGTTCTGAAGACGACGGGCGGCGCCTTGGTGAAACTGCTGCAGAACGAGGGTCTGCCCTCTTCTCTGCAGCTACTCCTGTCCGCCATGAAGAACCTCCTAGAATCGAGCTGCGGCATTTGACGTCGGAGTTGGAAATGACACGTCCGGACTCCAAATGGCAAATGGAAAAGCAGCAGGCAACCGTTGTCCGGCTGGAGTTTTCGATGAACAAGGCGGAGCGATCCCTGAAGGCGGCAGAGCAAAGTCTACAAGAGAAGAAACGGCAACTCGAAAGAGGTTCAGATAACGTAAAGAAATATGACCAAAAAACAGAGACGAATCGGAGATCACAGTCTTCGTTTTTTTTTAACAGAAACTTTGTGTTTGGAGCAAAGGAACTCCAGGCTTCAAGAGATAGTAGTGGCGCATCAGGAAACGCTACAAGTACTTGGTAAAAACACTAAAAAGTGCAGGTCATGTCCCGATAATTAATTAATTCCCGATTCCAATATCAACCGATACCGATGCCCTCAAGATCACTAGGTTGATGGATTAAAGCAGTGTTTTTTTTATTATATTCTGGCATGCTCCCCCTAGCGGACAAACATGTATTTGTTTATCTGTACAAACAACTGTATGAGTTGCCGACACCAGCGACTGTTAAAATAGATTAATAAAATGAGCCGCAATACTGCCATCTAGTGGCTTTTACGTTCACATACAGCCAATACAACCCATAACGATTCTCGCCGATATTACATAATTATTCAAATATCAGGCCGATAAAATGGCTCTGCCGATATTATCGGACATTTCTATTAATATTAATTGTTATCTGTCCAATTAAGTGAAATTAGATATTTTTTCACGGTACACCTGAAAAAACACTTTTTTTTTTAATCGGCAGAAAGTGAAAAGATTGCGCTAGAGGAGAAATTGAAGTCAGAGAGCGAGGCTTGTCATCTTCTCCGACAAACAGTTCAGGAACTGCAGGCTCAGATTTCAGAAAGCCGGATCCTTCTGGACAAAGAAAACACCAAGTTTGACAGTGCACGTCGACAACAGGAGGCAAGTGCTGCAACGGAAAAAAAAAACGGGCTGTTTGTTGTTTTCTTAACAGAAACGTTAGCGTGTCGAAGTAAAAAAGTGTTGTTTTTTTTGTTTTTTGTTTTTTTTGCTGTTCATCCAGTCGATGCAAACGAAGCAGAAATCTCTGCTGGAGCGAGTGGAGGCCCTGGATGAAGAGCTGCAGAGGTAGTTGGAGGAGCGCCGCTATACTCAGGTTCAACTGGAGGAGGAGCTACAGCGGATGACGGAGGAGAAGGAGCGACTGCAAGTTCAACTGAACAAACAGCAGGTAGCCCCCGAGTTCCTACCATTGACACACTTGAAATTTCCATTGATATAACAAATATTTGGGTCGGCTTCAGATAGTTATATCTGATGATCGTATTGTTGTTTGTAATTGATCCGGTTGATTATGATTGATGACGATAAATCAACGTTCTTAAATACGAGCACGTTTTTTTGGTATCGGATAAGCGGATAAAAATTGAAGGATGAATATTAAATGTCTGCCATTTCCCTGCAATGCCCACGTTTCCCCAGTAGATGGCGTAGAAAATTATAAAAGCATTTTAGCCTTTTTTAGCATGACTTTAACATGTCATTTATCTTAGTTCACCCATCTCCATCTATCGGCTTTTTTTACCCTCACCCCGTTCAACTTTAGGACATCGTACAAATACGATCTCTTTTCCCCCCTCTACAGGACTGTGGTTCGCAGAAAGAGAAACAGATGCTGGAGGCCAACATCCGTCAGCTCGATAAGGACGTGGCCGAGCTGAGGGAACACGTGCTGACGCATAGGGAGAGGCTGCTGGTGGCTTTCCCGGAGCTCAGTCCACTGGCTCAGGCGCAGCCGTGGAGTAGGTTCAATTGGTGGATTCTGGTCCCAAAACGCTAGGCTAGCTGAGGCTCCTTATGCACTGACATTCATTTATTTCATTGGAACTCTACTTGTCCTGCTAATCCAGATTAGCATGTAGCAGTTTTCACACGGAGCCAGTAGTCTGTAACTGGTATTACTGGATAAATTAGGTGGTATTCCCGTGCTATCCTCCAAAGGTGTGGACTCGAGTCGCATGACATGGACTCGGGTCAGACTCGAATCATCGATTTGATGACTTTAGACTGGACTTGACAAAATGTAAAGAGACTTGCAACTCGACTTGGACTTTAACGTCACCGACTCATGACTTCACTCGCACTTGAGCCCTTTGACTCGACAAGACTTGATACTTTCTCCAAAATCCAAAGGTTATAAAGTAAGTTATTAAGACCCATGTTGTTTTGACGCATTTAGCATTGAGCCAATCAAATTCCGGCACAACCAATGAGGAAGAGCCAGAGGTGTGGACTCGAGTCGCATGACTTGGACTCGAGTCAGACTCGAGTCATCGATTTGATGACTTTAGGCTGGACTTGACACAATGTAAAGAGACTTGCAACTCGACTTGGACTTAAATGTCAACGACTCGTGACTTCACTCGGACTCAAGCCCTTTGACAGCCACAGTGATCTGTGTAAATATATTATTATTTTGTTTAAAAGGACTCGAAACAGAAACGGCAGGACTTGGGACTTGACTTGACACTCTTCAGTCTTGACTTGGACTTGACTCGGACTTTGCCTGTCCTGACTTGAGACTTGAGACTTGACTCGGTTTTGAGTGCAAAGACTTGAGACTTACTTGTGACTTGCGAAGCAATGACTTGGTCCCACCTCTGGTAAAAGCTGTTGAACAACGCGCGGATGAGAGAAAATGATACCGAAGATCGTGTTGTTCGGATTTAAAAACTACGAGGTGGTCAACAAAAAACGAGTGGCAGTGATCTGTGTGAATATATTATTTTTCTGGTTAAAAGGACTCGAAACAGAAACGGCAGGACCTGGGACTTGAGACTTTTCAGTCTTGACTTGGACTCAACTCGGACCTTGCCTGTCCTGACTTGAGACTTGACTCGGACTCGAGTGCAAAGACTTGAGACTTGACTCGGACGAGTGCAAAGACTTGAGACTTGCGGAATCACCACAAACTGACCACGGGCTTGGGCAGAAGAACCAGCTATAAGTTACCCATGGTACCGGATGGTGACAGAGTTCGTAACGGACTGTTTGACAAAACTAGTTTATTTTCTATACTCCGCAGCTATAGTAGCAGCAGTAGCATCGGCAACGTGGGCCACGAGCGCAGTGACAGCGGCGTGATGTCAGTCGGAGGGTCGCCGCGAGTCCCCCTCTCAGCCGGTACGCCTCCCAACCCTGCAACTCAAAATTCTGCAACACGCTGCCGCGAGGTGCCGGACGGGCACACAGTGTTTCCGTTCACTCCCACGGTAGAGGCTTAAGACAGCGGAAATAAACACCTAAAATACAGACGTCGTCGACGTCTGTGTTTATTTGGATTCTTTGCGGAATCTCGTACAAATGATCGGAAGCCGATGAGGAAAACCTGCATTAGTATGTGTATATATGTGTTAGATAACTACTCTTACGCCACAAGATGTTGCTGTTTTGTTTTGTCAAACAAAGTGTTTTACTGTCGACCTCCACTAGGGGGATCGTAATAAAGTTTTAATGTAAATATTCCTAGCTGCTTGTCATTTGTTGTGGAAAATTTTCTTCAGCGTGTCGCAACAGAAAATGTTTTTTGTAAATGTATAAATTAATGTAGTCTATCTTGTATGTTATTCCAATGAAGTTGTATTATTCAGTTGGGTCAATCCGGCTGAAGGTCTAATCCGCTTCTCTCGCGGGAAATTGCGAAGTTTCCGGTGTTGTGTATGTTCCTGGAAACATGGCGGCCAGCTTCCGCGGCCGTCCTATCCGGAGTCTTCGGATGCGAGGTAGGCATAATAAACTAGACCCTGTGGTTGCTCTGTTTGCGGGAATATTGCGATGAGACGTCAACTCGGACATTTCGCGACCCTTGGCTCATGTATTCCCCATGTTTGTGATGTTTTTCGTGGCAGGTCGGAATGACAGCGGGGAGGAGAACGTACCGCTGGATCTGACCAGAGGTAAGCAGAGGCTTCATCACATCACCCTCAAAGAGATTATTGTTCGATATGGACGAGGAGCATTTCTCTACATACACCGCAGCTCCACGAAGTCAACCCCAATCAGTTCGCCGACTCGTGTTGTCTGTGTTGCCGTTCTGTTGTCACTACCACCCGTTTTTTAATTTATTTTTTTATTTCCCATAGCCGTTAGTAGCATAATATGAGACGACAGTCGGCTAACTAGCCGCGTTAGCATCGGCTAGCTGCCTCAGTTAACCAGCCATGACGACGCTTCGTTGTTTTGGTCCGTATGAGTAGTCATTTATGCTAGTTAACAGCCATTAGGAGTTACACTCGTACGTTTTGTCGTCGTTTAATTCTCGGGTAAACTGGGTTTCGGGGCCGTTTAACGAAGCTACCATTGGGGCAGCGGCACTGTGGCTGCGCACGGCTTTTTCATTGTGGTACTGTCACACTGAAATAGACAGTGCCACTCCACGATACCGACACGATACGACACGACACACCAGAGCTGGGCTCTTATTTGGTTTTTGTTATTGTGTACGTGTAACGTTAGACCGGTTACATGTAACAATATAGAACGAATTGAATGACCATTCAAAACCAAGGTCACAAACCGTAGCCAAATCAAGCTAGTCGCACTCCAGATACATTATATGCTTGCTAAGTGACATATGGTATACCGTGTTTTCCGCACAATAAGACGCATTTAAAAGCCTTTAATTTTCTCAAAAATCGACAGTGCGCCTTAACCCGATGCGCTGTACGGTCCGAAAAATACGGATATATATATTTATATAAAAAATTACTCCATTAAGAAAATGTTTTTTTTCTTTTCGCAGCATTTGTAGCCAAAATAAAATGAAACTTAACAAGACTGAAATGATGGCGACTCTGTGCTAAACGTTAGCTGCGGAGACACTTATTTTTTGCCTCGTGTTCTTTATAATTTGATGGTCATTTCGCAAAAAAAAACGGTCTTCCAGTCATTCAAAAGATTTACTGTAAATTATAGGGATTTTTTTTAACGAGCGGCCTCTCACAGTGCCCGGTAAGTAGCTTGAATTATGTCGGACTCGTTGGAGACAACGACAAAAAACAGAGAACGATTTTGCGAATAAAAAAATCCAAAAAATTGGTTTGTTAGTTTTCCTGTTCGCGTATTAATCGGTTTATGAAGACAACGACACCGATGTTATCGTCGGCAGACGTGAGAAAACCACTTTTCAGATGGAGATTCACGCGACGGTCCATGGTAAAATGTTTGTAAAATTTTTAGCTAAGGTTTCCGTCTGCATACGCTTTTTTTTTGTCTGCAACATTGTTGTTCATTCCTGTGATTGACGGAAAAAGAGTAAAACGTAAAGTTTAGCTAGCTTTACGTGATCCCTATAGCTCGAAATTCTTAATGAATTCATTAGGAATGATTCTTATAATTAGGAATAATATATTATATATATACATACAGATAATCAAATATATATATATATTTGATTATCTGTATGTATATATATATATACATACATATAATCAAATATATATATATATTATATATTTATTATATATATTTATATATAAATATATATAATAAATATATAATATATATATATATTATATATTTATTATATATATTTATATATAAATATATATAATAAATATATAATATATATATATATATATTATATATTTATTATATATATTTATATATAAATATATATAATAAATATATAATATATATATATATATTATATATTTATTATATATATTTATATATAAATATATATAATAAATATATAATATATATATATATATATTTGATTATATGTATGTATATATATATATACATACAGATAATCAAATATATATATATATATATATATTTGATTATCTGTATGTATATATATATATACATACATATAATCAAATATATATATATATTATATATTTATTATATATATTTATATATAAATATATATAATAAATATATAATATATATATATATTTGATTATATGTATGTATATATATATATACATACATATAATCAAATATATATATATATTTGATTATCTGTATGTATATATATATATACATACATATAATCAAATATATATATATATATTTGATTATCTGTATGTATATATATATATACATACATATATTTAGGAATAATTCATCATACAACAAATTAATAAATATTTCGATATTATTTTAATGAGGTCATAACAAATCTCTATAGTCGTTACACGATTGGCTGTTTTTTTTTCCGCCAGATGAAACGTAATCCGTGTCATCTGATCTGAAACTTTTTTTTGTTTTATGAATGGGATTGTTGACAGTTGCCACATATTTATCGGTTTCCTCAACTAAGAGGATGTCGTTGACAAAATAAGGAGGTAAAAAAAGAAAGGGGGGGTAAAAACAGCCCACTTCCTGCTTGGTGTCTTAAGCTGTTGACCTTGTTTGGACTGTACACACCAATACAGTTTGACCGGCTTAGCTTCACTTCCTTTCTGCAACATATCACCCGTTATTGCCATTATTGTGGCAACACGACTCGATGCCCAACTCGGTTACAATGTTACGATGTGTTTCCTGTTTGTCTGTTCCTCCTCCAGAGCCGTCGGAGAACTTCAGAGAAATCCTCCAAAACGTGGCCAAACAACATGGAGTTAGCAACATGCGAAAGCTGGGCCACCTGCACAACTTCATCAAGGGCGCGGCGCGTTTGATTCCTCGGTCAAACGGTTGGTTTTGGCAAAGGCAAGTGGGCGCATGAACCCCCTCCCATTCGTCCGAGATGAGCAGCTGTAACGGAACTGTACTGTTTTGTTTACAGCGGGTGCGACCGTCACCGCGCTTGTTCCTGCGGTACTGTTGTAGCTAATGTTAGTTCTGGTGTTTGTAGCAAGACTGTTTGTAGCAAATGTTAGCTTTGGTGTTTGTAGTAGGGCTGTTGTAGCTAACGTTAGCTTTGTTGTCTGTACCATGACTTTTGTAGCTAATGTTAGCTCTGGTGTTTGTAGCCTGACTTCTGTAGCTAATGTTAGCTCTGATGTCTGTAGCATGACTTCTGTAGCTAACGTTAACTCTGGGGTCTGTAGCATGACCTTTGTAGCTAATGTTAGCTCTGGTGTCTGTAGCATGACTTCTGTAGCTAACGTTAACTCTGGGGTCTGTAGCATGACCTTTGTAGCTAATGTTAGCTCTGGTGTCTGTAGCATGACTTCTGTAGCTAACGTTAACTCTGGGGTCTGTAGCATGACCTTTGTAGCTAATGTTAGCTCTGGTGTCTGTAACAGGACTTTTGTAGCTAATGTTAGCTCTGGTGTTTGTAGCATGACTTCTGTAGCTAACGTTAACTCTGGTGTCTGTAGCATGACTTCTGTAGCTAACGTTAACTCTGGGGTCTGTAGCATGACCTTTGTAGCTAATGTTAGCTCTGGTGTCTGTAGCATGACTTTTGTAGGTAATGTTAGCTCTGGTGTCTGTAGCATGACCTTTGTAGCTAATGTTAGCTCTGGTATATGGACAGAACCAATGTTGCAACTTAACGTCCAGAAAGCGAGAAAAGTCCAGACACGACCTCAGATCTTTCACCCGCTTTTAACACTCGTTCTACGACATTTGGACAGGCTACATGCGTTGTAGCCCCATTAGCTTAGCAACAGGAAGTCCACAATCCGTGACGTGTAAACAGTTTACTTTACAGCTACGTGTGCCCCTAAAGGCGACGTAAAATACGGGGACGATTCGGCAAATGTGTTTCGTTCGCCGTGATGTGAAATGTCAGTCAACGTCACATTTTGCAAAATCAATTCTCTTCATAATTTCTTTTTTTTTTTTTTTTTGTGCAGCTGATATGCAGCATAGGCCACCGTGAAGAAAACTTTGGGTTTACGCACGAAGAAATCATAGTTTGGTGAGTGTTGTCGCAGTTTATTTAAGAAAAATGCTAACCCACACGCGATTCAATGTTTTATTTATTTCTCACCCCAGTCTTCGACTAGCTCTGCTAAATGAGGCCAAGGAAGTGCGTGCTGCGGGTTTGCGGGCCCTGCGCTACCTCATTAGAGACACCAACGTTCTGCAAAAGGTCCTCAGACTGCAGGTTGATTATTTAATTGCCAGGTGAGTTCCTCAGTCCTGTTGCTTTTTTTAACAGTCAAAAATTCCACCACAATTTAAAGGTGACATCTGTGGGGGGGGGGGGGGGGGGGTTGGGGGGG
>NC_024327.1:1827323-1831370 GCF_000523025.1 Cynoglossus semilaevis
TCCCCCCCCCCCCCCCCCCCCCGTGTCCTACAGCAAATCCTCGCCCCCTTCACAGATTTTCACTACAGGCACAACGCAGACACAGCTGAAGGACAACTCAAGTAAGAGTGTGTGTCTGTCTGTCGCTCTCTCTGTCTGCCTGTGTTTCTCTCTCTCTCTTCCCTCCCTCTCTCTGTCTGTCTGTCTGTCTCTCTCTCTGTCTTTCTGTCTGTCTCTGTCTTTCTTTCTGTCTGTTTCTCTCTCTCTCTGTCTTCGTCTCTCTCTCTCTCTCTCTCTCTCTCTCTCTCTCTCTGTTGTCCCATAACACTAACACCAACATGATTGTTGAGGGTCCGTACGGTGTGTTTGCGACGTGACCCTTGTTATCTGGGCTGTCGTGACCCCACCGTGACCTTTTTGCGATGTTGAGAGTCAGACAGAGTTAGACTGTCTCCTCAGATGGTGCTAACCACAGACCTGTGAGAAGTTCCTCCTCTGTGAGGTGCTAATGATGACACACCTGTGTTGTCAGGGAGGACAAAGAGGCCCGGTTCTTGTCCAGCAGAATGGCCATAGTGGCAGCTTTTCGCTCCTGGTCTGGTAAGAACTGAAGCTAACAGCTAACAACACAACAGTTCCACTGCTAACACTGATCTGATGTGCAATCATGTCGTTACCACCTCTGCGATACTTACTTCATACTTAAGTAATAGTATGTGCAGTGTTTTTGGTCTGTTAAAACCTCAAGTGGTTTGTATTAATTTGACTTTATATTTCAAATATATGTTTATATATTTATTGTATTGTACAGTATTTTATTTATAGTACCTTTTTCTCAGAGTGTGACCAAATTCTCTCTTTTATATATATATATATATTCAGGCATCATCAACCTATGCAAGGCTGGAAATTCTGGCATCCAATCGTTAATTGGTTTACTTTGCATACCAAATATGGAAGTGAGGGTGAGTATGACAGGCCTAATGAAGGCTTAATGGGCTTCAGTGCTTTTGTTCTGGGATTATTATTAGTAATGATGTGTATTGTAAAAAAATATATAAAAAATATACATGTACATATATGTGTGTTTGAATATATGTATATATTCACATATATACATACGTGTTGTGTGTGTGTGTACACATGGATTTCAGTGCTTTTATACTGGATTTACTTTTATCAATTATGTGTATTATATAAAAATATATATTTATATATAAATATATATAAAATATATATGTACAATACATATTCACATATATGTGTTCACAATATCTATATGTGTATATATAAATTGTATATATGTGCAATACATATTCACATATGTGTTCACAATATGTATATGTGTGTATATATAAATAAATATGTATATATGTATATACATATAGCTGTATATATATGCATATATGTATATACACATCTGTATATATCACGATATGTGTAAGAATATATATATAAATATACACATATATGTATATATGTGTATATATATGTGTGTATATATATATACACGCATATATGTATATATATATATGTATCCATATATATATGTCCCAACTAACTGCTCTAATGGTGTGTTTCTGCAGAAAGGCCTGTTGGAGGTGCTGTATGAGATTTTCAGGCTGCCCGTGCCCATCGTAACACAAGACTTCATCGAAGCTCTTCTAAGTGTGGGTGAGTGGGAGTGAGTGGAACCGATTTTTTTTTTTTTTTTTTTTGAATCAGTTTTTCATGCTCCAATTAGTAATTGAACCCACAACCCTTTGGTTGTAGAAGAACAAAAACGGCTGGTGTTGAGAGTAATACTTGAGAATATAACTTTGGTTTGTTATCTTATAAATATCTGTCAGTACAGTAGGGGGCGGTATGGGCCCATTAAACACACACTGATGCTCTTTTTCTTCAACTCCAGACCCTTCCAGGTTCCAGGACTCGTGGAGACTCTCTGACGGATTCGTTGCTGCTGAGGCCAAAGTCATTTTACCTCACCGGGCACGCTCCAGGTACTAAGAAGAAAGTGAAGGTTGAACTGTATTGGGGGAGGAACAGGGGAGTGCCGGCGCGGGGGGGTACTCATTAATAACCCAGCGTTCAACATTTTTATTGTTTTTACAGTGTTAACTAATTAAGTCAAAAAAAACGGTCAAAGTTCATATTCTACCATGATATAGTTACCGGCACATCAATATCGTCAAGTCAATTTAATGAAATATAATAGTAAAAAATAGTAATATAATAGTAAATAATCTTCTAGTTTAACTATACTAAAAATCGACTCCCATTTAGTTGAAGACGACGCTGATATAGTGGCAGGAATTGAAGAAAGACAATCTGCTGCCACCTAGCGGAAGAGGATTGACTTGTTCTGCCTGTCACGCATTGACGAACAGAGAAAAGAAAAATTGCAATAAATTGAATTTGGATAATTTTCCGCGGCACAGCTAATGATTTCTCACGGCTCGAAGGTTGGGAATCACTGCGCTACGTAACGTTCAGCCGACGGACAGACTTTTTTTTAAATTCAAGGATTTCCAACCCCCGGCTCACGGCCCACGCACCGGTCCGTAGATAATTTGGTACCAGGGTCGCAGTGGAACCCAGTGAATTTTTTTTTTTTTCCAACCGCTGTTTTACGTTAGTGGCACTTTGGCCCAGAGGCAATGTCTCTGTCATTGGTGTGGAACCCCAGGGTTCACCTCCTGGGCAAGTTCGAATCCCGGTTAGGGCAGTTGGTACCTTCCAGTGGACTCACCACCCGCAGGAAGGTTTGGTACGGTGCAATGTGATTTGGGTGGCGACTGCTGCCCCCACGACCCGGTAACGGATAAGCGGATGAAAATGGATGGATGGATGGATGGATGTTTTACGTTATTATTCATCTCTGTCATTAGACCTGATCTGATGGACAACTACCTGGGGTTTGTGCTGTCGTCCTTCATCAACAGCGGTCTGTTGGAGGTGAGTCCACGAGGGTTCAGTCAGTAATAGCTAGCTCTGCGGTGACAGAACTGAGTCAGTGGTCTCTCTCGCGCTCTTTCGCTCTTTCTCTTTCTTTTCTGTGGTCGTTGTAGGGACTCGTTGAAGTGGTGACCAGTAGTGACGACCAACTCGCTGTGAGAGCCACCATCCTGCTGGGGGAGCTTCTCCATATGGTAACAAAAAAAATATATATATATGGATCTGAACTCTAATGTTCGCCATTTATTATGAGTGACTGTGATTTAAAAAATTTTTTTTTTCTTTAGGCCAACACCATCCTCCCCCACTCCCACAGTCACCACCTGCACTGCCTTCCCACCCTCATGAACTTGGCCGCGTCTTTTGACATCCCCCAGGAGAAACGACTGTGAGTAGTTTCACCCGCGTCAGCGTGCCTAACCCTAAACCACTATTATTTTTAAATTAATTAATTTTTTTTTTTACAAAAACAATTTTTTTGATTAATTAAAAAAGTATATACACTGGAGATCAAAATTAGAGAACAACTCATAAAAAATGGAATAATTCTGAAATAATACCATCTTCACTGTTCCACAGTTAAATGACATTTTATTGTGTCTATATCATTGTACGACAACACTAATGAAGATTAATTAATTAATTACATTTTTTAAATAAGGAAAATTCTTTCTCATTTTGATTAATTAAAAATGTAAAAAGTCATTTTTAACCTTTAAATCCAAAATAAAATTAAATGAGGTTTAATTAATTAAATACATTTTTTATAAAGACATTTTTTTCTTATTTTGATTAATTAAAAAGAAATTAAAAAGTCATTTTTAACCTTCAAATCAAAACTAAAATTAAACATAGTTCAAGAAATTAATTATTTTTTTTATTTTTTAAGAGAAATTCTTATTTTCTATCATTTTGATTGATGCAAATAAATTAAAAAATATCCCTCAGTTTAAAAAAAAAAAATTAATGTTGTTGTTACTAATAACCCCCCAAAAAAAGTATTTTTTTTTTTTTGTTTCAGCCGTGCTAGCGCAGCTGTCAACAATCTGAAGCGCTTCCACGAGAAGAAGAAGAAAGGTCTGAAACCACACAGTCTCTATCTAGACCACA
>NC_024327.1:1833882-1838306 GCF_000523025.1 Cynoglossus semilaevis
ATCAAATAGTGGCCAAACGTAAACCTCAGAAACAACAAAGACGAACAAATGCACAGGTACGAAACCTTCAAATCACCATCGTCGGAAACCTACAGGTCATTTTTGGTAATGTGATTTGTTTTTTTTTGTGACGCAGGTTTGTGCGGAGGCTGCTGTACTTTTATAAGCCCAGCAGTAAACTGTATGCAGGGTTAGCATTGGATCACGCCAAGGCCAGACAGCTGACTGTAGTCGGGTGTCAGTTTATGGAGTTCCTCATGGACTCGGATGAGGTGAGGTCCTGATTCCTGCCTGTGTTTCGGTCTGTTTTTGTTCATTAATAAAAATTAAATTTTTTAATTTTTGTTTGTCCTCTCCTTCAGGACGGTCAAGGTTACCTAGAAGACCTGGTTAGGGACATGGTGTCCTGGCTGTCCCTGTCCTCAGGACTGAAGCCGGAGCGCTCTCTGCAGAGTAACGGCCTGGTGGTCACCCTCAGCCAACACTACTTCCTCTTCCTGGGGACGCTCTCTGCTCACCCGCAGGGGGTCAAACTGCTGGAGAAATGTGGCCTGTTTCAGTGGTGGGTGATCGGAAAAAAAAATCACACCCGGTTCGATAAAAGTTTGTTGTTTTTTTAAAATGCACGGTTTAATTGGTCTCTGCAGCCTGCTGAGTCTCTGCTTTGTGAAGAACCAGGACGCCGTGCTCAAACTCGCCGTGACCACGCTGGACTACAGCAGAGACGGACTGGCCAGAGTCATCCTGTCCAAGATCCTGACCGCTGCTACTGATGTAAGGCCACAAACACACACGAAAACAAACATAAGAGTACAGTTGGTATACAGTGGTCCCTCGTTTACCGCGGTAGATTCCAAGGCCCTGCCGCGAGTACCGAATATCCGCGAAGTAGCAACGCCATATTTATGCGCAGTAAAATGATGACGAAGAAGGTGATGATGACTTTTACTTTTACGTCTCTCCAGAGGGTGGTGCCGTTTCTTGGGGGCACCTCTTCCACAGTTTCCGAAAGGTGTATCCGGCAGTAGTAGAAGCAGGAACCGGCTCTTTTTTTTTTTTTTTTTGCGAGGCTGCAGAAACATCGCAATCAGCTGTCGCTGCTTCCGATCGAACCATACCATTGTCCCATTCCTGTGACATCTCTCGCAGAGCCAAATATGGGATACAGTATATTTTATATATACAGTTTTCAAAAACCCGCGAAGTCATGAACCCGCGAAAGATGAGCCACGAAATAGCGAGGGACTTCTGTATACTGTATTTTCCGGGACTATAAGCCACTACTTTTTTCCCCCGCTTTGAACCGTGCGGCTTATACAAAGACGCAGCTTTTCTATGGATTTTTCTTCTTCGGCCGCCAGTGGGCGTTCTAGCAGGAAGTGCAAAAACGAGACAGACAGCGGAAGTCGGTGCAAAGAAGAACACACTAGTTTTTATTTAGCACATCCAACACAACATGCACGACACCGAATTATTTTCACACCCTCCATCCCCTCATTGTGGAAAACACACAAAGAAGTTTGTATGATATATCGGCAGCGGTGGGTGCGGCTTATATTCAGGTGCGCTCTATAGTCCGGAAAATACAGTAATAATAATGTCCGTGGTGTATGCTGTTAACCCAGTTAAAGAATCGCGCGACGTTATACGTATCGCGATACATTGGCGACAATACGATATATCGCGATATACTGCGGCACTAAAGGCCCGACGATATATTGAGGTTTTTGCATTTATAATCGGTGAATAAAAATGAACTGCTAGCATGTTCGACTCGTAATTGTTAGAGAAAAATTAAAAAAAAAAAAAGTAAATAAAATAAATTTGTACTATAGTGATCCCATATTTGGTAAATTGTTGCGTTAACAGGTTGCACCTAGCAAGCGCCAAGCATGTGGTCACGCTGGGAATGGAACTCGGGACTCTGTGCTTGCGAGGCAGGCGTGCTAACCGCTACACTATGGAACTAGTCCAGGTCACCTGATTCCACCTGGTCCAGATCTAGTATCTAATATTGTTTTTGTTGGTGACGTTGTTTTCTTCTTCTTCCTCTTTTTCCCACAATGCCTGGCGGGTACAGACGTGCAGACTGTACGCCACCAAACATCTGCGCGTGCTGCTGCGTGCCGGTGTGGACTTCTTCAGCAGCTGGGGCATGGAGCTGCTGGTCACACAGCTGCACGACCACAGCAAGGCCGTGTCCATGGAGGCGCTGGACATACTGGACGAGGCCTGTGAGGACAAGGTGAGAGAGGGGTCTGGGGGGGCAGCTGGGTCACTACTACGGTGGCTCAGCGGTTGAGGAAGCGGGCATGGGTCTGGAGGGTTTCAGGTTCGAGTCCACCAACTGCAAAAGTTGCCACTGAGGTGCTCTGAGAACGGCACCATCCTTACTCACTGGTCATCGGGTGCATCAGCTGCCCCCTAATGGTGATGGGTGGAAATGCATCCAGTTTTTTTTTTTTTTTTTTGTTCCTACAAAAGTCCGATCTGTGTGAGAGAACACAACGTTAGTTTAAAAAAAAAAAATTGCAAGTAATTGATGTCTGCTGCTTTACAGGCAAACCTTCACGCTCTCATCCAGTTAAAACCAGCTCTGTCCCATCTGGGAGACAAAGGCCTGCTGCTGCTTCTCAGGTGAGAAGTTTGTTTTTTTTTTGTTTTGTTTTTCTCATCATCTTTTCAAAATTTTAACATTGATCTACATTCTGTCTTCTTTTTTGTTTTTTCGTCTCTGCTCTCTAGGTTCTTGTCCATCCCTAAAGGTTTCTCCTACCTCAACGAGAGAGGTTACGTCAGCAAGCAGCTGGACAAATGGCAAAAGGTAGAAAAAAAAAACGGACACATTTTTAAAAATATTATTTTTATATAATTTCATTTACAACGTGACTTTTGTCGCCTGATCTGTTCGAAGGAATACAACCTGAAGTACGTGGACCTGATAGAGGAGCAGCTCAACGAAGCTCTGACCACCTACAGAAAACCTGTGGATGGAGACAACTACGTCAGACGCAGCAACCAAAGGTGGAGATAGTGAACAGGAATTTTTTTTTTTTTTTTTACTTTACACGATTGTACTGCAAATCTGTGATTACGAATTGTTTTTTTTTATTTTTTTAAATGTTTTTAATTTTTTTAATTTTTTGGTCCGTAGGTTACAAAGGCCAAATGTCTACCTTCCTGTTCACTTGTATGGTCAGCTGGTCCATGACAAGACAGGCTGCCATCTGCTGGAAGCCCAGGTAAAAAAAAAAAAGTTTGCAGATTTTTTTTTTTTTTTTTGTCAAATATATGTTTGGTCAGGAGTGAATTTTACTGCAAATATAAAAGATCGTCAACTTCCGGAACCAACCGCAACCTCGGTCACTGAGTGGTTCGCAAAGTGGGGGGCGTGGAGCTTCTTAAGGGAGGGCACCGCAGGGCAAATTAATTTAAACTTCAATTGATTTAACTTTCGGGAAATTGCACTGATTGACTGATGAATTTTGATTTTTTAATTTGTTTTTTTTTCCCCCGTTCAGAGCGTGGTGCCCGACCTCAGCTACACGGTTCGTTCCCCGATGCTGGACACCTGGGAGGGCATCAAGCAGCTGAAGGCGTCTCTCTGGGCGCTGGTGAGTTACCGGAGCCGGAACACCGGTGTTCCCGCTGCTACAAAGAGCTTCGCTCATGTGTCGACTGTTCTGTTGTTCTCCCCCAGGCCAACATCGGCTCCTCGAACTGGGGTCTGAACCTCCTGCAGGAGGAGAACGTCATCCCCGACATCATCACCTTAGCACAGCACTGTGAGGTTCTGTCAGTACGAGGGTGAGTGTTTTTTTTTTTTTTTTTTTTTGTTAAATACTTTTTTGCCCAGATTACCACATTTGATTGGTTGCACATTTAAAGTAGGCCAGTCGAAAATATTAATTAGTCAAATTAATTAGATTGACATTTTTCAAACATTTGAACACATTAGCCAAGTGTTGTATATACAACCATTGATATGATTAATCACGATTAATTGCGATACATTTTTTTTTCCCCTCCACATATTTAGGGATTTCAATTTATCTCGATTAATCACGATTGATGTGATTAATTGCGATCCTTTTTTTTTTCTCCACATATTTAGGGATGTTGATTTGTCTCGATTAATCATGATTAATTGTTATCATTTTGTTTCCCCCCTCATATTTAGAGATTTCGATTTATCTCGATTAATTAATAGGTTAGAAAGGATGAAGTTAGAAAAGCCCTGAAGAGGATGAAGAGTGGAAAGTCAGTTGGTCCTGATGACATACCAGTGGAAGTATGGAAGTGTTTAGGAGAAGTGGCAGTAAATTTCCTGACTGGTTTGTTTAACAGAATTTTAGAGACTGGCAAGATGCCTGATGAGTGGAGAAAAAGTGTTCTGGTGCCAATTCATAAGAAGGGTGATGCAC
>NC_024327.1:1839161-1840005 GCF_000523025.1 Cynoglossus semilaevis
AGCTGGAGAAAAGTGTCAGGAGTGATCTGTGACAGAAGAGTGTCAGCTAAGGTGAAGGGAAAGGTTTACAGGACAGTGGTGAGACCAGCCATGATGTATGGTTTAGAGACAGTAGCAATAGGCAGAAGACAGGAGGAGGAGCTGGAGGTGGCAGAGTTAAAGATGCTAAGATTCTCTTTAGGAGTGACAAGAATGGACAGGATCAGGAATGAGGTCATTAGAGGGACAACACAGACAGGAAGGTTTGGAGAAAAAGCTAGAGAAGCCAGATTGAGATGGTTTGGACATGTGCAGAGGAGGGACAGTGGATACATTGGTAGAAGAATGTTAGAGATGGAGCTACCAGGGAGGAGAAAGAGAGGGAGGGCAAAGAGGAGATATATGGATGCAGTGAGGGAGGACATGCAGGTAGTTGGAGTCAGAGTAGAAGATACAGAGAACAGGGACAGATGGAAATCAATGATTTGCTGTGGCAACCCCTGAAAAAGGGACAAAGCCGAAAGAAAAAGAAGAAGAAGATTTATCTCGATTAATCACGATTAATTGTGATAATTTTTTTTTCTCCACATATTTAGAGATGTTGATTTATCTCGATTAATCGTGACTAATCCACAGTTGTACGTAATTGGATTAAAAATTTAATCGGTTGAACAATAGATTGTCGGTTGTTTATGACCCGAGTGCGTCTCCTTCCGCAGGACGTCGGTGTACGTGCTGGGCGTCATATCGAAGACCCGGCAGGGCTGCGAGGTGCTCAAACAGTATGGGTGGGATGCCGTCCGACATAGTCGCAGGACGCTGTGGCCCGTCACTCCGGACGAGGCCGACGCCCAGCCGACCCCCC
>NC_024327.1:1841650-1843189 GCF_000523025.1 Cynoglossus semilaevis
AGCTGGAGAAAAGTGTCAGGAGTGATCTGTGACAGAAGAGTGTCAGCTAAGGTGAAGGGAAAGGTTTACAGGACAGTGGTGAGACCAGCCATGATGTATGGTTTAGAGACAGTAGCAATAGGCAGAAGACAGGAGGAGGAGCTGGAGGTGGCAGAGTTAAAGATGCTAAGATTCTCTTTAGGAGTGACAAGAATGGACAGGATCAGGAATGAGGTCATTAGAGGGACAACACAGACAGGAAGGTTTGGAGAAAAAGCTAGAGAAGCCAGATTGAGATGGTTTGGACATGTGCAGAGGAGGGACAGTGGATACATTGGTAGAAGAATGTTAGAGATGGAGCTACCAGGGAGGAGAAAGAGAGGGAGGGCAAAGAGGAGATATATGGATGCAGTGAGGGAGGACATGCAGGTAGTTGGAGTCAGAGTAGAAGATACAGAGAACAGGGACAGATGGAAATCAATGATTTGCTGTGGCAACCCCTGAAAAAGGGACAAAGCCGAAAGAAAAAGAAGAAGAAGATTTATCTCGATTAATCACGATTAATTGTGATAATTTTTTTTTCTCCACATATTTAGAGATGTTGATTTATCTCGATTAATCGTGACTAATCCACAGTTGTACGTAATTGGATTAAAAATTTAATCGGTTGAACAATAGATTGTCGGTTGTTTATGACCCGAGTGCGTCTCCTTCCGCAGGACGTCGGTGTACGTGCTGGGCGTCATATCGAAGACCCGGCAGGGCTGCGAGGTGCTCAAACAGTATGGGTGGGATGCCGTCCGACATAGTCGCAGGACGCTGTGGCCCGTCACTCCGGACGAGGTCGACGCCCAGCTGACCTCTGAACTCTCCTCCGTGCCGAGCACGCTCAGCCTGAACTCCGAGTCCACCGGCTCACGTCACAACAGCGAGAGCGAATCGCAGCCCAGTACGTAAGACGTTCTTCGGGTCATTGACTCCGCCCGTCTGCTGCTTTGGTTCTCATCTGTTTTTTTCCTTACTCTTTCAGACATGTACATCATGGACGACGACAAGTGTGACGTTCTGGACCAATCCGACGAGTCCTCCTTTTATCTGCACCCTAAACCTGTCAAAGACCGCAGCCCCTTCACCATCCTGGCCTCCACGCGCTTCGTGCGCACCCGTTTCCTGAACTCGCTGTCTCTGCCCAGCAAAAAACTGCGATCTACCAGTGACCCCAAAACCCTGTTTGGATCCCGCACCCCTACGGATTTCAAGACCGGGAGCATGAGGCGGAACAGGACGGTGACCGAACCCTCAATTTACAGCGCAACCCAGGGGGACGTCTTTACCCCCATCTTCAACGGCAGAGGCATGCCCAAGAGTCCCACGGTCAGCGTGGAGACGTCTTTTGTCGGGAACCGGGGGAATTCTGAGGAGCACCTTGTGGATGGGCGACTGGTGAGGGGAGGGGGGTCCGGCTTTGCTCTGAGCGTCCTGGCAGGGCAGGGGCCTGTGGAGCACCCCGGTCGGGAGAAGGAGCGGGGCGGCCGGCCCCCTGTTCCCGGCGTGGGCCAG
>NC_024327.1:1846896-1848724 GCF_000523025.1 Cynoglossus semilaevis
ATTTATGTTAATAATGTCTGTTCCAATACTTTTGCTCACTTGAAATGTGGGTGGGTTCAAAGAAAAGGGGCTCAGTCCTGAGTTGTTTAACACACCTGGATGTCAATACCATGAAATAAAAGCTGGAATTCTGAACTTTTGTCTCATATTCATCTTTTGATCTGAAACCCAAATGTCTTCAGTATACAACAAAAACAAAGGAATTGCCCTTGCCGTTCCAATACTTTTGGAGGGGACTGTATATGTCAGGATCAGTTAATATGCTCATTATCGGACATCCTTAATATTTTTTTATTACTACTTTCCTTTGATGCTCACACCCATGTCTCTGTGCAGGGGACCGTCCTTCTGTTCCGGTCCTGAAGCAGCAGTTCAGCATCACGGAGCTGATCGCGTGCCGAGGCGAGGGTCAGAACCACATGGTGGGCTCAGAGGAGACCGGACTGCAGGAACATTGTGAAGAAAACTGCCTGTACTGTGTGGGGGCCTCTGTTCTGGGGTACCCCACTCAACCACAGCTGAACAGCACACACCCCCGGACGGGTGGGTCCACGCACGCACACACACGACTTCCCGAAATGTTAAAAAAAAAAAAAAAACCTGACTTTCCGAAATGTTAAAAAAAATAATAAATAAATTTTTTTGGTCCGACAGACTACGTGGACTTTCCGTCCTGGGGGGGCCAGAGCGGCCATCGTCTGGAGGTCATGCCTCAGTCCAAGTTCTCGGGGGTGTCGGGCTGCAGCGACTCCGCGGTGTCGCAGGGTTCGATCTGCAGCACACCCACACCGGCGGACATAGTCATCAGTAGGTTCAACTCACACCTGAATCGGAATCTGAATTATAACGTCAGTGCTCCAGATCAGTGGTTCTCAAACTGTGGTACGTGTACCACCAGTGGTATGTGAGCACTCTCTAGTGGTACGCGGGAGAAAATTCACATTTATATTTTCAATTGAATGAATCTGAAACAATTAATACGATATCTGGAAAAAAAAACGTGTAGCTACTTGTGATATTACGAAAGAGGAAGCTAACAGGGAAGCTAATATATGCTAACGTCGGTCATCGTGGTGGTACTCGGAAAGCTCAATGTTTTCTCAGGTGGTACAGGAGTGTAAAAAAGTTTGAGAACCATTGCTCTGAATTATAAATTACCTTTGCACCCCCTAGTGGTTTGTAGGGGGATATGATTCTTAGTCATACATTTGTCTCAGGACATTTTGACTGACCCCTCGTGCTGTTCTGTAAACGTCGACAGCAATGAAAAACATGTTTACGAATTTCTGAGACTCTTGTTTTCCGTCTCCCTCAGACGGAAAGGCGATATCAGAGGACGGCCCCGCCTCCCGAGTGCTGCTGAGGAAGGAGGTCCTCCGACTTATCATCAACCTCAGCTCCTCCGTGGGAACCAAAGGTCACGAAACAGGACTGCTGACGTAAAAAAAAAAAAAACTCTTCTCCTTACGTAAAACTTTAACGTCACCGATAATGGCCGCACTGCATTTTAACCCCGTTTGTCTCCTCTCAGGATAAAGGAGAAGTTTTCCTACGCCTTTGACGACATCTGCCTGTACTCCGAGGTATCGCACCTCTTGGCCCACTGCATGTTTCGCTTGACGTCCAGGCGATTCATACAGGAGCTCTTCCAGGACGTGCAATTCATGCCAGTAAGTGACATCGCAATATATCGCAATATATCGTATCGTTGCCCCTGTAAACTCCTGGGAAACGTGATGCGACACGACCCCCCCCCCCCCAAAAAAAAAAAAAATTTTCTTTGAGCACACCCGCGGCCCCCGTTTTTTTTGTGTTGGGCTTTATTTTA
>NC_024327.1:1849112-1852773 GCF_000523025.1 Cynoglossus semilaevis
GACCCCCCCCCCCCCCCCCAAAAAAAATAAAAGATTTTCTTGAGACCTACCTCGTGACCCAGTTTGTTTTGGGTTGCGCTTTAATTTAAAAAAACATTTTTATTTTTTAGATGTACGAGGAAGCAGAGGCGATCCTGACGAAGCCACCAAAACATGTCCAGGAGGACGCTGACCCAGTGACCGAGTCCTGATCCCTCCCTTACCCCCCCCGGTTTAGTGATCTTTGCACAGCCCTTCTCCTGCCTCCCCTACGACCACAGAACAACCGCTAAGACTAAGCGCTTCCGTTTGGTCCAAACGGAGACCCGTGAAGATCCGGTCGCCGCTCGACTTCCCCCCCTACAGGCAGGACAAAGGAACTCCAGCGTCTGTAACCCAAACATGTCTAATGCTGTCTGAGACTTTTTTTTAATTTTCTAACCAGGAAGAGTACTTAACCAAATACTGTGGTCGGACGGATTTCTTCTTCTTCAGTAACGATCGGATCCCGGAAACAAAGACGGGGGTTAGATCAACGTTCTGTCCTTTTCTGTCACGACGAGAATACAGCATGTTGTCGCGTCGCCGCAGCGATTCCTCGAACCTCTCCAATGACGAACACTAACGAGGAATCCTGCTGTTCAGAAACAAAACATCAACAACAACAACAAAAAAAAATCAAGAATTTGTGGAACCTCCCTGTCCACGCCCCCTCCCTGACCTGCGACCCGATTTGTGCTTCTGCTTCTCCTGCTTCTCGGCCACTTCCTTTTTGTATTTCCTGTATCTCTGACAATCAGACATCACTTCTGTTTGACTCCGCCCCCTGATCCCTCTTACCCCGACCCCCGAAGCACGGCAACACACACTGAGTACGTGAGATTAGCATGACCTCATCCTCTACCTTTTCTGGACCTTTGCTTTGTCCCCCAGCCACCGCTTTGATATAAATGAGTGACGCGGGGGGGCCCTCGTCCATGACTTCGTTTCCACCCGTAGTACTACTAGTCCCCTGGTGGACTTTTGAAGGCGCCGGACTCCGCCTTCTTACCCGCGCGCTTCGCCCTCCGCCGCATGCACGACCTAGCATGTCAAATGTGGAACATCGCCCCTGACGCGTTTCCCTTCCGTCTCTTGGACTTGCGAAACCCCCCTCCCCCAATGCAATATCACTGTCAGTCTGTGGGTGACGTGGGGGAGAGAGAGAGAGAAAGAGAGAGAGCGTGGATTCCCAGGGAAACGCTCATTTCCATCGGCTTGTTTTTTTTAGATGTACGAGGAAGCAGAGGCGATCCTGGAAAAAAAAAGGCTCATAGAGAGAGGGTTTGCAGATCAGCTGAGTGATGATGTCAGAGCAGATCTATTTATTATGTGTCTGTACCATAGAGTGCGCTAGACCAGAGAAGAAAAAAAGGTTATTTATATTTTTTTCTCGAGACTGTATTATAATTTAATTTGTTTTTTTTGTTTGTTTATTTTTTTTTGTTTGTTTTTTTTTCCTTTTCTGCCTGAATCGTGTTTTCCCTTGTTAATGTGTACAGTATGTTTTCCGGGCGTCGACCCAGAGAAACGTACAATCCTATCGAAAGGGATACATTGTTAATAAAACTAAATTTGAAAACATGAAAATCGAGTATCGGATTGGTTTAAAATAGTTGACAGCGGTCCCTCGTTTATCGCAGTAGATCGGTTCCTGCCGCGAGAACTGAATTTTCGCGAAGTAGCCACACCATATTTATGCGCAGTAAAATGATGGCGAGGAAGGTGACAATGATTTTTACTGCGCAGCCGATGTCTCGCCACAGGGTGGTGCCATTTCTTGGGGGCACCTCTTCCACAGTTTCCAAAAGTGTATCGGTTTTTTTGCGAGGCTGCAAAAACATTGCGATCAGCAGTTGCTTCCGCTGCTTCTTTTTTCAGTCAAAGACTAGCTCGTAGGCAGTCACGACGTTGTCAATTTTGTCGCAAAATTGGACCGATCGAACCGTATCGTCATCCCCATTCCTGTGACATCTCTCGCAGATCCAAATCAGGAATACAGTAGATTCTGTGTATACAGTTTTTTTAAAAAAAAAGTCGTGAATCCGAGAAAGATGAACCGCGAAATAGCGAGGGACTTTTCCCGCTTGTATGTTGATACATAATTTTTTTTTAATCAAAAATATAATTTTTTTTTACAAGTCACAAACAAATTTGACGTGTTATTAATAAGAATATTTATTCGTATAATAAATATTTTGAGTGATTGCACATTTGATCAACTATCGGGTGAAGTGCTGGAGTGCGTTTCATGAAATCACGTGAAACGGTGCAAGTTTAAAGTTTCCACCTTAAAAAAAAAAAAAAAAAATCACTTAAAAAAAAACATTTGTTTCCTCACACTCCTACTCACCGGAGTCTCTCTTCGCGCTATTGCACTGTTCAGAAATATTGCACAACTGTGAGTTGATGTTGTTGACGGTCCTTGAAGTCCGTCTGCGGCGGAGTTGCCGCCGTCTGTTTCCAGTCTGTCAGGTAGGTAAAACTCGCCGTCGACCGTTTTCGCGTAGCTTCTCATAAACGGTCGACTCTCTCCTCGGCGTCCGCGGCCGAGCTCGAGTTTGTGTCTTTTGCGGCAAACATTGGATTGCCATTGGACTCCGCCTCCTCTTTTGCGTCGCTGGCTCGGTAGGCCGTGTTGTCGTAGACGTGTCTCTGCGGCTCCGGCTCCTGAATGGCCTTCTGTTTCTCCAGCTGCTGCTGCAAACGGAACGACCTGTTGGTCCCAGGCTAATAGTTATACTCCACTAAGTGGCAGCAGATGGCTATGAAAACTAAAAAAAAAAGTATCGGCGTCTTTCTTCAATTCCTGCGAGTATAGCATTATTTTCAACTAAACTGCCGACGGTTCCGATACCGAAGTAGCTGAGCAGCACAGGGAGGAATATGAGTCCGTGAGCCATCCCCAGCAGCGTGATGACGAGGTTCAGTCGGAAGAAGAAAATCTGGATCAGCTGGGCTTTGGCTAGAGCTAGTACCAGGATCCCCGGGAGGTTGGTCATCGCAACGCCGGCAAAAACCTGCGGAATGAAAAAAAATGAAATTTATGTCCTGCACTAATTTTTTTGCGGTATATATTTTATTTGCACGTTGAAACTGTAAAGTTTCTTAAGGAAAAATGTTAAAAGTAAAATGAAAAATAAATTAAAACTAAAAATATATATTAATTAAAGATGAATGACGATATAAACTAAATATAAAATATATGTTAGCGGCTTTCAATACGAGGTCAGCGGCACCCTTAAGGGACCACAGAAGAAATGTCGCACATTTTTTTAGTTGATTTTGTACTTTGTGTAATTTGAATATTTTAAAAAAATTATACATATATACAAAATATATATACATACATATAATGTAAAATGTGGTGATGTAAAAAAAAAGGTAAAATAAATATATATTTTGTATATATTCAAATATTTGGATGTTTAGAAGAGCAATTTCGATTTTTTTTTTATAGTTTATAATGTGACTTTGTTTCTTTCCTCTCCTTGAATTGCAACCTTAACGTGGTGGAGGGGTTTGAGTATCCGAATGAACCTAGGAGCTATGTTGTCGGGGGCTTAACGCCCCTGGTAGGGTCTCCCAAGGCAAACAGGTCCTAGGCGACGGATCAGACAAATAGCGGTTCAACCCCCCCCTT
>NC_024327.1:1855865-1863938 GCF_000523025.1 Cynoglossus semilaevis
GGCCTGGGAACGCCTTGGGGTCCCCCCAGAAGAGCTGGAGGAAGTGTCGAGGGAGAGGGAAGTCTGGGTGTCCCTGCTCAGACTGTTGCCCCCGCGACCCGGCCCCGGATAAGCGGTTGAAGATGGATGGATGGATGGACATTGTACTCAACGAGCGCAGTACTTCAAGTACTTACGGCACTGCCCATGTTGGCCGTGGCCTCCATAGCCCGCTCCACGCGGGTCCTCCTGGTGCTGAGGGCGAACGATCTCGTCATGTGCGACACGAACTCCACGGAGATTCCCACCGCCTGCACACAGTACACGCAGTACACGCAGTATGTGACATACAGTTTTGTGTACCTTTTATATTTGGAATGCAGTACTGCAATCGAGATGATCGCCCCACCGTGACCAAGTTGATGAGCGCCACGGCGTTGTAGTCGATGCTCCACAGGGTCATGACCCCCACGGTGTCCACCACGATCATGACGATGGTCAGCAGGTTGAGCAGCCCGGAGCGGATGTCCATGCCCAGCAGGAGACAGCACACCACGAACGTGGGCAGCAGACACAGGGAGATGTTGAAGAGGCCCTCGGGTACGATGGTTAGGTACTGCTCATAGAACACGTTGGTTAGCCTGCGAGGGAGCGAGAGGAGACGAGGCAGTCAGAAGAACAACTTCATCCTCGCGAGTCCACGGATCTTGCGGGCGCGAGCTACGTACGTGTACGGGAAGACCTCGAAGTCGGGGGAGGTGCCCGGTATTTGCCTCATGCCCCGGGTGATGTTGAGGGCCAGTTCTCTGGACTTGATCAGTGCAGCCGTGAACTCCTGGGAATTGGTCAGAGGAGTGTGGTACGCCATGAAGCGGGAGGCTGCGAAGACGGGAGATCAAAGGTTGACGGACGGACGGACGGATGGAACTACAATTCTCTTCATCTAATCCTTTATCCGCAACTCTTTCACAATGTGCTACAGTTCTTTACTTCATCTACCAGTAGATCACAATTACATCGCAAAAATATAATTCTATACTGTGTAGTACTAACCATATACTGTAAGAAGACAACTACACGCAATTACTGTAATCAGTACACAAATATAATTAGAGATGTCTCGTCGGCCAGACGTTAGCATAATTTCTGTAAGAATCGTTATCTGTTTTTCCTCCGATAATGAAACCCAATAACCCAATCCCTCGGTTTTCGCAAAACATGCTTGAATCGCTTGTGGGGTCCTGAGATGTTTACCGCAGTTTTTGGGGGAAACACGTCTGCATATATCGGTATTGATTGATATCGGAGTGTCTGAGCGATATCAGCAAATCGGATATCGTAAAAAATTCAATATTGGACATCCCTACATATAATGTGTATGTTGACCTTATATTAGTAAGTATATTTTAATGTTTTGAATGTAGGTAGATCACGCTAGCCTTGGTCTTTAGCTGCTGTGCCAAAAAAGTGTGGACGCCCCGGTTTCGAGCGAATAAGGAGGGAGTGAACTGAGGTTGCTAGCGTAAATCCACGAACAATTTGAGATTAATTCAAAAAAAATATTTTACCTATAATTTCTCCGCTCCCATCTCGGACCACGGCGGTGTCGTAGGCTCCGAGACCCCTGTTCAAAGAGAGGATGAAATCAGGTTCACTGTCGTCCCGCTGCCGAGACATCGCTGCCTGTGAGCAGCCGGCGGTACGCACCCTTTGGGACACTGTAGGTCCGGCCTATTGCCCAGAAAGTCGGGGAGGAAGCGGTTGAACTGCTCAACGGTGGGCCTGAGGACGCCGTCGGGCGGAGGGGGAACGCATTTCTCAAGACACAGGAAGGAGGCTGAGGGAGGACAGAGAGAGAGAGAGAGTCAGAGTCGGCCCAAGAAACGTCATTGATCGCAACACCTCCGCGGCGCTGCTTCTTACGTTCACTCGCGGGACAGAACTTCCCGGCGTTTGGTCCGAAGGAGTACAGACGACAGCACTTGGAGCCGGGATTCAACCAGTCAATAAAGTCGTCCACCCAGGAGTTGGAGGGAATGCCCAGGTAGGACCTGAGGTCGCGTTGTTAGGAAACAGGAAACACTCAACTTCGGAAATATTTTTGAAATTGTTAGCATAGAATTAAATCGATTTCTGTAAATATCGGTATAGAGACACTTAAAAAAAATGTTGAGGGCAAAAACGCACTAATAAACAGGGTCTCCTGTTAGCGATAATGCTAAGTGACGTAGCGTGAGCTAACGAGAGCGCGCACTCGAGGCAGAAAGTACGACTCGGCTGAATCTGATGTATCCTACCGCGTTATGGCGGAGGGAGATTAGCAAAAAAAAATTAAAACCTCAAATAGAAATTTACGTAATCGTAAAAAAAAAATAGTAAACGTCGTCTAATTATAAAATATAAAATTCTTTAGAATCCACAGTGCTAGCTCCTGTAGCTTGAAATCAACAATAACTACATTTCCGGTTTCAAGTCGTCTATATCGCATAGCACAATGTTAGCATTTTTACGTTGTTTGGTTGTTTTAAAAAGTTATCAGTAAGTGCTAGCTTTTTTTTACCTTTAGCTGTATACAACATCGTAATTGAACTCTTTCGGGAACGAACGGAGAACGGAAAATGTCGACTCTTATAAATCAGCGGGTTAGGTGAGTACGATGCGCTTTATTTATTTATTTACGTTTTAAATGATGCTAATAATGTCAAACCGGACGAATTTGCGTTTGATTTTAAGGCTCAGAAAAAAAATTTGTTTCACGAAAATATGAGTCATATTTTTATATCAAAAGTAAAAAAAAAAAATTACGATGTTTATTTCATAGAAGGTAAATATTTAAAAATTATAAATTTCAGAAACCAAAGTTCAACTTTTTTTTTAACGTATGTGTTTTCACCGCAACCGGACAACTGTTTTGTTGTTCGCAAGGAAGACGTGATAGCGATCGATCTTATCAGAAGAAAACAAAGGTGTGCTGTTAATCATAATCTATCCGATTACCTCTCGTTATCGTAAGCGATAGGAATACCGTCAGGTCACGATGACCAAGAGAGGCTTATATTTTCAGCTACTTCCTTTATGCTAACAGCTAAAGTCACAAATTCAGATCAGGAAACTCCTGCTGTCGGTGACGACCGTTTTACGGGCGGCGGTTTTCCGTCCGGTGTTTCAACCAGATGTCGATGCTGCTGTTATCTGCTAGGTGGCATTCACGCTATACAGTTTATCATTAACCCGTCTGATTGGCTAGTATGTCGTAGGTCGTTACGAGGTTCAAGGATGACCCAAGGTTCAAGGATGTGTCAGTGAGGATTATTAGAATGCGAAGAAAATTTACGCTCTTTACCCCCCCCCCCCCCCGAGTGGAGGAACCTGCACTTATGGAGATAAGAGGGGCAACAAAACCCGGGACGGGAAAAAACTCACTTGTCAGCGTAATCGGTGGCGTACTGGATCTTCTGGGTGAGAGAGAACTGGTCGCAGCCCACGCTGGAGCAGATGCCGTCCATGCCTTCCACCGTGGTGAAGTCGTAGCCCCGCTTCGTCACGAAGTAAACGGGGGCTCCGACCTCGAAGTACTTGTACAGGTACTTGAAATAGTCCAACATGTACGAATCCTGCCACAGAAACAGAAAGGACTCAATGCCACGGTACGGTATACAAGACGCTAGCTACCTGAAAAGTAGATTTTCCAAGTTGCGAGTAAGCAAGATTTTTTTCAAATTTTTTTACTCGGTCGTACAGCCGGGTTTACTGACCTGCGGCATGGCTAGCTCCTGATCCAGTCCGACCTTGACGTTGAAAATGAGGAAGATGGAAGCGCAGAACATGAAGATGAAGGCCAACATCTGCGGAAAGGAAGTCGACACGTTGCGTCATTGACAAACACGTACAGGTTCGCGGCGCGAGCCGGCGGGTCAATGCGATGTCGAGGGTTTTTTTTTTTACCACTAGGATCCGGGTGTATCTGTGCAGTAGGACGGGGGCGTAGTACTTCCTCATGAACGGCAGCAGAAAACCCTCGCTCGGCTTATGCGGAGCGGAAACTTTGACGCAGCAGAACAGTTCATATCGGTTGCTGTCCTGCCGCCTCGCATCCAGCGACAGCAGCGCCACGAAGGCGGTGATCTGGAGGACGAAGTCCATGAGGACCGCCAGGGCGGCGTACAGGGCGAAAGACTTGACGGCCGGCATGGTGGACAGAGCCCCTGAAAGGACGACACGGGCGATCACATGGTATAAAAATGAGTAAGACCTCGCCTCGTAAACCCGTCGGAAACAGAAAACGGTCGTACCTAAGAAGAAGCAGACGGACTCCGACAGACTGCACAGCAGCATGCTGGGAGCGACGTTTCCAAGGACGCGGCCAATCTGCTCCTCCCGTTTTTCTCCGTGCCTCCTCACGTCCCTCTGCAGGAGTGGAGATACGACGGTCAACAGGTTCAAAGTTGTCGTTTATTTTTTTTCGGCAAAATCCAAATTTTTTGTCTGTTTTTGATCAAAATTTTGAAATTTCGTTTTTCAAAATTTTATTTTTTCTACATGTTTGATATTTTTTGGGGAAAAACATTTTTGGGGAATTTTTTGGCAAAATCCAAATTTTTGGTCTGATGTTGAAAAAATTGGATGAAAATTTTTAAAAGATTTTTTTTCAAAATTGTATGTTTTCTGCACGTTTCTCATCAAAATATAACATTCTGAAATTTTTTTTGGAAAAATATTTTTTGGGGAATTTTTCGGCAAAATCCAAATTTTTGGTCTGATGTTGAAAAAATTGGATGAAAATTTTTAAAAGATTTTTTTATTTATTTTATGTTTTCTACATGTTTCTCATCAAAATATAAACTTCTGAAATTTTTTTTGGAAAACGTTTTTTTGGGGAATTTTTCAAAAAAAATCCTAATTTTTGGTCTGATGTTGAAAAAATTTTGAGGAAAATTATTGAAAGATTATTTTTCAAAATGTTATGTTTTCTGCACGTTTCTCGATGTGCGCTACGCACCTGATACTCCAAGACGAAGATAAAGATGTTGTCGGCGCCTACAGCAAGAACCAGGAACGGCACCACCTGCAGGATGACCAGTGAAGAAGGGATGCCGATCCAGGAGTAGAAGCCCATGGAGGCCAGTACGGAACAGCCCACCACCAGAATCCCACCCAGACCCACCAGGAACTTGGAGTCCACCTTGAGGAGATCAACGGAGAAAAACAAATACCCGATTTTCACTAGATTTTTTCACTTTAATCTTCTGCTTCCGATATATATACAGTATATTTGCCTAATCAGGTTTTACTGTCGAAAACAGAAGACAGTCGTAAACATCCCTGCGGCTGCCAAGATAAGCGCAATTTAACTGGCAAACTTCAGTTTTCATTTTATTGCATATGCGATAAGGACCGGTTTGACCTTCCTGAACACAATTATTTTTCGCACAGTTTTTATGTGCATCCTATTTTTTTTCCATTCCATAAAGATTAGCTGTGTTCTTAAATTAATCAATCGCGTACAAAATAACAGTAGCATTTATCGCACCTTCTGTGAAAGACGAGGTCGCGTTTCTCGGCTTATTAAGGTAGATGTTACATACCAGTATGCGTTTCCACGAAGAGTACTCCCCCAGGGCCACAGCAATGTAGACGAAGATGACAGCGTAGCTGATCATGAAGATCGGGATGTCCTCGGCGGTTGTCCGATTAATCTCATCCTCCAAAGATCTCTGCATCGCAGTGGGGGCGGAGCGCGGAGAAGTCAAGGGTTATTTAGTTAAGGATTATTCCAATTGTATATTTACGATATGTTAAATGTTGACTTACCTCTGCCATGTACGCAAAGGTGAAATTGCTGTCCGGGCTCTTCTGGTATTCTTGGACAATTTTGAGAAATTCTTTCTCCCACTGCATGGCCACTTTAAATTTGGAGTCGTTGCGGGCGTAGTTATTGAGGGAGAAGGTCGCGATCAAAGCCTTAGCGTTTGTATAGTCGTCACCTGGTAACGAAAAAAAAAACAAAACAAAAAACAAGACGTTGGAGTAACGCTAGAACCTTCTGAACGGAGTGAAGAAGAACGTCACTCACCCTCGTAGCCGCCCACAGCTAAGAAGGGGAAGACCGGAGCGCCGTAGTCCGCCATGCAGCTCAGATCTAAGTCGGTGATGTCCTTGAAGGAGAGGGGGGAGCTGGGGAGGGGGGGCAGGGGGGAGGTTGGAAGTTCTAATTAAGTCACAGAAGAACCAGGAAATCCATTGTTTCTTACTGGTTCTTCACTCGGTAAACCTTACTTGAGGCAGTAGAAGAGGTGGTCCCTCCAGTCCACCTCCTTGGTCACACCCAGCTCCGTCATGTTCACCTTCTTATTGATGTTGTCCACGCTGTTCTGGAAGTACTGCGGCAAACTGTTGACGGCACAGTCGCTCAGCGAGGGCTCGGATGGATTCAGCGGAGCGAAGCAGACGTCCTTCAAACTTGCCGTGCGGTTCAGGTCTTCCGACCAAAACTCGATGTTCTGAACGATCGGGAATCATCGTGTTACAGTGGCACACCTTTGCGAATTTTTTTGAAATTTGTTTTTTTTTACCTGTATTCGTTGCTGGAGTGCCAGGAGCTCTAGGATGAGGTCCTTGGATAGAACTTCGCTCAGGTTCAGTCGTCCGAACAGCAGGGATTCATAAACGTGGCCCGTTCTGTCGGGGGCCGTCAGGATCAGCTGGTTGGTCCGGAAAAATGGCCCAAAGTTCCTGTCGTGGAAGTCCTTCTCCTGACGGGCGCGGCTGTTGGGGGAGGACCACAGCTCCACTGGGTCGGTGGTGAGCTCGATGGACTTGAGGCCGGCAGAGAAAATGGCCACAATGATGGCCGAGAACAGGAGCACCTTGAATGGGGGGTGGGAGAGGGAGAGTGTGGGGGGGTGATAGTGTACAAATTCCACAATGACTATTATATCTTTTTTGCTTTTTTTAGTCTTTAACCCTCGAGTTTCCATAGACAGTGATCCCCTCTACTATCGCGGTAGTTGCATTTCAAGCCCTGCCGCGAAATGGTAAAAATCGCGAAGTACAAGTCAGATACTTATTACCATATACGTATATATTTACCCTTTACGAACCTCACCCACACTGTTATCAACTGTCGAACAACAACAGTGCCCCCCAGTGTCCAACTTAGGTCCTTAAACTTACATTAATTAAATGCTCACCATAATACGTATATGTCACGCGGGTATCTTAGATTTCCCCAACCCAAATCTCATTTACCCGTGATATAGCAAAAATGTCACGTGATCGGCTTTTGCGATGCGCTGAGGGAGCGAAAGGCGAACCGCGTTACAGAAGAAGGAACACTGTATATATTTCAGGGTTCCCCGCTTCGTCTCTTCATCACGTCGGAGACCCCTACGTTTAATCCGTATTTTACCGCTAAGGTACTCACTGTCAGGGGATAGGTGGCCATGGCGGTTCCCCAGTTCCTGAATCCTGAGCTCAGCAGAGCTTGGGCTGCCAGGCTGTTCTTCTCGGCGCAGGTCACCTGCGACGGATGGACCACCAGCTCGCTAACGTCGTTGCTGTTCTTGCCTTTCTTCTTTCTCTGCCCTCCCTCTTGATCGTGTTTCCTCCGAGAGCTCACCCAGTAGGACATGGCGAGGTACAGGAGAAAGGTGAGTATCAGGAGACAGAGTAAAATAACGGAGATGACCAAGAAGCCGTCTGTCCCCAACAAGCGGAAGGGAGCAACGGGTGGCGGCGGGGGAGGCACACTCGGACAAGAGCTCTGGCAGTCCTGGCAGGAGCAGGCAATACCTCCGGTTGGTGTGGTCTTGTTGCACCTGAGAGATTCCCCGTCGTAGGGAACGACGCCGTTGGGTATCCCCTCGGTCTCGCCCTCCTTCACCAGGCTGAAGTCGATGTCGAGCGGGGCCAGGCCGTTACTGGAGTCACCCTGGAAGTCGTACCAACGCTGGGCCGTGCACAGCTTGTGGCCGTAGCGCCCACACATGGTGGAAATGGCGTACCCTCCGGTGGCGGGGATCCGGACATTCTTGCAGGAGTCAAAGGCGCCTTCGGCGAAGGCGCTGGAGGGGGACGGCTGGGAAACCCACACGA
>NC_024327.1:1864267-1866959 GCF_000523025.1 Cynoglossus semilaevis
GGGTTTTGTAGGTAAGGAAGCCACTCTGGATCCCCCCCCCCGGACCAGACAGTTCAGAGTTTCAAAACTTTATATTTTGATGAGAAACATGAAGAAAAAAGAAAATTTAGAAAAAAGAAATTTCAAAATTTTGACCAAAAACAGACCAAAAATTTGGATTTTGCCAAAAAATTCCCCAAAAAAATGTTTGTCCAAAAAAAATTCAAAACTTTATATTTTGATGAGAAACACGCAGAAAACATAAAATTTTGAAAAATAATCTTCCAATCATTTTCCGAAAAATTCTCCAAAAGTTTTTTCAAAAAAATATCAAACATACAGAAAAAATAAAATTTTGAAAAAAAAGTTTCAAAATTTTGACCAAAAACAGACCAAAAATTTTGATTTTGCTGAAAAATTCCCCATGTGGCGCTTTGGCCCAGAGGCAATGTCTCTGTCATTGGTGTGGAACCCCAGGGTTCACCTCCTGGGCAAGTTCGAATCCCGGTTAGGGCGGTTAATACCTTCCAGTGGACTCACCACCCGCAGGACGCTTTAGTTATGGTGCAATGTGATTTGGGTGGCGACTGCTGCCCCCGCGACCCGGTAACGGATAAGCGGATGAAAATGGATGGATGGATGGATGGATGAAAAATTCCCCAAAAAAATGTTTGTCCAAAAAAAATTCAAAACTTTATATTTTGATGAGAAACATGAAGAAAACATCAAATTTTGAAAAATCATCTTTTAAAAATTTTCATCAAATTTTTTCAACATCAGACCAAAAATTTAGATTTTTCCAAAAAATTCCCCAGAAAAATGTTTGTCCAAAAAAAAAAAAACAGTTCAGAGGTCTAGAACCAGAAATCTTGACTATTATCGTATAATCGTGCTACGACTTTGTACTGATGTGTGAAGTTCGCAGGAGACACAGACCGTTTTGAGTTTTTTGTAGTCCTCTCCGATCACCAGTCGGGCAGGTTTGTAGTCCACGCAGGGGACCATCGGTGGAAGGAGCGACCCTTCTACCAGCGGGTTCCTTGCACACTCCTCATAGAACGCACAAATTCCAGGCTCGTGTAAGGCGTCGGTCAGCGTCTGGGTAGTGGACAAAAAGTCAAAGTCAAATATAAAACCACAGTGGACAGATGACAGCGAGGTGGCTCAAGCGGAGGAGCGGGGTTCTCGGCTGGTACCGAGTCTGAAACATGGAGATTATGAGTTGGTGCGAATGTTTGGAGGACCGCGATAGCATTTTGGCTAACAATAACAACAATACTAGCACATTAGTCGCGCACACAAAATAGTGACTGTTGATCCCCCGGTGATGTCCGTGCACATTAGTCATTAAGGTTTCTGTTCATGTAATTACATTTTATTTGTTTAAAAGTACAAAAGTACAAAAGACATAAATATCCCCGTGACGCAGGAGCGGTACTGTGTACTACTGTGTACTGCCGTGTACTGCCGTGTCAGCTACTGCATGTCGCCAGAACAATAAAATGGAAACTTCGGGATTTCAAAATAATTACAAATTAACAATCAGAATGTCATTTTTTTACAATTAATTAATTACAATAAAATATAAAAAAAAAATCGGAAAACTCTTTTCATCCGATCTTTTCCAGTCGCCCTGGGGCATTTGTGGGCAATTTAAGAGGGTACTTTTTCGGAAGTATAAATTCATTAGGTGTCTTTGTTGCCCTGTCCCTTGAAGGTACCACAGGTTGGGCAACTTCAAGCGACCAGGAAACAAGTTCTCTTACCCCGATCGAACGGGTCCTGGTTTTTTTTTGTTTTGTTTTTTTAAATCTCTCTTATGTTTTTGAAAACTGTGAGAGTTAATGAAAAAAACAAACAAACTACGATACACATTCTGGGAATTTATTTTTGGCTTTTGTTTTTGGAATTTTTACAAATAAAATAATTAACACAAAAAAATATCGAGAAAAACTTAGTATATTATCGAAGTAATACTTCGACCTCAGGTATGTTCTTCCACCCTGTCGTACTTCAAACTTTAAATGTACATTTTCGGTATCTCTGCCGATCCTTTATGGACGTTCCGATGTTTTTCTAGCCTAGCCTAGCCCTGGACTAACGGTTGAAGGACTAATCGGAGGAATGTCGGAGTGGTCGGACTCAGGTCAGATCCGGTGTTTTCAAAAAAGCGTATACTCCGATTACTGCAGTGATAATTAATTGACATCATCTACGAAGAAAAGCACTTTACTTTTATGTCGCTCGTTCCCTTTCCGTTTTGTTTACTCAACGTCTGATCATTAACTTTGAATATTTAGAAATGAAGATTAAAAAATGAGAGAGAGAGAGAGCAACTCACCAGACAGACCAGAAGAGGGACCAATGTCCACGGAGTGACCATGATTCCTGTGGATCTGTCAACAACGGGAGAGCACGGGTCCGCGGGTCCACGGGTGGCGAAAAAAAAAAAGGTGTCTTGATCAGGGCTGGCCTGTTGGTAGATGTATCGGGGTGAGGAGGACGGTGACGCGGCGTCTGTCTTGACGGTCAAGTCCTTCTTTGTCTTTGACGTCCAGCGGTCGGGTTAGCGAGAGGCTGGAGGGACATGCCCAGTGGCACTCCTGTCACGTCTGCGTCCTTATCTGGTCTGATGTGGTGGCCGGCGAATCACTGATACCGACGATGGGTTCTGCGGGCTGATCATTAACGCTGCTGCAACTTTGATAGGGTT
>NC_024327.1:1867236-1868418 GCF_000523025.1 Cynoglossus semilaevis
CACCTGCCGTTATCAGAGATTCTTTAACTTTTCTCTTCAAGATAACGCCCCCCATCCTACCCCGCCCCGCCCCTATCTACCCCAGACCAGTCAGATCTATATGATGACAATTAGACAAAGGGTTGTTTTAGCTCGAGCAGTAAAACACAGCTAGCTCCACCGGGGCGTGTCCACGGAGTATCGTCTGAGATACTAGCTTTGACTCTTCTTTTGACTCTTCTTTGGTGCTAGGCAGGCTAACTGTTGTCCTAGTCCCCTGGTGCCTTCCCACTAACTACCCAGCATGCACACATCAGGCCGAACTTTGATTGACATCAGTCACCTGACACACCTTACCTTACGTTACCTGTCGTTTTCTGTCGCCCGTGAGTCAAAACGTTAGCCCACCCTTGCTATGGAGTAACAGTCTTCTTCTTCTTTTTCTTTCGGCTTTGTCCCTTTTTTTCAGGGGTTGCCACAGCAGATCATTGATTTTCATCTCCCAGAGAACAGGGGGAGATGGAGTAACAGTAAAAAAGTAAAAAAAAAATTATGATGTTTTTTTTTTGGAATGCGGGTGGGAGGGAAGAGGGAAACAGCGCCCTCTCCTGCAGCCAGGAGTCGCCACGGTTTCCTGGATCATATCCTATCTTCTGTCAGTCCTATAACTAACGTTATCAACGCTCAGGGTCAAAGGCGCGATAACGCTGACAGTGAAGACGCCAAGGCCAGACTATCATACCTCCAAGGTCGGAAGTTACAGGTGCGTAAATTAGTGCTAAACCAGGACAGAGGCGATTAAAGGAGGCATGGACGTGCACCGACGTCCTTTGTTCTGTCTTACTTAGCGACAGCTCACTGGCCAACACGCCACCCAGTGGTCGTGGTCCGATTTTCAGTTTGAGCCACAGGCGGGACATCGTGTTAGTCAGGCGCAGTACTTTAGTAGGGATGTCTGATATTTATTTTTCCGATATCCGATATCCCGATATTGTCCAAACACTACCCGATTCCGACATCAACCGATACCGATACAGGCCGCGGTAATTGGTCACACAGGGTTAAAGGGTTAGGCCCAGACATTCAAACCAAACTGCGGCCCACTACCGCAGCCTGGGCCGAGTAGGGGGTTCCAATCCCCAGATGAGTATTTGGTCATGACGTAGAGCAGCAGATCAGCTGTTCCCCCCCCCCCCCAAAAAA
>NC_024327.1:1868525-1873014 GCF_000523025.1 Cynoglossus semilaevis
TTTATCGCTGCTCTGATTGTGGGACACGACAGTTATCGTGACTTTTTGGACCGTGATTGTGGGCAAAAAGGGAGTTTCCCTCGGAGAGATATTGATTATCAGCAGCCTGTGCAGTTATCTCTGGAGGAAAAGTGAAAAAAAAATAGCTCCACATTTCGTTAATTATTTCTGATATTTTTTTTACCGCCTTACTCAAAAGTTAATCACCAGTTTAACTTGTAGTTAATATTTTAGCACAGTACATTTTGGTGCCGCTAGAAATCGTGGGGGCAGTGACGACAACGACAGAAAAAGAACAGGGAGGAGAAATCTCCGTCCGCACGCCGCTCTGTGTTCAGTGAATCCCAGAGAACGACGTCACAACGTCCTCAACCGTCGCCATGTTTGTTATTAGCCTAGGTTAGCTCGGTGGCTAATAGCAGAATCCAGCACTGCCCTCTGGCGGTTTCAGCGTAAATAAAGCACTCGACACATATTAAACTTCGTGTCATTATCGGTTACCGGACGGTAACGTTATCGTTACGGTCCGTTTATTAAAACAAACGTTGTCTACGTCACAGCCCTGTCCTATACTCTTAGCGCCGGGTTCAAAATGTCCTGTCGTCCACCGTGAAAAAAAAAAAAAAGTAATGACGTGTATCGACCAATCGATTTCATCCTTATGTTTGAGGTCTTCTAGGGTTTTTTTTCTCCGACTAATCACTGTTTGAACAACAGATTTTATTTGTTCACTCGTTATCATTTCCTCGGACATTAATGAGTCACCGAACGCGTTTCCGGTTGGACCGTTTCCCAGAAGTCTCCTGTGAGTAAACAGTACATTTAATATCGCAGTCACAAATACATTTACTTCAAATGAATGTTAGCTTATTGGGCATTTTTTTGATAGCCACTGCTAAACTTAATACAATTATTAGCTTAGCATGGCGTGTTTACGTTTTTACATGCTATAACCGTACTATTATCTTGTTTATCTCCTCCTCCCCATTGATTCTTCCAAGATGACTGAAACAGCGTTTGAAGAACGATTTAATTTCAGTTTTCGATATTTTAAAAACTCTTTCGAGAGTACTCTTTATTTTAATGTCATCAAATCTATGACTGACGTCACGTGTTTCAACCGCATATTTTTAGCACCACCTTCCGTCAACGCCGCGACATTCTGGACGTTAATGACGGAGTCAAAGTGTCTGTTCTCTAAATAAGACAGTATTTATTCGGGAAATTGGTTGAATTTATTCCAGAAAACTTCGTCAACACGTTAGCAACGACAACGAATTATAAAAAACATGGCTCATTTGTTTGTCATTTTAGGTTTTACTACAGAAATGAAAATGGTTAAGTACACAAAAGAAATTTTAAAAAAATACATGCAATAGTTTTTAATGTTCAAGAGTAACCCCGCCCCCCCACTACCTCGACTGTAAAACATGTAGGTATGAAAACAGGAAACGGGAAACAATTTGGACGATAATGCATCTGATTTAAAATCTGCGTTGCTTGTTGTTAGGTCCATAGTCCCCAGGTCAATACGGACGATAATGATTTAAAATCTACGTTGTTTGTTGTTAGGTCCATAGTCCCCAGGTCCAGGGACCCCCCGGGGGAAGCCGCCCTGGCCGCCTCCGGCCATGTTGTTGTTCCCCGACCCTTGCATCATCGAAGGATTCTCGGCCGCCATGCCGGCAGCACCCCCGGGACCGGAATTGATGCCCAGAGAGTTCCTGTTCATGGACATGCCGTGGTTGCCCATGTGCATCCTCATCTCCTGCTCCCTATTTTCAGGGAAGTTGCCCCTGAAGCCCTCCTGCTGCCTCTTCATCATCTCCTCGTTGCGGAGCCTCATCTCCTCCTCCCTCCGGCGGCGCTCCTCCTCCTGCCGGAGCTCGGCCTGCTTCCTCTTCTGCACCTCCTGGTTGTGGAGCTCCTCCATCCTCCTCAGCTCCTCCTGGCGCCTCAGCAGGTCCTGCCTCATCAGCATCACCTGGTGCTCGTGTCTGGCCGCCTCCATCTCGGCCTCCAGCTTCTCCTGGGCCTCCTTCATGTTGCGGTCCACCATTTCGTACTGCTGCTTCTCCATCTCCATCAGAGCCTTCCAGCGCATGGCGTACTCGTACTCGAAGGTGCCCGGCTGGGCGAACCGGGGGGGTTGCTCCCGCTCCTTGCTGTACTGTTGGTTTTTGGTGACCATCTTATCCGGCAGACCCTCCTCCTCGTCCAACTGATCCATGGGTTCCACCGTGATGGGCCGGGGGAAGGCTGTGAGGAGGTAGGCACCATCGTTACACTTGTCCATGGCTTTTCTTGCAGCCGGCTTCGAGGTGAACTCCACTATACCCTTCCCCGTGGGTCTCCCGCGGTCGTCCACTATGACCACGGCTCGTTCTATCTGACCGAAAACGGCGAAAGCCTCCTCCAGCAACTCGTTCGACACGAACTCCGGCAGGTTCTTCACGGCTAAAGCGGCGCCGTGTGTCGCAAACCTCACCCGGATGGGCCTGCCTCTGAACTGGGTATCGTCCAGCTCGGCTCGGGCGATCTCGGCTATGATTCGGGTCTCCAGTCGGATGAAGCCGAAGCCCCGCTCCTTGTTCACAAAGATCTCGGTCGCCTTCCCGTACTTGCCGAAGAGTTTCCCCAGCTCCTCCTCGGTGACGCCGGTCGGCAGGTTCCCCACGAAGAGCCTGCTGCGCTGGGTGAACGTTTTCTCGCCGGGTTTTCGGAAGCTCTTGATGTCCAGCGTTAAGGCCTCGTTACGGTTGCTCTGCTCGCCGGGCTCGGGCTGCTGGCCGTTGGTGTTCATACCGCCGGGTTTTTTCTGCTCCCCCGGGCGGTTCAGGCCGTGGTTGTGCTGAGGGACTTTGTTTCCCTGCATTCTCCGCGACAAACTAAGTTCCACGCTGGGGAAATAATTGTTCTAGAAACACCACACACACACACACACACACACACAAAAACAACAAACAGTGAATATAGGATGGCGCACAAAGACCAACGAATATGGCGAGGAGTACAGCAGCGACTGTTTGTGACCTTATCAGTGCGTGACGCTGGGGAAATAAATGTATGACGTATATTTTGTGCGACGGCGGCGAATATCCCCCAAAAAACAAAAAAAAACAAACTTTTTTCTCCTCAATTTAAAATAATAAAATATATATTCGTAGTAGTATTTGCCTTTGTGACAACGTTACAGTTTCTTTACTACGTTTGAATTATGTGTTTGCGTTTTTTACGCCATAAAAACCAATGTAATATCGCGTGAAATTCGTCGTTACAGATACAGAACGATATCGATAACGCTTTATTAATTTTTTTTATTAAATTCGTATCGTTTCATTAATGTGTGACGGGTTGGTTCGCGAACTGTTTTTAACGAATATATTGCGGACAATGAAGGGATAACGCTTGGTCTCGCCTTTTTTATTAATTTACTGGAAATCTTAGTTTTTGTAAAATACATAAATAAATAAAAATACAAGGGTTCAAATGTATTAATAACGTACGAGCGGCTTTTCTTTATGGACAGTAGAGTGCAGTATAGCGCTCTCGGTGGTCTAGAACCTACCGGAAGTGTGTTCACAAGAGAAGAAGAAGAAGTTGGATTCCGCGGGAATTGTTTCCTTTAATTTTGCAAAAGGAGCAATCAGTAAAAACTCGAATTTAAAGTCGGTTCGGATACGCTAATTATCGACGGTAAGAACACCGATATTTCAACACATTTAGCATGCTTCCGAAACGGAAGCTAAATGACAAGCTAGTGTCTCGTTTGCTTTAGGTCCGTCATGTTCTCGGAGCTGAGCGCCCAGCAGCGGGGTTCCTCTCTCCTCTGCCGTCCTGCCTCCTCCGAGGACCAGGACCAGGGCCCGGTGTTCGAGAGGGCGTCTCAGTGCTACCGCCCCCGCTCCGAGCGCTACACGGTCTTGGTGCGAAGCTTCAGTCGCCAGTACGCTCATATTTACGCCGCGCGGCTGATGCAGATGAGGCCCCTGTTGTCACAGAGAGCCGAAAACAAATGGGGTAAAAAACGGGACGCGCGTTCCCGCCTTCACCCTCTAGGGGGCGTTTTTTGGGACTAGTTTGATTAATATATTATTTGTTTACTGCTCCAGGATCAGATGTGGCTATCAGGAGGCTGTGTCATCTTCAGACAGGAGAGCAGTGTTGCATTGTTCAAGCGGATGGAGCTGCAGCCGTCGATTCTGAAAGAGATCAGCGAGGAGGTAGGGGAAAAAAATTGAAATATATTTGTAGCCGAAAATATATTTGTTTTGATGTATGTTTCACTATTGATTTTTTGTTTGTTTTTTTAAGCACAACCTGCTGCCCCAACCGCCGCTGGCGAAATACATCGGTGAAGCTGACGAGGTGATCTTGGAGGAGGAGCTGCAGAGGATCAAACTCGAGGGCAAAATCGGCCGAGATAGATGCGTCGCAGGTCGGACGTTTTCCCCTTCCCGTCAAAGCCGCCGTTATCCCTGCGTTGGCT
>NC_024327.1:1873349-1874577 GCF_000523025.1 Cynoglossus semilaevis
GCAGCTGGGCGAGCGGCGGGAACAGAGCACTACAGCAAATATCGCCAGGGTTCTGCTAGCCGGCTGTCTCCTGAGCCAAAGCGCCCAGAACAAGGACGCATCCACCAAGGCAAGTTTTCAATTATTAACATTTATTTATATATGGCGGCAACAGCAGCAATGAATTCTGGGAAATGATCACGATCTTCTTTCAGGCCAAGTATCAGACCAAAAAGACTCAGGCGGGCGGCGTGGAGGCCGTTCGTCAGCTGGACGAGCTGCTGCTTCAGCTGGTCGTGAGTCGACGCCCGATCTACCTAATATTTCTAATTATTGCTAATTAATGCTAATATTCCTAATATTAGCTTTAATAATAATAATACAAATAATCGTAGAAATGGTGGCGCTTTGGCCCAGAGGCAATGTGTCTGTCATTGGTGTGGAACCCCAGGGTTCACCTCCTGGGCAAGATCGAATCCCGGTCAGGGCGGTTGGTACCTTCCAGTGGACTCACCACCCGCAGGAGGGTTCAGGGGGTTGGTACGGTGCAGTGTGATTTGGGTGGTGACTGCTACCCCGCGACCCGGTAACGGATAAGCGGCTGAAAATGGATGGATGGATAATCGTAGAAATGGTTTTAAAATGAAGTTAAAGTTCATGAGGCTACGAAATTTTAAGCTGTTTTTTTTTTCGCATTGAGAACAGTACGTAGTAGTGTCCGTGATCGCCCTCTGCTGGCGGTCAGTGTACAATATCAGTTTGTGTGCGCTAACACAGGCGTCTGTTCCGGTGGATGTGATGCCGGGTCAGTATGACCCCACCAACTACACCCTCCCGCAACAGCCACTGCACCACTGCATGTTCCCTCTGTCCTCCACCTTGAAGTCTTATGTCCTCCCGTTTTGATGTATGTTTCACTATTGATTTTTTGTTTGTTTTTTTAAGCACAACCTGCTGCCCCAACCGCCGCTGGCGAAATACATCGGTGAAGCTGACGAGGTGATCTTGGAGGAGGAGCTGCAGAGGATCAAACTCGAGGGCAAAATCGGCCGAGATAGATGCGTCGCAGGTCGGACGTTTTCCCCTTCCCGTCAAAGCCGCCGTTATCCCGGCGTTGTCTGTAGATATGCAGATTTTGCAGTATTTAACGAAAATCCCATCCATACAGGCGGTATCGTAGCCGTCTACGGAGCCGAACGGAACCATCGAGGACTTCTGCACTGCCGATCTGCCGGCGCAGCCCGCACGA
>NC_024327.1:1877348-1880766 GCF_000523025.1 Cynoglossus semilaevis
AGAATATCATGGAAAAGTTTATTTATTTCCATAATTCCATTCAAAAAGTTAAACTTTCACAGATTATAGATTCAGGGCCCACAATTTAAACAACCTCAAGTATTTGTTTATTTTTACATCATTTGGGCTTCCAGCTCATGAAACCCTCATTGGTAAAAGAATGTTAGAGATGGAGCTACCAGGTAGGAGACAAAGAGGAGATACACTATATTACCAAAAGTATTGGCTCACCTGCCTTGACTCATACTATGAACTGAAGTGCCATCCCATTCCTAACCCAGAGTTCAATATGATGTCGGTCCACCTTTTGCAGCTATTACAGCTTCAACTCTTCTGGGAAGACTGTCCACAAGGTTGAGGAGAGTGTTTATAGGAATTTTTGACCATTCTTCCAAAAGCGCATTGGTGAGGTCACACACTGATGTTGGTCGAGAAGGCCTGGCTCTCAGTCTCCGCTCTAATTCATCCCAAAGGTGTTCTATCGGGTTCAGGTCAGGACTCTGTGCAGGCCAGTCAAGTTCATCCACACCAGACTCTGTCATCCATGTCTTTATGGACCTTGCTTTGTGCACTGGTGCACAGTCATGTTGGAAGAGGAAGGGGCCCGCTCCAAACTGTTCCCACAAGGTTGGGAGCATGGAATTGTCCAAAATGTTTTGGTATCCTGAAGCATTCAAAGTTCCTTTCACTGGAACTAAGGGGCCAAGCCCAGCTCCTGAAAAACAACCCCACACCATAATTCCTCCTCCACCAAATTTCACAGTCGGCACAATGCAGTCTGAAATGTACCGTTCTCCTGGCAACCTCCAAACCCAGACTCGTCCATCAGATTGCCAGATGGAAAAGTGTGATTCATCACTCCAGAGAACGCATCTCCACTGCTCTAGAGGCCAGTGGCGGCGTGGCTTACCCCATTGCATCCGACGCTTTGCATTGCACTTGGTGATGTGTGGCTTGGCTGCAGCTGCTCGGCCATGGAAACCCATTCCATGAAGCGCTCTGCGTACTGTACTTGGGCTAATCTGAAGGTCACATGAAGTTTGTAGCTCTGTAGCAATTCTGCTCTGTGCGGAAAGTCGGTGACTTGCTTGCTGAGGGGAAGAGAAATAAGTTATTTAAAAGATGGCAGTGTTCCATTTGTTGCCACCTCCTCTGAGGAGCTTTTAAATACACAATAAGCTTTTGGATGGGGGGGATAATGTGTTACTGTTAAAGGAACTGGCAACGGCGGTTGTGCATTAACATACAATTTATTTGGGCCGGGAGGATCGCTACGGGCGTGTCTTCATTTATTACAATTAAACTTAACATATCGGTTAGAGGTTTATGTTCATCGGAGAGGTTGGTCTCTAAGGCATTAGAGGAACATTTTCAGCTGTTGGGAGTGAATATTAATGAGCTGGGGGGGTTTTAGTGTCTGGTCAACTTGCACACTCTGGACGTGGAGCCTGTCAGCTTCTCCGCCGAAGGTGACGAGGACAGCGAGATGGACGTCAGTCACTGAGGTCCGCGACTACAGTCGGACGACACACACCTGCACCGACTCTTCATGTCCACCGGAGGACGGTGTATGACGACAGACCGCTGCAGTGACTTTGTAAACCGGAACTATTATTGATGCTACTGCCGATGTCATTCCATCCAGACGTACTGCGCCGCTGCCTCTCGCTAGCGCTAATACTACAGTACTCGAAGTATGACTAATAAAACATCTTTGTAAATAACTGTGGCTGGATGTCCATTGGTCGACAAGGTCTTGACATGTTACTACGGAATGATCACAGTTCACTGTTCATTTATAGTAGGGATGTCCGATATTATCGACCGACCGATGTTAGCATAATATGTAATATCTGTAAGAATTATCGGTTTTTACTCCGATAATGAAAACCCGATATCGCAATGCCAGGGTTTCACCAAATGACGTGTGACCTAAAAATAATTTTAGAGACAAACAGCTGTATATTCAAGTAAAAGCCACTAGATGGCAGCATTGTATGGTACGGCATCATATCTATACAGTGGTTGGTGTCAGTATCGTTGATATCAAAATCGGAAATCGAAGTGTTTGGACAATATTAGGATATCGGCAAAAAAACGTCAATATCGGACATCCCTAATTCATAGCTAATCTTTACTCTCCCCGATGTTAGCGTCGCTGCTTCAACACAAAGAAACCGATTGTTTTTTGTACAATCAGGCCTTTATTTGAGTATCAGCTCCTGCCTTTGCATCTGTGTCGGAGACAACATGGCCAACAGTTCTCTCACTCTACTCGTTCTTCCCACGGAGAAAGTGATGTGAAAATCTGTCTCGTGGAAAAGAAAAAAAAAGAAGTCACTTTCCTGAATGTGGATCCACAATATTTTTTTTTCCGCAAACAGTGAATAATGGTTGTAAAACGTGTGAAAGCGTGGGAAAAAACGTCACCGTTACTTAACACGTGTTCGACGCCGAGGCTTTCATTTCAGTGTTAAGTGACGGCCGTGTTTTCGCTCTACAGGTAATACGGTTAATATTTACGTCGTCGTTGTCCGTGTGTCGTACAAAGATCGGACTCCTCTGTTGGATCTTCAACCGCCTGTTTACAGTTCGACGAGACAGACAGGTGGGGGGCAGGGGGGGATGTGTGTGTTGGTTTAATAATCATCGATCTTAAACTCGTAGTTATAGTCCAGGAAGGAATCCGTGTAGCCGCCCGGTGTCGAGGACTCTCCCTCCAGTACAGGCCATGGATCGTACCAGGACGTGGTGGTCTCTGGCGTTGTGGGAAGTGGAGTTGTGGTTGAGGTTGTCGTGGTGGTCGTCGGGGGTAACATCGTAGTCGATCTTAACCTCATCAGTCGCTGCTGTCGGAGGCGACGGATACGTGCTATCCTGAGCCTCCTCCGCCGCTCGGGGCTGAGGTGGGAGTTCGGCGAAGGGACGCTGTTGGTGACCACGCGTCTGTTGCCGTCTCGGGCTGCGGGATAGTGAACTCTGTTGTTGCTGTAGCTGAGTCGGATGGGTTTGTTGCCATGGAGAGCCATGATCTGGAGGAAATAAGAAAAAAAGATGAGGTTTAAACGGTGCAGTTTTGGAAAGTAGCTTTGTTTATACTACTATAATATATGTGTATATGTGTGTGTGTATATGCGCATATATGTATATATGTATGTATATATGTGTATATGTATATACGTGTATATATGGGTATATCTATATATGTGTGTATGTGTATATCTATATGTGTATATATATGTGTATATCTATGTGTATATATATATGTGTATATCTATATGCGTGTATATATGTGTAAATATATGTATATGTGTATGTGTGTATATATGTATATATCTGTGTATATATATGTACATATACGTATATACATATATGTATGTACATCTGTGTGTGTGTGTATGTATAAATATATATATAT
>NC_024327.1:1884164-1887378 GCF_000523025.1 Cynoglossus semilaevis
TGTGTGGCGGGCGCGGGGGTGGGGGGTGGTGTCCGGGTGGTGCTGCAGCGCCGGGGGAGGAGGGAACGGTGCATTTAACCGGATCCGCAGGAGATCAGCGACAGAATAGTGGAGTAATGGAGTAATCCTGCCACTGGATAATGGCAGAAAGACAGGAGATCCCGGGAGAGGGCAAACCGGGGAGGCTGCAGTGTCACAAGGCGAGGAAAGAGAGCCGGAATCGAAGTAGCCGGCCTGCATTTGCTACCGGCGTTAGCCCGAGCACTTGCAAACAAAAGTGCTGGAGTTACAGCAGGATATATTAGGACAATGGAACCGATTAGGTGTAGCACAATTCCATGAAAGCAAGTCGGTAGTGATGGTGTGAAAGCCGAGAAAACACTAAGAAGGAGGGGAATGAGCTCAAACGGCCGGAGAGCAGCGGCAACATGCATGCCAGCGTCCGCTCTCAGTCCCTTAGACTTAGACTCTGTGTGTGTATATATAAGTATGCGTGTATATGTGTATATATGTACATATATACATGTATGTATATATGTACATATATACATGTATGTATTTTTACATATATACATATACACTCACCGGCCACTTTATTAGGTACACCTGTCCAACTGCTCGTTAACACTTAATTTCTAATCAGCCAATCACATGGCGGCAACTCAGTGCATTTAGGCATGCAGACATGGTCAAGACAATCTCCTGCAGTTCAAACCGAGCATCAGTATGGGGAAGAAAGGTGATTTGAGTGACTTTGAACGTGGCATGGTTGTTGGTGCCAGAAGGGCTGGTCTGAGTATTTCAGAAACTGCTGATCTACTGGGATTTTCACGCACAACCATCTCTAGGGTTTACAGAGAATGGTCCGAAAAAGAAAAAATATCCAGTGAGCGGCAGTTCTGTGGGCGGAAATGCCTTGTTGATGCCAGAGGTCAGAGGAGAATGGCCAGACTGGTTCGAGCTGATAGAAAGGCAACAGTGACTCAAATAACCACCCGTTACAACCAAGGTAGGCAGAAGAGCATCTCTGAACGCACAGTACGTCCAACTTTGAGGCAGATGGGCTACAGCAGCAGAAGACCACACCGGGTGCCACTCCTTTCAGCTAAGAACAGGAAACTGAGGCTACAATTTGCACAAGCTCATCGAAATTGGACAATAGAAGATTGGAAAAACGTTGCCTGGTCTGATGAGTCTCGATTTCTGCTGCGACATTCGGATGGTAGGCTCAGAATTTGGCGTTCGACAACATGAAAGCATGGATCCATCCTGCCTTGTATCAACGGTTCAGGCTGGTGGTGGTGGTGTAATGGTGTGGGGAATATTTTCTTGGCACTCTTTGGGCCCCTTGGTACCAATTGAGCATCGTTGCAATGCCACAGCCTACCTGAGTATTGTTGCTGACCATGTCCATCCCTTTATGACCACAATGTACCCAACGCTTTAAATGAATTGTCACTTAAACTATACACTCTAATGTAGCATAAGTATAAAAATGTGTGTTATTCTGTAGATTGACCAAGATGATGTTTGGATTTTTGACAAAATGGCCTACTTTATTCAAACCTAGGATCCTGACAGACTGCAAAATACGGACCTCAAATCAGCACTTGGTCTCTTGTCTGTGCAGCACGACTCAGGTTGGTGTGGTTTGCTTTGTTCATTGTACATGTTCATGTATTTTTAAAAATGTCTCAATTGTTTACGATGCGTGGCGCTTTGGCCCAGAGGCAATGTCTCTGTCATTGGTGTGGAACCCCAGGGTTCACCTCCTGGACAAGTTCGAATCCCGGTTAGGGCGGTTAATACCTTCCAGTGGACTCACCACCCGCAGGAAGGTTTGAGGGGTTGTTATGGTGCAATGTGATTTGGGTGGCGACTGCTGCCCCCGCGACCCGGTAACGGATAAGCGGATGAAAATGGATGGATGGATGGATGGATGGACATATATATGTATATATATGTGTATATATGTTTGTGTGTGTATATATACAGACTGTGACTCTAACTTTCTCAGTGACTAGGGCTGTTGTCAAAGCCAACTTTTTAGTTCCAACATTTATTTGTCACGGCCCGTTCTGCTCAGGCCGACTGCGTGTCACCTGTTTAATGCGGTCCCAGTTGGACTTGGCCAGGTTAAAGCTGCAGGTGGTGGCTCCAGACTGGTACCCCACCACGCAGACTTTGGTCACGGGGGAGAAGCCCTCAGCTCGAGCCGTCACTCGGTACTCCCCTGGGTTCAACAGCCTCCAGAAGTCCCCAGTTGAAGCTGCAGCGTGAGGAGGAGGAGACACACATTTGGTTTTCAAAATAAAAGCAACAACGTCAACCTGATCAGACTAGGGAAGAGGACGAGTGCCAGTCTTTCACCTGTGGTGACGTCGTGATTTACCCCTTCGACCGACACTGTGGCATTTGCGATGGGGTTCCCCTGCTGGTCCTTCACGATGCCCCTGATGCCACGGTGCACCTAGGCAAAGCAGGTGGAACCTTGAGTCGGTCTGACTAACAGATGCATCGCAAATCCGACATCTTTGACGTCGGAACGTCTGTCTCGGAACTCTAGTACAGTTCGTTAGATCGATACCGTCACGTGACCTGTGAGTATATATGTGTGTGTGTGTAACCGACCTGCTCCATGAAGATGAGCATGGCCTCCCGGTTCCTCTCCCACTCCTGCGCCAACTCGCTCTCATGAGGGAACTTGTCGCAGCCCAGGAATACGGAGAGTTCAAAACAGTTGGTGTGCAGGTAGCTGAAGTCGTTCATACCTGGGGAAACACGAGGCACGCACAAACGTGGGCTCAGGAGGTGCAGTACACGCATTGTCCACCAGGGGTGGTGTTAACCCATGCAACTGATTCAACATTTCCTTCACTCAGCCTGTCACTGGCTTCCACTTGGCGCGGTTGACGATGCCGTGCCCCGCGCCCGAAATGTCTCCGTGGCAGGAGCCGTGGAAGTTGCGCGTCATGGACATGTGTGTGAACGCGTAGGACACGGCCAGCCACCTGAAGAGGGACTCGTCCGCGACAGCCCGAGGTTTGTCGGGTTCCGAGTACTGATACCCGGCGCTTCTTCCTCTGTCGTCTTCGTCTTCCTCCCTGTGGCCGTAACCTTCGCTGTGACCCTGGTTGTAAGTATGGTCGTAGCCACGATCATCGTAGCCATGGTTGTAGCCGCCGCCGCCGCCACCGTCGTAGCCGCGGCCGGA
>NC_024327.1:1887452-1894193 GCF_000523025.1 Cynoglossus semilaevis
GCGCGTGCTTCCCCGTGCCCCCTCCACTCCTCCTCTGGCTCGGCGTACCCCCGGCTCCGCCAGTCCTCCTCCGGCTCCTTGTGGTAACCCTGACCCCACTCTGTGACGTCGTAACCCCTCTCCTCCTCCTCGTATGCCTCCTCCTTGTACCTGTCAAGGAAAACTGAATTTTTCAGGACATGCAGTACAAAAATATATACTTGTGTAATATTTCAATTATACACAATACTTGTGTATAATTGAGTGTAATATTTAACGAGCACTTCTACTCGAGTACTCCTACGGATACTGGGCATTTTCGGAAATAAAAAAGTGAGCGAGAAGAGGAGAGGAGAGTTCGTCGTACTGTCTCTTCCTGCGGCTGTGAGGTTTCTGGCCGTCGGCCACTTTGTTGAGACGCAGACTGTCATAAGGGTAGGCCACGATTGTTTCCCCGCCCTGAAAGTTGGCGCCTAGCACAAATGGGTGGCTTTCCATCCAGGAGATTATGGCCCTGGTCTCCACGGCAATCTGGAAGGAGACGGCGTTTAATTACAGACGGCTTCTCCCTGACGACCCGTTAGCCTCCTACAATCGCTAAAATTAAAGGCTTTCGTCGCCCCCCCATCCCTCTCTTACCGAGTTGTTGAATTCAAAGTTTTCCGGAATGGGCACATGGTGGTTGGGGGTGAGTTTGGGAACCATGCCCTTGTCTTCGGCGTCCCACAGGACGCTGTTCAGATCGGGGAAGTTCTGGAAGATGTCGAAGCCGTAGTTGTTGAAGTGTCCGGTAGTCCAACTGCTCAGCTCCGACCCCTGGAAAATCCAGAAATGTGCAAGGAGTTAGTTTTTGTGCCGCGACGCTCCGCGAGGAAACGTTATCGTTATCGTCACTGACGGCTTCGAACGCTTCCTCGTGTCCGTCAGGGTTGAGCGACGGCACCAGGTGGATGCGTATCCCCTCCACCAGCCGCTGCACTCTGGAGTTCCGGTCTTTGTACTCTTTGCACAGATACTGCATCAGCAGCAGGAGCAACTCCCGACCCGTCGCCTCGTTTCCATGGAGACCCGCCGTGAATCGGAACTCTGGCTCACCTGCGCGCACACACACACACAGATTCAGAACAGATAACAGCTTTTTGTCTTTTGATCCTAATGTTCTAAATTCCCCCCCCCCCCGATATTTAGTGGATTTAACTGGAGCCGGGGGCGGAGCCTAGACCCAGAACTGGTGAGGTTTTGATTATGAACAGCTGAAGACTAGTGGATAAGAGACCAAGGAAACTTTGACGGTTCCCCCCCGGGGGGTCGGGGTGAAGGGACCCGTTCGTACCTATTTCGTGCTCTTTGGGGTTCCCGGAGACGACCATGGCCATGATGTCCAGGCCCTTGGTGCTGCGGCCCAGGCTGTAGACGTCGGTGATGTTGGGACACTCGGCGTTGACCGACTTCATGAGCTGTGCAGTAATGACGTAATGGTTTGAGTCTGCAGGAAGTTGAAGATCCCCTGGAGATACCGGTTTAATCGGTTCTACGACAGCACTCGCGAAGAAAAACTAAAAACCAATAAATTCGTTCCAGCCCCCCATGAAATATACTATTAATGAATCAGATTAAAATCCCCCATCTAAACATCAAAAACATAAATATAAACAAATATATTGATAATATAATCAATGAGGTACAATGAGTGCGACAGCGCCACGGTGTGTCGGCTCGGAGTAGTGGAGTATATATTTTATTCAATAAAAATATATACATTATTTTATATATAGTTTATATATTTATTTATAAATATATATTTTTATGTATTTATATACTGTATATGTTTATACAAATTATAAATATATTTTTATGTATTTATTAAAAAATATTTTATATACTTATTAAAAAATATAAAAATACATTTTTGTGTATTTATATATATTTATAAAAATATAAATATATTTTTATATATTTATATACATATATTTTTAACAAATATGTAAGTATATATTTTTATATATTTATATACATATATTTATAACAAATATATAAACATATATTTATACATTTATATACATACATTTATATAAAATATATAAATATATTTTTTATTGAAGTGTGAACTGAAGCAGACCTTGTCCACAGGGATGTTTGTAGTACCGCAGTTTGTAGCAGTACTCACCTGGACCATCTCCGAGTAGCTGTGGTGCTTGAACTTCAGGTAATCCACCGGCATCACTTCATTCTGTCTGTACTGGACCTCGGTCGGGTCTGTGAGCCAGGACGGAGCAGAACGGACACGTTTCTATTTCTGGGTTCGTGTCGTTGGTTTTTCGTTACGGGTTTTCATTTTGGGTGTCAAGTCTGAACCTCACCAGGCAGCGGGCAGCCGAGGACCTCCAGCCTCATGCACAGGGAGCCGTTCCAGCTCTGCGGGATGATCCTGATATACCGGGCCAACACCGGCTCCGCCAACTGGTTCATCACAGGAATGTCCCTGTCACTGTTTCCAAAGAACAACTAGAGAAAAATGTGCAGACGGAAAGGAAAGGCAGTCAGAGGAAAACAGAGCTAGTTGTCATACTGCAACTTAGTTACATACGAATTAACCCAGTGGCTCTCAAAGTGGGGGGCAGGCCCCTGCTGTCGGACATATATATTGATTTGTTTTTTTTGTTGTTTTTTTTGATGGGAAAAATGGTTCTGTCCGAGTTGCTGTTGAGTTCGTTCAGGTCACATGACGTGACGTTCCTCATCTGTTACCGAAGTTACGGAGAGCAAGACATCAAAAATAAGCGTCCTTCTACGACCGTCTACGGTCAAGGATTTTTTACGAGTCGATTCTCGGAACGCGGCGATGTCGCTCAGAGCGGTGAGGTCATTTCTGGTGAACTGACCCAGTCTGCGTATCCGTCGTGGATTGTTGTCCATAATCTGCTGTCGTTGCTGAACGCCAGGAAATAGGATGTCACGTAGTCGCTCCTACAACAGCAACAACAACAAAAAAAACACGTTTCAGACGTCGGTGATTTTTCGTGCGCTTGTTTATGTTCGAGCGCTTCTTACTCGTTCAAAGAGTCCCGGCCCTGAGTGATAACTCCCGTGAACTCCGTGTCTTTGCGAGCGTCGATCTCAACCCAGTGGATCGTGTCCTCTGAGTTTGCGCACCACGCCCCGCCTCTCAGGTCCTCCTCATCCTCAGAACCCTGGAAACCACAAGGAACATAGTATATGTACATACTATGTACATACAGTACATAGAAATACATATATATGTATCGCTACATTTTACATATGTATGCCTATATAAACATTTTATATGTATACATATATAATATTTATATATGTACATACATATAAATACATATATATGTATCTCTACATTTTACATATATTTATATGTATGTATACAGTATATGCCTATATAAACATATATTTTATATATACACATAATATTCATATATGTTCATACATATAACTGCATATATATGTATCTCTACATTTTACATATATTTATATGTATGTATACAGTATATGCCTATATAAACATATATTTTATATATACACATAATATTCATATATGTTCATACATATAACTGCATATATATGTATCTCTACATTTTACATATATTTATATGTATGTATACAGTATATGCCTATATAAACATATATTTTATATATACACATAATATTCATATATGTTCATACATATAACTGCATATATATGTATCTCTACATTTTACATATATTTATATGTATGTATACAGTATATGCCTATATAAACATATATTTTATATATACACATAATATTCATATATGTTCATACATATAACTGCATATATATGTATCTCTACATTTTACATATATTTATATGTATGTATACAGTATATGCCTATATAAACATATATTTTATATATACACATAATATTCATATATGTTCATACATATAACTGCATATATATGTATCTCTACATTTTACATATATTTATATGTATGTATACAGTATATGCCTATATAAACATATATTTTATATATACACATAATATTCATATATGTTCATACATATAACTGCATATATATGTATCTCTACATTTTACATATATTTATATGTATGTATACAGTATATGCCTATATAAACATATATTTTATATATACACATAATATTCATATATGTTCATACATATAACTGCATATATATGTATCTCTACATTTTACATATATTTATATGTATGTATACAGTATATGCCTATATAAACATATATTTTATATATACACATAATATTCATATATGTTCATACATATAACTGCATATATATGTATCTCTACATTTTACATATATTTATATGTATGTATACAGTATATGCCTATATAAACATATATTTTATATATACACATAATATTCATATATGTTCATACATATAACTGCATATATATGTATCTCTACATTTTACATATATTTATATGTATGTATACAGTATATGCCTATATAAACATATATTTTATATATACACATAATATTCATATATGTTCATACATATAACTGCATATATATGTATCTCTACATTTTACATATATTTATATGTATGTACACTCGCAGATCTGAGTCGAGGTGAATATCGCAGTACTGCAGAAGAAGAAAATTTCGTATCGATTATCGAGAATAGAAACGTCTAATCGTAGTATGCATACTTCGAGTAGTACGACTACAAAATACCAAACCGAAGTTCGTCCAAGAGGATGAATCTTATTAAGCGTCTAATTCCGCAGAAAAATGATCTCATGTTTGGAGAGTAAAGTTAACGTTTGAATGATTCCGATTTTCCAGTCCAAGTTTTAACATCTTGTTTCGAAATGACGACATCTGTTGGAGTGACGACCTTTGTACTTAGTTCCAGAAGAATCTACTTTTTTAACTGATCACATTGAAGAATTTTTATTCTTGTTTCTAGTGTAACCTCGAGTTCGGAAAACGGTCGTTTTTGCGTGATGTCGTTCTTTTTTTTTTTTCTATTTTCGCGCCAAAACGTTTATGTCCGTTGAAGAAAAATGTGTTTTGTTCATTCGAGCTATGAATTTGATGAATTTTTTGCTTGACTTAAAATATTTTTCTGGTTACGATCTTTTTGTTTGGTTTCGGACACAGCAGTGGCCCAGATTTCAGCGATCCGTGCAGACAGGATGTGACCTCCTGACCCCCGGACACCGGTATACATCATCCACTCCTCTGAACCAGGGGTTCTCAACCCCTGCGCCGTGGCACGCTAGTGTGCCATAAGGTGTGCACCGATTGGTCTGAGAAAAAATTCTTCCACTAGGGTGCAGCAGATGACTATAAAAAGGTTTAAAAAAAAAAAAAGAGATTTTCGCGAATGTTTTTCTTCAATTCCTGCAACACTACATAAGATTTTTTTTTAATTTATAATTTTTTTTTATTTATATATTTATTGGGATTTTTGTTTGGTTCGTTGCCGTGGAATTTTTCTAAACTTTTTTAAATTTTTCTCAATTTTTCTAAATTAAAAAAAAAAAACAAAAAACACTGCTCCGAACCACAGAGAGAACGAATTGAGTGCGATGTAAATTACGTTTTTTTTATTTCACTCTCTTTTTTTTTTTTCCAAGCGTACTAATGCACCACATGTGCGTCTTTGATGGCTCACGTCGCCCTCACCTGCTTCGCTTTGATTTCTCTGCGTTCTTAAAATCTCTGCAATCTCAGCTTTCCTTGAGATCTTCCCTAGATGGAAATCTTGGTTTTTTTTTTTTTCCCGACGCACGAGAAAAAGCGGTCACATAAACCTCGGTGCCACCTGCGATCACTTAAACAGAAACGTGATAAAGATCAGAGGTCGGGGGTCACGTTCTCTGCTTTTTGCAAAAACAACTCGTGGTTTGTTGTCAAAAAAGTGTTACGCAAGTGGAAAAAAAAAAAAGAAAAAAAAAAGCTGAGCCACATCTGGGTTCTTTTACCTTGCTCCTGCCTTTCCCGTTCCTTTCTGGCTCGCTCTCGTTCTCTTTCCATCCATTTGTCTTCTGTCTCCTCTTCTTTTCTCCCTGAGGGAAAAGACAAAAAAACAACCGACAGTTTTATTGGAACGGCTCTAAATCAACGTCGGAGAGCTCGCCGTTCCCGGCTCTTTTAGGAACTGTAAACTTGGAACGTTAGAAAAAACCCCACAAATGATCATTCACAAAATTTGTGAATAGTTATATATATATATGTATATAAATATATACAGTATGTCCCATTTTGTACACGTCCTATTTTGAGTACTAATAACTATTATACATATATACATATATGTATATAGGTATAATAGTTATTAGTGCTGTCAAATGGGACGTGTACAAAATGGGACATATATATATATATACATATATGTATATATATACATGTATATATGTATATATACATATATATACATATATATGTATAAATATATAAATATATATACGTCCCATTTTGTACACGTCCCATTGTGACAGCACTAATAACTATTATACATATATACATATATATACATATATATGTATATATATATATACATGTATATATATATACAGTGCCTATCATAAGTATTCACCCCCTTGGATGTTTTACCCTTTTAGTGCTTTCATAAATCAATCATGGTCAATAAAATTTGGCTTTTTTAACACAAGAATTTATTGGAAAAAAACTCTTTAATGTCAAAGTGAAAACAAATTTCTACAAAGTAATGTCAATGAAATAAAAATGTATAAAGAAATATAATTGTTTGCATAATTAATCACCCCCTT
>NC_024327.1:1901081-1904981 GCF_000523025.1 Cynoglossus semilaevis
TGCCCCCCCCACCTATCTGACCTCCTCCACGTCTTAACCCCCACTCGGTCCCTCAGATCCTCCTCCTCCATCCACCTCTCCGTCCCACCTGCCCGCCTCAGTACTATGGGAGCCAGAGCATTCAGTCGCTCTGCGCCCCATCTCTGGAACGCCTTACCACCCGATCTCCGTAACTGTGACTCTCTCCCCACCTTCAAATCTCAACTCAAAACACACCTGTTCCGGACTGCATACTCCCTCTAACCTCCCTCCTCCTTGCTTCTGTTCATCATTGATTTTAAACGTGTTTTTATGCCCTGTTTTATAATTATCTGTTTTTATTTTATTTTTATGTACAGTGTCCTTGAGTGACCTGAAAGGCGCTTATAAATAAAATGTATTATTATTATAATATTTGGGCAATTAATTGCGATTAATCCGATTTTCCACAAGAGGGGGCCGTGCTTTTGCAGGGGTGGGTTAAATGAAGATAAAAGTTCTGAAGGAATTAGAACATTTAAAAAAAACAAAAAAAAAAACAAGATTCTTATCTTCAGAATGGGGGAGCTGCTGAGAAGTTACGACACCCCCGATCTAAAGAAAAGATCTGGGGAAAAAAAATCAATATATCGCAATATATCGTATCGTTGTCTCTGTATCGCGATACGTATCTTGCCGATACGCACCCCTAGTGTTGCATGTACGTATCTGCGTGTATATGCGTGTGTACTCTGTAAATGTAGGTATATGTACCATGTACCATATTCATCGTAGGCATCGTACCACGTCCCCTCATACGGCGAAGCAGTCGTCAGCTCCTCTGCGATAAAAAAACAAACAAAAAAAACAAATTAAAAAACCAACGGCAAAACCTCTTCACAAGTCGGGTTTTTTTTGTTGTTGTTGTTGTTTCATGTTAAATGTGTAAATATTTCATTTCAACAACCGCATTTTTTACGGCCCTCTGTTCGAAGATGTCATTAAGACGCTAGGGCCTTTCATTTACAGCTAATGTGAACTGATGACAGGCATTTTTTTTTTCACTCCTCGGCAAAACGTCGGAAAATTCTGTCGAATAAGCGGAACCGAAGAAAGCCACAGGGTCCTGTTTGGAAAAAAAAGTGGGTTACTTCACGCTCGATTGGTTCCAGGTGCTGAGGAGCTGCTGCTGCTGCCGCCGACACCCAATCAGAACGAAGGGCCTTGTTATCATTACAGGGTGTGATGACGACGACGATGATGATGATGATGAAGGTTGACATGCGGGGAAGAGTTACCTGGTAGAGTTTCTACGACGATCTCGGGGCTGACCTCTTTACCGTCAGGGAACGGGAGATCGTCTGGAAGGAGAGGGAACGTCAGATGGAAAAATGTCAAAGGCAACGACGCACAGACGCACACGCGCGCACACACACACACACTTACTCACACACACACACACACACACACTCACACACACACACGCACCCACACACACACACACGAACCGAGAACCAGGAGAACGTAAGTGAAAAGTTGCGACGTGCCAGTGCGAATGAATCAGTGGAAACACGACGTGCACGGAGCTGGAAACACAGAGTAAGGAGAACAATCCAGTCCAGTCCGGAGTCAAACCCCCGACACCACCGACACCAGACGGAGAGTTTCCACCGTCCAGTCCAACACAAGAAAAACGTCAATTAAACGTCGCAAATTTTTTCCGGAAAATTCGACTAAAGAAAGTCTGCGTCCCATAGAGACCAGGAAGAACGTATTTACTCCTAACGTGTCGTAATGGAATTTTCAAGTCCACAAAATAAAAGTTGGCGAATTTTTTTGCGGAAATGCATGTTCGGAAATGTTGTTGGGTTGAAAGTTGAATTCTGGGATTTTTTTTTTTTTTCCTAGAGTGTTGGACTCCCCCAGTCTGTAATACGGAGGGAAAACCCTCTCGGAAACGGATCTGATCCGCATTAGCATCTCCGTTGAGTGATGGTGTTGGACGTGTTCTGCGGTGAAAAATATTTGGCGGGAAAAAATGTTCGACAGTTTCTGGCAGGCTAACCCGGAGTCTCCCTTTTTTTTTTTTCGGAATGAATGAAAGTCGGAAATACGGAGCGTGTGAGAGTTCGTGTCATTCACGCTGCAGATTTTATGTATAATTAGGGTGGAATCATCTGCGTAGAGCGATAACCGACGATCTCATTAGCGCCAACGTAACTGAGCAGAGAGAAACAAAGACTCGGACGTACATTTTGCGTTCCAGTGTTCCGTGTCGTCGGTCCCGCCCTTTCCGTCGACCTGGGGGGCGGAGGGAGTCGTTTCCACCCCTCTCCAGTAGTTGTCGTAGTTGTCTGTCACGAAGGCGTTGGGTTCCATCTCGTCCGGTTTCCAGTAGTCGTCGTAAATAACAGGCGCTGGCGTGGAAGTTTCCATTTTCCAATAGGCGTCGGGCGGCAGTGTGGACGGCGGCTCCCTCTCCCTCGCTTTCCAGTAATCCTTGTAGGCGTCTGTGACAGCCGGGTCGACCTCCTCCGGCCAGTAGTCGTCCGAGTCCGCGGTGGGGTTAGTGGGCTGAGGTCTGGGTGTAGTGGGCCCGGCGTCCCAGTAGTCCTCGTCCGGTTTCCAAAGGTCTGACAAAGAAACGCAAAACGATTTAGAGTTAGCATTTAGCTTCATACCCACCAGTTAGCATCCACTGTGTTTTAGTGGCGTGCTAGCACGCAGAGATGGCCCTTTAGCCGTGTGTTTGTACCTAGCGTATTTGTTAAGATGTTAGCGCCATGCTAGTACCTTTGGCGTTTCAGTGCGAGAGCCCGTCTTTAGCAAGGCTAAATCAAAGCTAACGTTGTTTTCTCAGCCTGTCTTTCTCATTAGGCTAAAGGATTCCCAAAGTAGGGGGCTGACCCCCAAGGGGTGACGTAGTCGTTAATACTTTTTTTTTTCTCACAAATCTTTAAAACGAAAAGTTCTTCTCACCAGGGTCGTAGTAAGGGTAGTCCGTGGGTGGTTCCGTGGGGGGTTCCGTCGGTGGTTCCGTCGGGACTGCTGCAGATGAGAGTCAGGATGAGTGACGTTTATTAACCCCCACACTCCCACTCACCCCCCAGAGCTCCGTCCTCACCCGTGGTAGTCGGGAGTGCGGTGGCCGTCGTCTTGTCCTTCTTCTTCTTCTTGCCTTTCTTCTTCTTGCCTTCCTCCACTGCCCTCCTAACTCTGGCCAACAGCCCTGAGGACGCCAAGAAGAAAAAAAAAAAAAAGTTGAATACATTGTTTTATTTTGAAAAGCGAAGCTGTTTCCAGAAAGACTTTTATTTTGAAGTCGACAACTTTTTTTTTTTTCAAAATTAAATTTTTTCTCACTGAAATTTAACGAAATGTAAACTATTTTTTCCCCAGTGGCCCGGTAACAAATGACACGCGGCCTGGTACGGGCCCACGACCCTCAGGTTGAGGACCTTTGACCGGTACAAAACATTTTTTTAAAAATGTTTTCTTGACGTCACGACTGTAGAGAGAGTCCAGGACGCCCTTCAGATTTTTGCGGTCGACGACAAGGACACAGCTAGCTTCACCGCTAACGGCCAAACAATGTAAAGTCAGCAGTTTGTGAACTTTGAGAAAGAGCGGGATATTGTGTACTACTGTGTACTACCGTGTACTACCGTGTACTGAATGCTATTCTTTTAGAATCGAGCTATTTTTCATTGCTAATTTAGCAATGATGATTTTCTACAGCAAAACTCCGATCCGTGTTCTTCCACTGGACTTTTTTTTTTCTTGAATCGCTCTGCGCTTTTTTTTCCTACGATGTCAAAACAAACGAAGGGGGAAAGAATCCAGACGGAGACGGTCGGAGATGGAAAACACAGCTACGGTCGAGTCAATAAAAAATAAAAAAATCACTTCGTTACAGTGAAGAGGTGAGAGACTTCACTTTGA